>NC_064624.1:189079785-189388952 GCF_023898315.1 Schistocerca nitens | reverse complement strand
TAGATCTGCCTTTGTCAGCAGTGCATTTCACCAAATTAAATATATCTAATGATAACACTCTTTTAGGATATTCCTAGTTTCGTAATAATACCAACCATTTTCTTCATTTCTGTAGCCTGTTGTTGTATAATTAGTTTATTAATGCTGATAATGTCCATGCAACAATTGAAATGCTTTTTCTCATTACGGTGAACCAATTAAAACATTGTTATTTGTGACTGCTTTTCGACTGTTTCTAGCCTGCAGTGGAAATATGTTGTTCACATGCATGTAGTACAGTGTGTCGTATTACATTATTACATACATATCAGAGTAATCACAGTGAAACTTCTATACTTCATATCTTGGGCGCTTTTTACCACAAGAACAAAGGGATCACACCTGTGGAGATTATCCCTTTCTAAATTTTTGTAACAGATCGTACAGATACGCTAGCTTACTAGGCAGTGAGAACATAACCTTGCTTTACTTCCCTGCTTTGATTCTTAATCACAAGATTTTATAATATTCCTTGCTTCCTTATTCACTACCCTCTGTCCCTTCCTGCGATCTGAAAACATCATAGAGGCATATGGTGCAAATTCCACCGGCCAATGCCTCATCAGTTACTGAAGTACATTTTTCTTGACAGAAGAAAAACAAAACAAAACTATACAGATATAAATACACTCCTGGAAATGGAAAAAAGAACACATTGACACCGGTGTGTCAGACCCACCATACTTGCTCCGGACACTGCGAGAGGGCTGTACAAGCAATGATCACACGCACGGCACAGCGGACACACCAGGAACCGCGGTGTTGGCCGTCGAATGGCGCTAGCTGCGCAGCATTTGTGCACCGCCGCCGTCAGTGTCAGCCAGTTTGCCGTGGCATACGGAGCTCCATCGCAGTCTTTAACACTGGTAGCATGACGCGACAGCGTGGACGTGAACCGTATGTGCAGTTGACGGACTTTGAGCGAGGGCGTATAGTGGGCATGCGGGAGGCCGGGTGGACGTACCGCCGAATTGCTCAACACGTGGGGCGTGAGGTGTCCACAGTACATCGATGTTGTCGCCAGTGGTCGGCGGAAGGTGCACGTGCCCGTCGACCTGGGACCGGACCGCAGCGACGCACGGATGCACGCCAAGACCGTAGGATCCTACGCAGTGCCGTAGGGGACCGCACCGCCACTTCCCAGCAAATTACGGACACTGTTGCTCCTGGGGAATCGGCGAGGACCATTCGCAACCGTCTCCATGAAGCTGGGCTACGGTCCCGCACACCGTTAGGCCGTCTTCCGCTCACGCCCCAACATCGTGCAGCCCGCCTCCAGTGGTGTCGCGACAGGCGTGAATGGAGGGACGAATGGAGACGTGTCGTCTTCAGCGATGAGAGTCGCTTCTGCCTTGGTGCCAATGATGGTCGTATGCGTGTTTGGCGCCGTGCAGGTGAGCGCCACAATCAGGACTGCATACGACCGAGGCACACAGGGCCAACACCCGGCATCATGGTGTGGGGAGCGATCTCCTACACTGGCCGTACACCACTGGTGATCGTCGAGGGGACACTGAATAGTGCACGGTACATCCAAACCGTCATCGAACCCATCGTTCTACCATTCCTAGACCGGCAAGGGAACTTGCTGTTCCAACAGGACAATGCACGTCCGCATGTATCCCGTGCCACCCAACGTGCTCTAGACGGTGTACGTCAACTACCCTGGCCAGCAAGATCTCCGGATCTGTCCCCCATTGAGCATGTTTTGGACTGGATGAAGCGTCGACTCACGCGGTCTGCACGTCCAGCACGAACGCTGGTCCAACTGAGGCGCCAGGTGGAAATGGCATGGCAAGCCGTTCCACAGGACTACATCCAGCATCTCTACGATCGTCTCCATGGGAGAATAGCAGCCTGCATTGCTGCGAAAGGTGGATATACACTGTACTAGTGCCGACATTGTGCATGCTCTGTTGCCTGTGTGTATGTGCCTGTGGTTCTGTGAGTGTGATCATGTGATGTATCTGACCCCAGGAATGTGTCAATAAAGTTTCCCCTTCCTGGGACAATGAATTCACGGTGTTCTTATTTCAATTTCCAGGAGTGTATCAGAAAAGTATAACGTGCTAACGAAGAAAGCTGGAGCGTTTAAATGGCGAAAAACGAAACACTACACAAAAGGCAATAAAATTCAGTACACAGTAAGGCAAAATTTATCGTATTGGCAATACTACCACTGCTGATAAGCGTCGTTCCGATGTGAGAATATGGCTGGGCTACTTTTCCGCTCCCCTCCTCAAATTTCCCACGATGCTAGCGAGGCAAGCGCGACGCGCGGCGCGAGAAACTGTGCCTCAACCACAACACCGCGCGACCTGGCGCAGGCGCGTGTCGCGTCCCCGTTGCGTCGCGTCGCAGTTTGCGCGGCCCCATTTGAACCTGTGATGTTACAAAAACGCGCGCTGCGCTGCGTCGCGCCACACGCGCTATACGCGTCTCAATTTGCGCCTAGCCTAACATCACAGGTTCAAATGGGACCACCGTGCAAATTGCGACGCGACGCAACGGGGACGCGACACGCGCCTGCGCCAGGTCGCGCGGTGTTGTGGTTGAGGCACAGTTTCTCGCGCCGCGCGTCGCGCTTGCCTCGCTAGCACCGCGGGAAATTTGAGGCGGGGAGCGGAAAAGTAGCACGGCCATATGCTCACATCGGTTCAAATGGCTCTGAGTACTTTTGGACTCAACTGCTGAGGTCATTAGTCCCCTAGAACTTAGAACTAGTTAAACCTAACTATCCTAAGGACATCACAAACATCCATGCCCGAGGCAGGATTCGAACCTGCGACCGTAGCGGTCTTGCGGTTCCAGACTGCAGCGCCTTTAACCGCACGGCCACTTCGGCCGGCTGCTCACATCGGAACGACGCATATGAGCAGTGGTAGTATTGCCCATACGATAAATTTTGCCTTACTGTGCACTAAATTTTAGTTGCCTTTGCTTAGTGTTTCGTTTTCGCCATTTAAACGCTCCAGCTTTCTTCGTTAGTACATTATACTTTTATGTTATTTATATCTGTATAGTTTTGTTCTGTTTTTCTTCTGTCAAGAAAAATGCATACTTCAGTAACTGATGAGCCATTGGCCGCTGGAATTGCACCATACGCCTCCGTGATGTTTTCAGATCGCAAGAAGGGACAGAGGGTAGTGAATAAGGAATATTATAAAATCATGTGATTAAGAATCGAGGCAGGGAAGTAAAACAAGATTATCTCCTCACTGCCTAGTACGTTGGCGTATCTGTACGATCTGTTACAAAAATTTAGAAAGGGATAATCTCCACAGGTGTGGTCGCTTTGTGCTTCTGGTAAAATACGTCCACGATCTGAAGTATAGAAGTCTCACTGTGATTACTTGGATATGGATGTAATAATGTAATACGACACACTGTACTACATGCATGTGAACATCACATTTCCACTGCAAGCTAGAAACAGTCGAAAAGCAGTCACAAATAACAATGTTTTACTTGGTTCGCCGTGATGAGAAAAAGCATTTCAGTTGTTGCATGGGCATTATCAGCATTAGTAAACTAATTATACAACAACAGGCTACAGAAATGAAGAAAATGGTTGGTATTATTACATACTAGGAATATCCTAAAGGAGTGTTATCATTAGGTATATTTAATTTGGTGAAATGCACTGCTGACAAAGGCAGATCTACTTTCATGACAATCTTTTTCGAACTCCATCTCACAAGGCACACATGGCTAACTTGTGCATTCCTGTCGCGCGCATTATCCTCCGCTGCTGACAATACACTGACCATTGTGTTGTGCGACATATTAATTGTTTATTTTTCTCAATAACAACTATTTTATTCGCGATCACGCACTGTCAGTTCGGCAAGCCGTAGGTGAGTAAACAGTATCTGGCATGTGCCTATCAATCCGCCTGAAGGAACCCTCGTCACTATTTTAATACTGCTCAGATCAAGAGAAGTAATAAAATACTTTGGTAGGTTTCCATTCCAGTCGCTCAATGTTAAAAATACACTCTTGGAAATTGAAATAAGAACACCGTGAATTCATTGTCCCAGGAAGGGGAAACTTTATTGACACATTCCTGGGGTCAGATACATCACATGATCACACTCACAGAACCACAGGCACATACACACAGGCAACAGAGCATGCACAATGTCGGCACTAGTACAGTGTATATCCACCTTTCGCAGCAATGCAGGCTGCTATTCTCCCATGGAGACGATCGTAGAGATGCTGGATGTAGTCCTGTGGAACGGCTTGCCATGCCATTTCCACCTGGCGCCTCAGTTGGACCAGCGTTCGTGCCGGACGTGCAGACCGCGTGAGACGACGCTTCATCCAGTCCCAAACATGGTCAATAGGGGTCAGATCCGGAGATCTTGCTGGCCAGGGTAGTTGACTTACACCTTCTAGAGCACGTTGGGTGGCACGGGATACATGCGGACGTGCATTGTCCTGTTGGAACAGCAAGTTCCCTTGCCGGTCTAGGAATGGTAGAACGATGGGTTCGATGACGGTTTGGATGTACCGTGCACTATTCAGTGTCCCCTCGACGATCACCAGTGGTGTACGGCCAGTGTAGGAGATCGCTCCCCACACCATGATGCCGTGTGTTGGCCCTGTGTGCCTCGGTCGTATGCAGTCCTGATTGTGGCGCTCACCTGCACGGCGCCAAACACGCATACGACCATCATTGGCACCGAGGCAGAAGCGACTCTCATCGCTGAAGACGACACGTCTCCATTCGTCCCTCCATTCACGCCTGTCGCGACACCACTGGAGGCGGGCTTCACGATGTTGGGGCGTGAGCGGAAGACGGCCTAACGGTGTGCGGGACCGTAGCCCAGCTTCATGGAGACGGTTGCGAATGGTCCTCGCCGATACCCCAGGAGCAACAGTGTCCCTAATTTGCTGGGAAGTGGCGGTGCGGTCCCCTACGGCACTGCGTAGGATCCTACGGTCTTGGCGTGCATCCGTGCGTCGCTGCGGTCCGGTCCCAGGTCGACGGGCACGTGCACCTTCCGCCGACCACTGGCGACAACATCGATGTACTGTGGAGACCTCACGCCCCACGTGTTGAGCAATTCGGCGGTACGTCCACCCGGCCTCCCGCATGCCCACTATACGCCCTCGCTCAAAGTCCGTCAACTGCACATACGGTTCACGTCCACGCTGTCGCGGCATGCTACCAGTGTTAAAGACTGCGATGGAGCTCCGTATGCCACGGCAAACTGGCTGACACTGACGGCGGCGGTGCACAAATGCTGCGCAGCTAGCGCCATTCGACGGCCAACACCGCGGTTCCTGGTGTGTCCGCTGTGCCGTGCGTGTGATCATTGCTTGTACAGCCCTCTCGCAGTGTCCGGAGCAAGTATGGTGGGTCTGACACACAGGTGTCAATGTGTTCTTTTTTCCATTTCCAGGAGTGTACGATGGGTTACGGGGATTCCACCAAAATTCCAACAGAATTGCCAATCTATTTTTGTGTGAAATGTTAACCGTTTCTCATTGGAAGAAGCATCACCATTTATGAGTAAAGGCCACATTTCTCTTGGTGACAGGTTTAATTGTACTTCCTTTGTCACAATCTAATTTGCCAAACTCATCTCACAGCAGTTATTGAGACAGAATTCCGAAACGGAGTGCCTCATTAAACAAGTAACTGCCAATCACAGAGCTCAATAGCTTACTAAACACCTCACAGTCTCGGTTTGTAGCAACATAAAAGAAGAAATGTCATGTTTACTTTCATACTAGGAAGCTCTTGTTTCGCTAGCTGTCGATAACTCTTAAAAAATTACAGTCACTGGAGTTAAATAAATAAAAAGAGAAGTACTGATATATCGCCATAGATAAGAAAGTTCCGTGTGTTTAAGAATTGGCAAAACACTCTCCTCCTTGTTTGCTATCATTCGCCAAACTTTCGTTTCTCTGTCTTGAGCGATTTAGGAGATATGAGAGATGTTGCGAGTATTTCATTCTCGCGGGCGTGAGATCGGAAGTGAGCGCGCTACATAGGATCCATTTTCTCGAGATCGGAGGCAGATAGAGATGGCCTCCCAAATCTAAACAAAAATTCAGCTTGTTAGCTAAATTTCATACGCAGCAACATATGGTGTGATACGCACAAAACGCGAAATCATAGCGACCCCTAATTTTCGTTGCAAACTTTTTGAGTTTTGCGTAGTGTCTTACTAAAATGTGTACGTCACAATAAGAATGGCCATTAGCGAGGTGATGGGCAGTTGGTAGAGCACTTGGCCGCGAAAGGCAAAGGTCCCGAGTTCGAGTCTCGGTCCGGCTCACAGTTTTAATCTGCCAAGAAGTTTCAGTCACTAACGCGTTTACTTCAAACATGTAGCCCTACCGACTTCATCACAAAACGCTTCATTATTTCAACTCGTTTTTAAGATCCCAAACTCTAATTACGCGCTAAAAACGATATACAACTTAATCGTTTCCAAAAGTCCTTTGAACTTCAATTCAACTCAAAAGCACGGCGAACATGGGAAGCGCGATAGACGTTTGGCAGAAAAATGGCACCAAAGCTAATCAACCAATCACGGGCAACTTCACCTATGGCCACTCTCTCTGTATACAGGGTGTTACAAATAGGTACCGCCAAACTTTCAGGAAACATTCCTCACACACAAATAAAGAAAAGATGTTATGTGGACATGTGTCCGGAAACGCTTAATTTCCATGTTAGAGCTCATTTTATTTTCGTCAGTATGTACTGTACTTCCTCGATTCACCGCAAGTTGGCTCAATTGAGGGAAGGTAATGTTGACTTCGGTGCTTGTGTTGACATGCGACTCATTGCTCTACAGTACTAGCATCAAGCACATCAGTACGTAGCATCAACAGGTTAGTGTTCATCACGAACGTGGTTTTGCAGTCAGTGCAATGTTTACAAATGCGGAGTTGGCAGATTCCCATTTGATGTACGGATTAGCACGGGGCAATAGCCGTGGCGCGGTACGTTTGTATCGAGACAGATTTCCAGAACGAAGGTGTCCCGACAGGAAGACGTTCGAACCAATTTATCGGTGTCTTAGCGAGCACGGAACATTCCAGCCTATGACTCGCGACTGGGGAAGACCTAGAACGACGAGGACACCTGCAATGAACGAGGCAATTCTTCGTGCAGTTGACGATAACCCTAATGTCAGCGTCAGAGAAGTTGCTGCTGTACGAGGTAACGTTGAACACGTCACTGTATGGAGAGTGCTACGGGAGAACCAGTTGTTTCCGTACCGTGTACAGCGTGTGCAGGCACTATCAGCAGCTGATTGGCCTCCACGGGTACACTTCTGCGAATGGTTCATCCGACAATGTGTCAATCCTCATTTCAGTGCAAATGTTCTCTTTACGGATGAGGCTTCATTCCAACGTGATCAAATTGTAAATTTTCAGAATCAACATGTGTGGGCTGACGAGAATCCGCACGCAATTGTGCAATCACATCATCAACACAGATTTTCTGTGAACGTTTGGGCAGGCATTGTTGGTGATGTCTAGATTCGGCCCCATGTTCTTCCACTTACGCTCGATGGATCACGTTATCACGATTTCATACGGGATACTCTACCTGTGCTGCTAGAACATGTGCCTTTACAAGTACGACACAACATGTGGTTCGTGCACGATGGAGCTCCTGCACATTTCATTCAAAGTGTTCGTACGCTTCTCAACAACAGATTCGGTGAGCGATGGATTGGTAGAGGCGGACCCATTCCGTGCCCTCCACGCTCTCGTGACCTCAACCTTCTTGACTTTCATTATGTGGGCATTTGAAAGCTCTTGTCTACACAACCCCGGTACCACATGTAGAGACTCTTCGTGCTCGTAATGTGGACGGCTGTGATACAATACGCCATTCTCCAGGGCTGCATCAGCGCATCAGGGATTCCGTGCGACGGAGGGTGGATGCACGTATCCTCGCTAACGGAGGACATTTTGAACGTTTCCTGTAACAAAGTGTTTGAAGTCACGCTGGTACGTTCTGTTGCTGTGTGTTTCCATTCCACGATTAATGTGATTTGAAGAGAAGTAATAAAATGAGCTCTAACATGGAAAGTAAGCGTTTCCGGACACATGTCCACCTAACATATTTTCTTTATTTGTGTGTGAGGAATGTTTCCTGAAAGTTTGGCCGCACCTTTTTGTAACACCCTGTATAGGCTCTCTACTGCAGGCTGGCGCTTCACAAACGTTCGCTCCCGAGTGCTGTGAAGTCCGCTCGGCTATGTGGGACCCTGACAGTGTTTACCACAGATTCTCACCGGCAGGGGTTCACGGGACGACAGCTTAATGAAGTGCCGCGTAGTAATCGCGAGGGGACCACTGTAGCGTTTGAAGTGTGTAGCGGTCGCGGCTCATCGCTCCCCCCCCCCCCCCCTCCACCCCCCTCTCTGCCTCTGTATACTACTGCAGAACTCGCACCCTCTTCCTCACACCCTCACGGCCGTCAAAGCGCAGAACTAATGTTCGGACACGCGGTGTGGCCGCCAACACTGCAGCATATGTCGTGCGCCGCACGCAACGCCTGATGAGGCGATCGGTGTAGCGGGCCGCCCTCCATCAATCAGACACGGCCATTATGTAGCAGGGAGGCCGTGCCCAATCAGACGATGCGGTTGTTGTGTCAGAACGGGAGGCGGCGGCACAAGTGGCGCATGTTGCCAACGGCTGGCGCAAAGGCCGACCTCACAGGCATAAGACGTACACAGTAGATTTGGGCAACACGATTCTTTTTCCCGATTCGATTGCAACGATTCAATCTCACATTGCGAATCGATTCCTACGATTCGTTCGCGATTCTTTCACGATTCATTCTAGTCATAGAGTAAAAATATCTCTGGAGTGAGCATTGCGTTCTGCGCATGTTGTCAACATTAAACCAGGATTGTCACTTGTTTTCAGACTTCGCTGTGCGTGTGTGCTTTCCGCAGCGTTTCAAGTTCTTGTTGTATTTCTCCGTTTGTTGATTGTGTAATAGCGATGATGAATTACTGTTGTTGCTACGGATGCAAAGAAAAATATGTGAAAGGAGGGATAGTAACTTTTCATGGGTACGTACCATGTAGCTCTAATTGTTGTTGTTGTGGTGTTCAGTCCTGAGACTGGTTTGATGCAGCTCTCCATGCTACTCTATCCCGTGCAAGCTTCTTCATCTCCCAGTACCTACTGCAACCTACATCCTTCTGAATCTGTCTAGTGTATTCATCTCTTGGTCTCCCTCTACAATTTTTACCCTCCACACAGCCCTCCAATACTAAATCGGTGATCCCTTGACGCCTCAGAACATGTCCTACCAACAGATCCCTACTTCTAGTTAAGTTGTGCTACAAAGTTCTCTTCTCCCCAATCCTATTCAATACCTCCTCATTAGTTATGTGATCTACCCACCAAATCTTCAGCATTCTTCTGTAGCACCACATTTCGAAAGCTTCTATTCTCTTCTTGTCCAAACTAGTTTTCGTACATGTTTCACTTCCATACATGGCTACACTCCACACAAATACTTTCAGAAACGACTTCCTGACACTTAAATCAATACTCGATGTTAACAAATTTCTCTTCTTCAGAAGCGCTTTCCTTGCCATTGCCAGTCTACATTTGATATCCTCTCTACTTCGACCATCATCAGTAATTTTGCTCCGCAAATAGCAAAACTCCTTTACTACCTTAAGAGTCTCATTTCCTAATCTAATTCCCTCAGCATCACTCGACTTAATTCGACTACATTCCATTATCTTCGTTTTGCTTTTGTTGATGTTCATCTTATATCCTCCTTTCAAGACACTGTCCATTCCGTTCAACCGTTCTTCCAAGTCCTTTGCTGTCTCTGACAGAATTACAATGTCATCGGCGAACCTCAAAGTTTTTACTTCTTCTCCATGAATTTTAATACCTACCCCGAATTTTTGTTTTGTTTCCTTTACTGCTTGCTCAGTATACAGATTGAATAACATCGGGGAGAGGCTACAGCCCTGTCTTACTCCTTTCCCAACCACTGCTTCCCTTTCATGCCCCTCGACTCTTATAACTGCCATCTGGTTTCTGTACAAATTGTAAATAGCCTTTCGCTCCCTGTATTTTACTCCTGCCACCTTCAGAATTTCAAAGAGAGTATTCCAGTCTACATTGTCAAAAGCTTTCTCTAAGTCTACAAATGCTAGAAACGTACGTTTGCCTTTCCTTAATCTAGCTTCTAAGACAAGTCGTAGGGTCGGTATTGCCTTACGTGTTCCAATATTTCTACGCAATCCAAACTGATCTTCCCCAAGGTCGGCTTCCACTAGTTTTTCCATTCGTCTCTAAAGAATTTGCGTTAGTATTTTGCAGCAGTGACTTATTAAAATGACAGTTCGGTAATATTGATATCTGTCAACACCTGCTTTCTTTGGGATTGGAATTATTACATTCTCCTTGAAGTCAAAGTATTTCGCCTGTCTCATACGTCTTGCTCACCAGATGGTAGAGTTTTGTCATGGCTGGCTCTCCCAAGGCTGTCAGTAGTTCTAAGGGAATGTTGTCTACTCCCAGGGTCTTGTTTCGACTCAGGTCTTTCAGTGCTCTGTCAAACTCTTCACGCAGTATCATATCTCCCATTTCATCTTTATTTACATCCTCTTCCATTTCCATAGTATTGTCCTCAAGTACATTGCACTTGTATAGGCCCTCTATATACTCCATCCACCTTTCTGCCTTCCCTTCTTTGCTTAGAACTGGGTTTCCATCTGAGCTCTTGATATTCATGCAAGTAGTTCTCTTTTCTCCAAAGGTCTCTTTAATTTTCCTGTAGGCAGTATCTATCTTACCCCTAGTGAGATAAGCCTCCACATCCTTACATTTGTCCTCTAGCCATCCCTGCTTAGCCATTTTGCACTTCCTGTCGATCTCATTTTTGAGACGTTTGTATTCCTTTTTGACTGCTTCATTTACTGCATTTTTATATTTTCTCCGTAGCTCTCATTATAGTAATGCCCCGTCACCCCTCTATTGAACCCAAACAGAAATGTTGGAAATGATCCCATTTCTCCACGTGACGATGCATTTTCTAGCGTCCACAGCTCCACTAACTGTCCCCAAATGACAAAAGGACAATATGAAAACTCAAATAGCAACAGTGAACTGCAAATAAGAGATAACAACCGATAAATAAACCCACTACAACGGGGATACCAACTTGGAGAAGAAAAATGCTACAAACTTATTGAGCCGTGGGTGGCTCATGTTATGCATTGGATTAAACCTTGTGATACGTGTTACAAACCGCACACAATGGGAGGGACCAGGCCCCTTTGCTTTTTTTTTTAATCACTCGTTTATTACATCAGAGAAATACACATTTTAAAACAAAATTTAACCACATGAAATATTGCTCCCAGTAAAGGTTAACATAAGCAGTGACAAAACTTAGTTGTCTTAAGGGTTTGCTCTGGCTACAAATTTTAAGAAGGCAATGTAAGGTTTATATCAATTTAGCTCAAACACGTAGCTAGTGACTGAATCACGACACAGACACTTCAACAATTTCGGTAACAGATAAATAGCGTGAATTTTTAGTCACAGTAACCAACTAATCAACAGTGTTGCCACTGAATAAGTAGTAGGCCATTTGAAACGAATTAGCAATACCCCGCAACTATGGGAGGTAATACCAACAGTCTTTAAATGTCTTGCTCCCCATTAAATAAACAAACTTAGAGTAAGTAAATGAGTAACAAATCAGACACACTACGCTCTACTCAAACTCTTCAGTGGAAGCCAAGCCAAAATGAAGATTCCATTAACTGACAAGCACTGAAGTCACACCAAAGTTCATCTCTGTGTTCCCAGACACACACGGGGGAAACTAATACAAGACAACGTTTTGAAGGGAGCACATCAGTAAAACCGGTAGTGGAGCTAACTCGTGCCACTGAAAATTAAGGTACTAGACTGGGGCACAAGGTGGTATACAAAGAGGTTGCCTTAGTGCTATACTACGCTCCAAAGTATTAATTTCAATAGCCAATTCAAAATTAAGTACCCATAAACCAGCATTAATTAACGAGGAGTGGCACCAGGTCGCTCGAAGGGATGACAACACTTCATTGAAAAGACGAATGCCGGAGGCGGCAGTAACATCAAACACCTTCTCCGAGTTTTAACCAGGAGTCACTTCCCGCTATACAAGTAAACATTTAACCAAGCACAAGGAATTCAAATAAAACCCCCAAAAGATTATAAAGGACAGGGAACCCCAACTATTTAAATTTAAAAGAATTAGCTCTCCCCAAAGGCAGTGTAGACGCTAACACCACAGTTAAAAGGCCACCAAAATTGGTTACAAAGGGTCTTATACATTTGCTCCTTTTCTTTAAAGACCAATTGTGTGATTGGATTGAAGAGTTCCTAGATAACAGAACGCAGCATGTCATTCTCAATGGAGAGAAGTCTTCCCAAGTAAGAGTGATTTCAGGTGTGCCGCAGGGGAGTGTCGTAGGACCGTTGCTATTCACAATATACATAAATGACATTGTGAAAAACATGGGAAGTTCACTGAGGCTTTTTGCGGATGATGCTGTGGTATATCGAGAGGTTGTAACAATGGAGAATTGTACTGAAATGCAGTAGGATCTGCAGCGAATTGACGCATGGTGCAGGAAATGGCAATTGAATCTCAATGTAGACAAGTGTAATGTGCTGCGAATACATAGAAAGAAAGATCCTTTATCATTTATCTACTATATAGCAGGTCAGCAACTGGAAGAAGTTAATCGCATAAATTATCTGGGAGTATGCATCAGGAGTGATTTAAAATGGAATGACCATATAAAATTAATCGTCGGTAAAGCAGATTCATTGGAAGAATCCTAAGGAAAGGCAATCTGAAAACAAAGGAAGTAGGTTACAGTACGCTTGTTCGCCCACTGCTTGAATACTGCTCAGCAGTGTGGGATCCGTACCAGATAGGGTTGATAGAAGAGACAGAGAAGATCCAACGGAGAGCAGCGCGCTTCGTTACAGGATCATTTAGTAATCGCGAAAGCGTTAAGGAGATGTTAGATAAACTCCAGTGGAAGACTCTGCAGGAGAGACGCTCAGTAGCTCGGTACGGGCTTTTGTTGAAGTTTCGAGAACATACCTTCACCGAGTTCTCGAAACTTCAACAAAAGCCCGTACCGAGCTACTGAGCGTCTCTCGAGAACATACCTTCACCGACTTCCCCCATGAACCATGGACCTTGCCGTTGGTGGGGAGGCTTGCGTGCCTCAGCGATACAGATGGCCGTACCGTAGGTGCAACCACAACGGAGGGGTATCTGTTGAGAGGCCAGACAAACATGTGGTTCCTGAAGAGGGGCAGCAGCCTTTTCAGTAGTTGCAGGGGCAACAGTCTGGATAATTGACTGATCTGGCCTTGTAACATTAACCAAAACGGCCTTGCTGTGCTGGTACTGCGAACGGCTGAAAGCAAGGGGAAACTACAGCCGTAATTTCTCCCGAGGACATGCAGCTTTACTGTATGATTAAATGATGATTGCGTCCTCTTGGGTAAAATATTCCGGAGGTAAAATAGTCCCCCATTCGGATCTCCGGGCGGGGACTACTCAAGAGGACGTCGTTATCAGGAGAAAGAAAACTGGCATTCTACGGATCGGAGCGTGGAATGCCAGATCCCTTAATCGGGCAGGTAGGTTAGAAAATTTAAAAAGGGAAATGGATAGGTTAAAGTTAGATATAGTGGGAATTAGTGAAGTTCGGTGGCAGGAGGAACAAGGCTTTTGGTCAGGTGATTACAGGGTTATAAATACAAAATCAAATAGGGGTAATGCAGGAGTAGGTTTAATAATGAATAAAAAACTAGGAGTGCGGGTTAGCTACTACAAACAGCATAGTGAACGCATTATTGTGGCCAAGATAGACACGAAGCCCATGCCTACTACAGTAGTACAAGTTTATATGCCAACTAGCTCTGCAGATGATGAAGAAATTGATGAAATGTATGACGAGATAAAAGAAATTATTCAGGTAGTGAAGGGAGACGAAAATGTAATAGTCATGGGTGACTGGAATTCGTCAGTAGGAAAAGGGAGAGAAGGAAACATAGTAGGTGAATATGGATTGGGGGGAAGAAATGAGAGAGGAAGCCGCCTTGTAGAATTTTGCACAGAGCATAACTTAATCATAGCTAACACTTGGTTCAAGAATCATAAAAGAAGGTTGTATACCTGGAAGAATCCTGGAGATACTAAAAGGTATCAGATAGATTATATAATGGTAAGACAGAGATTTAGGAAACAGGTTTTAAATTGTAAGACATTTCCAGGGGCAGATGTGGATTCTGACCACAATCTATTGGTTATGAACTGCAGATTGAAACTGAAGAAACTCCAAAAAGGTGGGAATTTAAGGAGATGGGACCTGGATAAACTGAAAGAACCAGAGGTTGTAGAGAGTTTCAGGGAGAGCATAAGGGAACAATTGACAGGAATGGGGGAAAGAAATACAGTAGAAGAAGAATGGGTAGCTCTGAGGGATGCAGTAGTGAAGGCAGCAGAGGATCAAGTAGGTAAGAAGACGAGGGCTAATAGAAATCCTTGGGTAACAGAAGAAATATTGAATTTAATTGATGAAAGGAGAAAATATAAAAATGCAGTAAATGAAGCAGGCAAAAGGGAATACAAACGTCTCAAAAATGAGGTCGACAGAAAGTGCAAAATGGCTAAGCAGGGATGGCTAGAGGACAAATGTAAGTATGTAGAGGCTTATCTCACTAGGGGTAAGATAGATATTGCCTACAGGAAAATTAAAGAGACCTTTGGAGAGAAGAAAACCACTTGTATGAATATCAAGAGCTCAGATGGCAACCCAGTTCTAAGCAAGGAAGGGAAGGCAGAAAGGTGGAAGGAGTATATAGAGGGTTTATACAAGGGCGATGTACTTGAGGACAATATTATGGAAATGGAAGAGGATGTAGATGAAGATGAAATGGGAGATAAGATACTGCGTGAAGAGTTTGACAGAGCACTGAAAGACCTGAGTCGAAACAAGGCCCCGGGAGTAGACAACATTCCATTAGAACTACTGATGGCCTTGGGAGAGCCAGTCATGACAAAACTCTACCATCTGGTGAGCAAGATGTATGAGACAGGCGAAATACCCACAGACTTCAAGAAGAATATAATAATTCCAATCCCAAAGAAAGCAGGTGTTGACAGATGTGAAAATTACCGAACTATCAGTTTAATAAGTCACAGCTGCAAAATACTAACGCGAATTCTTTACAGACGAATGGAAAAACTGGTAGAAGCGGACCTCGGGGAAGATCAGTTTGGATTCCGTAGAAATGTTGGAACACGTGAGGCAATACTAACCTTACGACTTATCTTAGAAGAAAGATTAAGAAAAGGCAAACCTACGTTTCTAGCATTTGTAGACTTAGAGAAAGCTTTTGACAACGTTAACTGGAATACTCTCTTTCAAATTCTGAAGGTGGCAGGGGTAAAATACAGGGAGCGAAAGGCTATTTACAATTTGTACAGTAACCAGATGGCAGTTATAAGAGTCGAGGGGCATGAAAGGGAGGCAGTGGTTGGGAAAGGAGTGAGACAGGGTTGTAGCCTCTCCCCGATGTTATTCAATCTGTATATTGAGCAAGCAGTAAAGGAAACAAAAGAAAAATTCGGAGTAGGTATTAAAATTCATGGAGAAGAAGTAAAAACTTTGAGGTTCGCCGATGACATTGTAATTCTGTCAGAGACAGCAAGGGACTTGGAAGAGCAGTTGAACGGAATGGACAGTGTCTTGAAAGGAGGATATAAGATGAACATCAACAAAAGCAAAACGAGGATAATGGAATGTAGTCTAATTAAATCGGGTGATGCTGAGGGGATTAGATTAGGAAATGAGACACTTAAAGTAGTAAAGGAGTTTTGCTATTTAGGGAGTAAAATAACTGATGATAGTCGAAGTAGAGAGGATATAAAATGTAGACTGGCAATGGCAAGGAAATCGTTTCTGAAGAAGAGAAATTTGTTAACATCGAGTATAGATTTAAGTGTCAGGAAGTCGTTTCTGAAAGTATTTGTATGGAGTGTAGCCATGTATGGAAGTGAAACATGGACGATAACCAGTTTGGACAAGAAGAGAATAGAAGCTTTCGAAATGTGGTGCTACAGAAGAATGCTGAAGATAAGGTGGGTAGATCACGTAACTAATGAGGAGGTATTGAATAGGATTGGGGAGAAGAGAAGTTTGTGGCACAACTTGACTAGAAGAAGGGATCGGTTGGTAGGACATGTTTTGAGGCATCAAGGGATCACAAATTTAGCATTGGAGGGCAGCGTGGAGGGTAAAAATCGTAGAGGGAGACCAAGAGATCAATACACTAAGCAGATTCAGAAGGATGTAGGTTGCAGTAGGTACTGGGAGATGAAGAAGCTTGCACAGGATAGAGTAGCATGGAGAGCTGCATTAAACCAGTCTCAGGACTGAAGACCACAACAACAACAACAACAACCTTCACCGAGGAGTCAAGCAGTATATTGCTCCCTCCTACGTATATCTCGCGAAGAGACCGCGAGGATAAAATCAGAGAGATTAGAGCCCACACAGAGGCATACCGACAATCCTTCTTTCCACGAACAATACGAGACTGGAATAGAAGGGAGAACCGATAGAGGTACTCAAGCTACCCTCCGCCACACACCGTGAGGTGGCTTGCGGAGTATGGATGGAGATGTAGATGTAGATGTAGAACACAAGGCTGCCGGACGTCCGGTATGGCTCGTGTAGGATACACTGCGCAGCAACCCAAGCTAGGCGGTCGCAAGGCACGGCGAGCAAAATCAGGAGAGCAGAGAGGCAGGCATCCAACACGTATCCTCCATGCTGAACCGGCAGACCGCGTACAACCGATTCCACAAATACGTGGTTGCTTCCCACCTCGTACCTGGCAGCGCCTCAGCAGGTAGCCCGGGCAAACGTCGACTGCCACTAGAGGTGTACAAATTCCCGTTGCAGCCTGCTTGCCCCTAGCTCCTCTGCAACCTTTCATGCAGGTCAGCCTGCCGCGACGTAAACACAAGAATGCGCGTGTACTGAGGCATAGTGGGTAATGCGGCCGACTTGGGCTCCCGCAGCCCTGGCTACCTGGGTTCCCGCAGGCCTGCCAGGCTTCACGGGACCCGCTCAGCTTGCTGCGCCTGACAACAGGTTACGCTGTCAAGCTACCGTGACTAGAGTAGCCAGGTAGTTAGCCCGTAGTTCATGTATCGCAACGGTGGGGGCAGCACAATGAATAGGTCGAATTTTAGTGAGATTAAAAAAAATTGACAACTGGCGAATACATGCTGGTAACGAAACAGAGCACAAGTGCCGCATGGGAAACGTTTTCGTGTGTTTATGAGGCCGCTTCAAATAAATCGGTAGGTGTGTCTCAATGCAATCTATGTAAAAAGCTCTTAAGTACTTATTCGGGAACCTCGAGTATGTTACGACATGTGTGCAAATTTGATAAGCAGTTCCCTCACTCCGTAAATATCTTGAAAGATTAGAAAGATTTAGTGGCCGAAATGTGTGCTAAGGACCTGGGACCATTTAGCAGTGTAGAAGGAGAAGGATTTCATGGTAACTGGCAAACGATGTCAAAGTACTCTATTCAATGTACCGTCCGAAATATTATGTAGACAGTGATGTTCCTCTTGATGGTCAAGTGTGCAAAATTTCTTCAAGATCGGAATTAAACTGTAGGTTGGTGTAGAAGTGTGTAAGTAAAGTACCCTCCACCATGCACCATTCAGAATTTTAAGCAGACAGCGCCCTTCATCCTGCTTTGAATATGAAGTGTGCCAAATTTCATCAAGATTGGAATAAAAACGTACAATTTGTCGAATTCCGTTAGGTAAAGTAGCCTCTGCCATGCACCCTACGAAATTTTATGCGGACTGTGACCTTTCTCTTGGTTTCAAGGTATAGTGTGCAAAATTTCATCAAGATTGTATGCAATACAAACACAGGGACACAATGAAAACGCACTTTCAGTTTTTCTCAAATTTTCCAATTTTTCGGTCGATTTTCCAAAAATTTCTTTCATAAAAACCTTGTCCTGAGAATTACGAACACAGCAAAAAAAATTAGCCGAATTGGTCCAGCCGTTCTCGAGTTTCACGCTTATCAACACATTTGGCAATTCATTTTTATTTATATAGATAATAAGCCCAAAATATACGCGTAAAGGAAGAATGTACAAATAAAACCCAATATTTTTTGACCTTAGGTTTGTCTTTTGGTGCTGAGGTAAAATAAAAACTTTTAATTAACGTTCATAATAGGACAATGACGCGCGCAGACTAAACGGCTGCGTAGCGCAGCTCAGCAGTAACACGGGCAGGCAAGCAAGTTTCCCGCAGCCTGCCCGGGTTGGGTTCTGCTTGGCTTGGCTGGGAGTGAAGCAACCCGCCCGTTCTGTTGACAATTCGCGGCGGCCTGCCCGCCTGCCCACGGGGCAAGCATGGGCGGGTTGAAAGGGGAACATGTTGAGAGGCACCCACTTGCCTTACTCATACTGTGGCATCAAGCAGTCAGGCCTGCAAGATGAGTGGTTTGCCAAGCGAGTGGATTCTTCCTTAATTTATCGAGCAACATGAATTCTCGTATCTTACTATTTAGTTACAAATTATCCTCCTGTATGAATAACACGCAACGGAAACACGCATCTGACTATCAGTGATTTATAGAACTCTGACTGTACACTACGCACTGGCAATACCACATTTACTTTTTGTCTTTTATTTAACGGCTTTTATATAATTTCGGGACATTATGACAACATACAATTTAATGAAAAAGGCCACCAATCTCTTTCTTTTCACTATCTGATTTATTCCTAAACACACAAATTCTACAACCTACAACAATATCACATGAGAAATTCCGCCCAGTGGGCATGGCTTTACATTAGTGAATCTCTATATTATGGTCTCGTAATCTATTTACCGCAACAGTGCACTTTCTGGATAGGATGGTGGATCTTTTATTATATCTCACGCTTCGACTCTCACAATCATCCTCACGAAACTTTCCTCCAGATCGAGCGATACAGAAGGAACAAGCATAACCCACAAATCTTTTGAAACTACCTAGCTACTGTCCCATGCAAAACACGCATACCCAAATTACATGACATACACCACACAACAATATGAAATACTACACAAAGAATGGTTACAACATTATCACTTTCCGCTTTCCCACTTCAATCAATATTTATCCCAGTTTCACACGACACTGCCCCACTTTGTAATTCTACTTTCCTACTGTGAACTCTGGAGATAAACGCACGTCTTCCTGTGCAATGCAAGCCAAGTGGCGTTGCTGGATAGACGGCCGACTCACCTTGATTCTCTCTCAGAGTTTAAATCTAGCGTCACACGGAATGATATTTCTTAAATATTTCAACTTATGATACACACGCTATTTCTTAAATATTTCAGCTTATTGTACACACGCTAGTAATTCAGCTTAACTTAAGCACACGGAAGTATCTCAACTTATAACTACACGTGGTTTCATTGTGACCGTTGGTTTACTACAATCCCCTTAAAAATTAGCTGCCTGACATTTAATTCTCCCCACAAAAGTTCCTGAGATAGAGAAATTATTAATTCTAACTACCCTTAAATATTCCACATGCATACCATGCCTCCACTCTTTCGTCACTCCGGAGGACAACAAAAACAGGTCTTTACAGCAGAAGGTCCAGCGGCAGACTGCTGAAACATGGCCGTATTCCGGTTCTCTCGCACCTCTGTCGAAGTGGGAGAAGCACCTTGCTACCTTATTGGTCAGCCACATTTCAGACGCTCAAAGCTCTGGTAACTTCCATCTCTTTGGTCCCACCAAAGGTAGCCAAAGGATCGACTCAAAGATGATTATATATTCCCATTCACTATCTGTGGTTAGCAGACGACCATACATTCATTCATTTCACAGATCTCACCAAACTGCATGTAGGGATTTATTTTGAGGGAGTGCACATGTGATCAATTAAATAAATAAATTGTCATTCTTTCCCACACTGGTATCCGGCTTCGCTGTATTAATTGAAATTTAGTTACTTTTACACAAAAAATGTGTTGTTCTGACAAGAATAATGAAGTATTTCGTACCTATTTTCAATGTTGGGCGGTACTGTACCCTTTCAATGTACACCACTGACTGCCACTCCCCCCGCGAATGCGGAAAACAACAAGGCAAGCAAAGATAAGAAACATCGAAGGATCGACAATGGACATCCAAAAGACTGGCGCGCCAGTAACGAGCGCAACGGCTCACCTTGGTTGCTACTCTGTGTTCAGTCTCCCACGGTTATCGCGATTATGCTGTTAACTTCTCTCTCCGCGAGTGGCAGCAGCGGTGAGTATCGATATTCAGCCCTTGTACTGTCTGTCCACTGGCTGTGCTGTGGGCGAGCAGTTGCTCGGTTGGCGTGGAACAGCGAGGAAATCTCCGCAGTGCGTAGGTTGGCCGGGCCTGCTGGCGGTCTCTACGCGGTGTCGGAGTGTGTGACGCCGTTCCCATTGCTACGACGTCCGTGGCTCACCGATCCTGGACACGAAAGTTGAGTTTTGACTTACAAGGGGAGGCCGCCAATTGTGAAATTCAGATTCGATTCATACTGCGCCTAATGAAAGCTCATGGCCAGAGGTGTAATGTGGCAAAGCACCAAGATGCACTTCTCAGCCGTTGTCGAGAAACTCGACAGTTAAAAGAAACCGTTGCGGTGAAATACTCTCTACGATTAATAATTTTCCAAAGCGTCGTGGCGCAGCGGTAAGCACTCAGGTTCGTAAACCGAAGGTCGCCGGATGGAATCTCGCGCCATGCAACCTTTTTTTTTTAGTATTTGTTTTTTGTAATTCAAATATGTATTACCGGCAATCAGTTGCATACATAAACTATTAATGAATTGCATATGCATGTTGGTGAAGGCGGATCGCTCTCCAGTTGTACCGCCTCCATTTTCCGTTTGTTTAACAGGGTGTACCAAAGGTCTCCCGTCCGCACTGATTTTCGACGATGCTGTAAGTTGCGCTAGGGACCGCATCTACCTTCCTTCGAAGTTAGCAGGCAACTACGCTGTTATGCGGCGGCTCGTTTCGGCCCATTCAACATCTGTCCTTCTAGTGTAACGAGCGAGTAACGGAGTTTATATTTCATACCTGCCACAGCAAATTTGTGTTCGTGGGGTCTCTATTGTAATTCGAACGTTTGACTTACGCTATACGTATTCGTTTCGGAATATCGTTTCTACGTCTTCCGTTAACTATACGTGGTTAACATTATGAAGACAATTAATAACATTTGTGAAATACAACTTTGTTTGCGGAAAACATAATGATGTTCGAAGTCGCAAGTTTTTCCACGACAAACGACTTTCAACAACTTATTATATGCATAATTGTTGCAACTGATTGCCGGGAATTATATATATATATATATATATATATATATATATATATATATATATATATATTGTGTGTGTGTGTGTGTATACACACATTTGAATTACAAAAAACAAATACAAAAAAAAAGTTGCATGGCGCGAGATTCGATCCGGTGACTTTCGGATTACGAACCCGAGCGCTTACCGCTGCGCCACGACGCTTTAGAAAATTATTAATCGTAGAGAGTATTTCACCGCAACAGTTTATTTTAACTGTCGATTTTCTCGACAACGGCTGAGAAGTGCACCTTGGTGCTTTGCCACATTACACCTCTGGCCATGAGCTTTCATTATGCGCAGTATGAATCGAATCTGAATTTCACAATTGGCGGCATCCCCTTGTTAATCTACCGGCAAGTCACGACTGTTCACATTGTGTCGTTCGGAGTTCGTTGCCGGCTGTTGGGACATTCCCGCGACAACAACGTGTGTTTTCACGTTTTAGCCACCCTCCGGTGGAGTTTAACTGTACTCGGTTTTTGAATTGAAGTGCACCAGCGGAAGCTTCTGCCTTGTGGCCGTTAACGTTCCGGTTACCTGCCCTGGCCATCAACGTAAATTCAGGCAGTGTATTTTCCTCAACATGTTGTCGCCGTCCTGCACAGCTCAAGGTATAATTGCTTGTGGGCGCCAATACCTTCTACGTTGTTCCATTGAACTCCCTGTTGTGTGCTGGTCGGGTGGAGTCGAAGTTAACTTGTCGGTGGGTCCGTTGACTGTCCGTCGGTTGGGTTGTCGTCGGATGGAAAATGGTTGGGTCGACAGCCTGTCTCACCTAAGCGAGCGTTAGTGTTTGAATTCCAGGCCGACCCTCGGAAACTTCTGAGCGCCGTTGGGTGTACTACCTTTTCTTATTTGTTCTTGTTGTTTGCATTTGTATGCCTTCTAGCCGATTTTTAAATTAAGGTTATTCTGCTCTTACGGCATAAGATTGTTTGGGCCTTCAGCCTAATTTAAAGAACTGTGTTAAGTAAGTTCTTTGGCCTTTTTAAAAAATTGATTTTGTTGAGTCTTAAGTGGTGGGCCTTCAGCCGATTTTGAATTAAGGTTGTTTTGCTCTTAAGGTGTCAGATTGTTTCGGCCTTCAGCCTAACTAAAGAACGGTTTTAAGGTAAGGCCTTTGGCCTTTAAAAATTTATTTTCGTTTGAGTCTTAAGTGATGGGCCTTCAGCCGATTTTGAATTAAAGTTGTTTTGCTCTGAAGGTGTCAGATTGTTTGGGTCTTCAGCCTAATTAAATAACTGGTTTAAGATAAGGCCTGTTGCCTTTTAAGAATCCTGATTTTGTATGGAGCTTAAAGTGTCGATTTTATTGTGGTCTTCCCCTTAAGGCATCCGGTTATTAAGTTCAAAAAATTGATGCTGTTCTTTTTTTTAATTTACTTGGCTCTTCTAATGTTTGACCTAATAAGTAAAGTTGTATGTCCGAGTGTAACTGACAGCCGCTCCTTTTGGCCCCTTTCCACAATTTAAACCACACTACTGGCCATTAAAATTGCTACACCACGAAGATGACGTGCTACAGACGCGAAATTTAACCGTCAGGGAGAAGATGCTGTGATATGCAAATGATTAGCTTCTCAGAGCATTCACACAAGGTTGGCGCCGGTGGCGACACCTACAACGTGCTGACATGAGGAAAGTTTCCAACCGATTTCTCATACACAAACAGCAGTTGACCGGCGTTGCCTGGTGAAACGTTGTTGTGATGCCTCGTGTAAGAAGGAGAAATGCGTACCATCACGTTTACGACTTTAATAAAGGTCGGATTGTAGCCTATCGCGATTGCGGTTTATCGTATCGCGACATTGCTGCTCGCGTTGGTCGAGATCCAATGACTGTTAGCAGAATATGGAATCGGTGGGTTCAGGAGGGTAATACGGAACGCCGTGCTGGATCCCAACGGCCTCGCATCACTAGCAGTCGAGATGACAGGCATCTTATCCGCGTGGCTGTAACGAATCGTGCAGCCACGTCTCGATCATTGAGCCAGCAGATGGGGGCGTTTGCAGGACAACAACCGTCTGCACGAACAGTTCGACGACGTTTGCAATAGCACGGACTATCAGCTCGGTTACCATGGTTGCGGTTACCCTTGACGCTGCATCACAGACAGGAGCACCTGCGATGGTGTACTCGACGACGAACCTGGGAGCACGAATGGCAAAAAGTCATTTTTTCGGATGACTCGAGATTCTGTTTACAGCATCACGATGGTCGGATCCGTGTTTGGCGACATCGCGGTGAACGCACATTTGAAGCTATGTCGCAGGCGCTCCTGTCTGTGATGCAGCGTCAAGGGTAACCGCAGCCACGGTCTCCGAGCTGATATTCCGTGCTGCTGCAAACGTCGTCGAACTGTTCGTGCAGATGGTTGTTGTCTTGCAAACGTCCCCATCTGTTGAGCCAGGGATCGAGACGTGGCTGCACGATCCGTTACAGCCACGCGGATAAGATGACTGTCATCTCGACTGCTAGTAATACGAGGCCGTTGGGATCCAGCACGGCGTTCCGTATTACCCTCCTGAACCCACCGATTCCGTATTCTGCTAACAGTCACCGGATCTCGACCAACACGAGCAGCAATGTCGCGATACGATAAACCGCAATCGCAATAGGTTACAATCCGACATTTATCAAAGTCGGAAACGTGATGGTACGCATTTCTCCTCCTTACACGAGGCATCACAACAACGTTTCACCAGGCAACGTCGGTCAACTGCTGTTTGTGTATGAGAAATCGGTTAGAAACTTTCCTCATGTCAACACGTTGTAGGTGTCGCAACCGTCGCCAACCTTGTTTGAATGCTCTGAAAAGCTAATCATTTGCATATCACAGCATCTTCTTCCTGTCGGTTAAATTTCGCGTCTGTAGCACGTCATCTTCGTGGTGTAGCAATTTTAATGGGCACTAGTGTAATATGACACACTGTACTACATGCATGTGAACATCACATTTCCACTGCAAGCTAGTAACAGTCGAGAAGCAGTCCAAATAACAATATTTTAATTGGCTCACCGTCATGAGTAAAAGCATTTCAATTGTTGTATGCACGTTATCAGCATTAATAAGCTAATTTTAGAACAGGTTACACAAATGTAAAAACGGTCGGTATTATTACGAAAAATAGGAATGTCCTAAAAGAGTGTCATAATTAGATATATTTAATTTGTTGAAATGTACTGCTGACAAAGTCAGATCTACTTTCGTGACAATGTTTTTCGAACTGCAACTCACAAGGCACACATGGCTAGCTTGTGCATTCCTGTCGTGCGTATTATTCTCCGCTGCTGACAGTACACCGACCAGTGTGTTGTGCGACAGATCAGTTGTTTATTTTTCTCAATAACAACTATTTTATTCGCGATCACGCATTGTCAGTTTGCAAGCCGTAGGTGAGTAACCAGTACCTGGCATGTGCCTATCATTCCGCCTGAAGGAACGCTCGTCATTATTTTAATACTGCTCAGATCAACAGAAGTAATAAAATCCTTTGGTAAGTTTCCATTCCATTCGCCTATTGTTAAAAATACGATGGGTTACGGGGATTCCACCAAAATTCCAACAGAATTGGCAATCTATTTTTGTGTAAGTTGTTAATCGTTTCTCATTCGAAGAAGCATCACCGTTTGTAACGGCCACATTTCTCTTGGTGACTGGTTTAATTGTACTTGCTTTGTCACAGTGTAATTTGCCAAACTCATCTCACATCAGCTATTGCGACAGAATTCCGAAACGGAGGGCCTCATTAAACAAGTAACTGGCAATCACAGAGCTCAATAGCTTACTAAAAACCTCACAGTCTCGGTTTGCAGCAACATAAAAGAAGAAATTTCATGTTTATTTTCATACTAGGAAGCTATTCTTTCGCTAGCTGTCGATAACTCTTAAAAAATTACAGTCATTGGAGTGAAGTTAATAAGAAGAGAAGTATAAGTGGTGATATATCGCCTTAGATAAGAACCGTGTGTTTAAGAATTGGCAACACACTCTCCTCCTTGTGTGCTATCATTCGCAAACTTTCGTTTCGATGTCTCGAGCGGTTTAGGGGATACGAGAGATGTTGCGAGTATATCATTCTCGCGGGCGTGAGATCGGAAGTGAGCGCGCTGCATAGGATCCATTTTCTCGAGATCGGAGGCAGATAGAGACCTCCTCCCAAGTCTAAACAAAAATTCAGCTTGTTAGCTAAATTTCATTCCGAGCAACATATGGTGTGATACGCACCAAACGCAAAATCATAGCGACCTCTAATTTTCGTTGCAAACTTTTTGAGTTTTGCGTAGTGTCTTACTAAAATGTGTACATCACAACAAGAATGGCCATTAGCGAGGTGATGGGCACTTCGCCACGAAGCTGACATATAACGCTACAAGTAAGGCGAAAATCAAATATTTTCAGTGAATAGGTTGTGTAAAATCGTTTGAGGAAGATAACAGGTTGCGCGCGCTGTGTTCTCGTGTCACGTCAGACGTGCCATACGCGTCTCAATTTGCGTCTAGCTTCTAATGCGCCTGTGCGTTGCATGATTCCGCCATAATCTGAGGATGAAATTAAAAACTGAAATAGCTTTTGCAGACTTTGTCATTACGTGCTTCACTGTATTAATGTTTAAACCTTTAAGGGGCTCCGGAAAGGCTCAAAATTATGAAAAGTTCAATTTCTACTTTTTTGCGTTTTCTGAATCTGCAGACTATTACCTTTTAATAATAATTTATTCAATTCCGAAGACTACAACTATTTTTAATTTTTTTTTTTTGAAATGTGTTCTACATGGGCGTGACCCACTGTGGCGCTGTTAAACTGCTGTCAAATGGTGTTATTATTAACGTCCGTGTAACTGGTGAAGTGTACACTCATAAGCATAGTCTGCCTCATGCAATAATGGAGGTGATAAAACCTATTTTCAGAGACTTAGCAGCACCTGAACTGTTGAAAAAGTGTATTCACGGAAAAACTCAAAACCCCAATGAAAGTGTAAATAGTGTTATATGGTCGAGAATCCCCAAGACTGTATTTGTTGGAATAGAAACACTTCACTTTGGTGTGTATGATGCTGTTGCGACTTTCAATGATGGCAACATTGTAAGGTGCAAGGTATTTAGAAATATGGGAATGAAGATAGGTTCTAACATGGTACGAGCGATGCTTGCTTTAGACAAGGAACGCCTTCGGGCTGCAGACAGGGCTGTAAAGAGTCTAGAAATACAAGCAAGAGTAAACAGCAGGAGGAACAAGAGGAAGCTGGAGGAGGAGTTTGCAGAGGATGAAGGTAATCCATCCTATGGACCTGGAATGCACTAAAAAGTTGATCCAATCTTTGTCGCTCGATTCCCAAAACTTTTATTTTCTCATACTAATTACATGTTTTCTAAGGATCTTCCAAACATATTTGTTTCAAACTTTCAGTAAATGTTACACAGTACCTTCTGCATAATTTAACACAGCCTTTTTCAAAAAAACTGTATATTTTTGAATATATAAATAAAAAATTTCAAAAAAATGTTGTGAATTTTGATTACAATTGAAAAAAATTCATCTTTAATAACTCAACTAAAATTTTGTAAAATCCCTGTGTTAAGTTGTAGCCCATATTCCAATAAATAATCTGTAAAAAGTTCAACTTCCTACCTCAAATACTTTGTGAGGAAAGATGTAATTTATAAGCGTTATTTTAACATTGCAAGTATAGGGCGTTGTGGAGCCCCTTAAATCTCAGAATGATTAGATGAGTATGTTTCGCCAAATACTTTGCTTTAAGAAAGAAATAAGTGGCGCTAAATAATGCAGCTAGAAAGCTAACAGTTGTGCAGTTTGCAAATGTATGTCACAATCAACTGTTAAAAAGTCTCAACTCGTTCCGTGCAATATTTTGGTCAAAATTGACGTTTTTACGAAAAATTGAAGGCCCTAAATATTAGACTCAGAAAGATCAAAATTCGTATGTGACCTGAGTTGTAAGTAAAAACAATGACTACGTGACTCCTTAACCGACCTCTAATAGTTTTCAGTTTACTTACTAAAAACTAAACTTGGAACAAAAACGTCCTTGTTTATAATAGATTAGGTATCATTTGTATTGGGTGAAATGGCTCTGAGCACTATGGGACTTAACATCTGAGCCCGCATCTTGTGGTCGTGCGGTAGCGTTCTCGCTTCCCACGCCCGGGTTCCCGGGTTCGATTCCCGGCGGGGTCAGGGATTTTCTCTGCCTCGTGATGGCTGGGTGTTGTGTGCTGTCCTTAGGTTAGTTAGGTTTAAGTAGTTCTAAGTTCTAGGGGACTTATGACCACAGCAGTTGAGTCCCATAGTGCTCAGAGCCATTTGAACCATTTGAACTTAACATCTGAGGTCATCAGTCCCCTAGAACTTAGAACTACTTAAACCTAACTAACCTAAGGACACCACACACATCCATGCCCGAGGCAGGATTCGAACCTGCGACCGTATCAGTCGCGCGGTTCCGGACTGAAGCGCCTAGAACCGCTCGGCCACCGCGGCCGGCTATCATTTGTATTAATGATAGAAATTTCTAATTACAGAACTTGATTACATTCATTAAATAATATATTTGTACCAAGTTTCAAGACTGTAGTGTAAATAACAATGAATACAAAGTGTCTGAAAGAAGTAGTTCAGTGGTCACATTCTACTGTCGGTTCCGTTCTAAAAATTCTAGCCGGTTCTTTAAATGCAATCGACGTGAAAATTCTTCAGTAAGTCAAGTCAACTTCATTTATATAAAAATTATGAAGATTGTGAATTGATATACAACAGTGTTATTATACAGGGTGGTCCATTGATCGTGACAGGGCCAAATATCTCACGAAATAAGCATCAAACGAAAAAACTACAAAGAACGTAACTTGTCTAGCTTCTAGGGGGAAACCAGATGGCGCTATGGTTGGCCCGCTAGATGGCGCTGCCATAGGTCAAACGGATATCAACTGCCTTTTTTTAAAAATAGGAACCTCCATTTTTTATTACGTATTCGTGTAGTACGTAAAGAAATATGAATGTTTTAGTTGGACCACGATTTTTCGCTTTGTGATACATGGCTCTGTAATAATCACAAACATATAGCTCTTAATTTTAGACGAACAGTTGGTAACAGGTAGGTTTTTTTAAATTAAAATACAGAAAGTAGGTACGTTTGAACATTTTATTTCGGTTGTTCCAAAGTGATACATGGACGTTACTGTTTACAGCTTATACCGACAGTCAAAATGTACATCAAGAAACATCAGTAATATTAACTATAGAAGACAAATATAGATGAATAAAGGGGTGAGCCAATACTGTAGTTTGTCCTGTACCCGGTTTAATATTTACATTGAGGATGGAATTTCCAGAATTAATTTATGGATAAACACTTGGTTGCAACTAAACAATTTGTCGAAGCCAAAATCACACCTATATGCTTATGACCTAACGCTCATTTTTTTTAAGCGAAACTGATTTACGAAATGAAATTTATGAACACAATAAAAGATGTTAAGAAAGTAACATGAAAGTGCGGTATCTTGTAGTAAATCTAAATCAATGGCTTTTCGTGGAAAATATTTAGCAACAACTAACATAGCAGCTGATGAGAGCACGGTAGAAGAGGTAAAATATTTTAACTATCTTGGGTGTAAACCATTGTAAGAATACAAAGAAGATATGCAGATTTCGCTCAACAGATTTGGAAGTATCTGTGGAACAATTAATAGAACCTTACAGCATAAAACACGGAAAGAAACAAGAGTAAAATTTTATCAAACAGTCGGATTGCCAACCCTTTCAAATGGAATTGCGTCACGGTAATGAATAGAAGATGAGAAAAACAAATATGAGGAGTAGAAATGACATCATTTAGTGCAGTGAAGGGGTGTAAAGCAACATGAGGAGTGAAAACATTATGATCAACTGCTTAATAACTTTTTTTTTTAAAAGACATCATAGTCGCCCTTGACCGTATAAAATATTTATTATTACGATTGCAATTTCGGCCTTATGACCATTTTCGAATAAACACTGCAAAAGATACGTAAACACGAAAAATACATAAGTGAAGCACAGGGTCTACGTACATAATTAAGCAAATATTTCATTAGGATAGTAGCGCAATTATAAAAATTGGTGAGAAATGTACATTACTTACATTCTTTTTTTTCTTTATTGTCATTTTAACACCTTATACAAGGTTGGCCGGCAGCAGCAAATCACGTCGTCAGAAAGCAGCCTTTTGACTGTGAGAGTCCCACAACATCCGATGAGTACGACACTTATTACATCGTAATATGTTGTTAAATATGTACTGAACTGTCGATGTTACCATGGTTCTAATAATCTACCACATATACACTCCTGGAAATTGAAATAAGAACACCGGGAAACTTTATTGACACATTCCTGGGGTCAGATACATCACATGATCACACTGACAGAACCACAGGCACATAGACACAGGCAACAGAGCATGCACAATGTCGGCACTAGTACAGTGTATATCCACCTTTCGCAGCAATGCAGGCTGCTATTCTCCCATGGAGACGATCGTAGACATGCTGCATGTAGTCCTGTGGAACGGCTTGCCATGCCATTTCCACCTGGCGCCTCAGTTGGACCAGCGTTCGTGCTGGACGTGCAGACCGCGTGAGACGACGCTTCATCCAGTCCCAAACATGCTCAATGGGGGACAGATCCGGAGATCTTGCTGGCCAGGGTAGTTGACTTACACCTTCTAGAGCACGTTGGGTGGCACGGGATACATGCGGACGTGCATTGTCCTGTTGGAACAGCAAGTTCCCTTGCCGGTCTAGGAATGGTAGAACGATGGGTTCGATGACGGTTTGGATGTACCGTGCACTATTCAGTGTCCCCTCGACGATCACCAGTGGTGTACGGCCAGTGTAGGAGATCGCTCCCCACACCATGATGCCGGGTGTTGGCCCTGTGTGCCTCGGTCGTATGCAGTCCTGATTGTGGCGCTCACCTGCACGGCGCCAAACACGCATACGACCATCACTGGCACCGAGGCAGAAGCGACTCTCATCGCTGAAGACGACACGTCTCCATTCGTCCCTCCATTCACGCCTGTCGCGACACCACAGGAGGCGGGCTGCACGATGTTGGGGCGTGAGCGGAAGACGGCCTAACGGTGTGCGGGACCGTAGCCCAGCTTCATGGAGACGGTTGCGAATGGTCCTCGCCGATACCCCAGGAGCAACAGTGTCCCTAATTTGCTGGGAAGTGGCGGTGCGGTGCCCTACGGCACTGCATAGGATCCTGCGGTCTTGGCGTGCATCCGTGCGTCGCTGCGGTCCGGTCCCAGGTCGACGGGCACGTGCACCTTCCGCCGACCACTGGCGACAACATCGATGTACTGTGGAGACCTCACGCCCCACGTGTTGAGCAATTCGGCGGTACGTCCACCCGGCCTCCCGCATGCCCACTATACGCCCTCGCTCAAAGTCCGTCAACTGCACATACGGTTCACGTCCACGCTGTCGCGGCATGCTACCAGTGTTAAAGACTGCGATGGAGCTCCGTATGTCACGGCAAACTGGCTGACACTGACGGCGGCGGTGCACAAATGCTGCGCAGCTAGCGCCATTCGACGGCCAACACCGCGGGTCCTGGTGTGTCCGCTGTGCCGTGCGTGTGATCATTGCTTGTACAGCCCTCTCGCAATGTCCGGAGCAAGTATGGTGGGTCTGACACATCGGTGTCAATGTGTTCTTTTTTCCATTTCCAGGCGTATACAAGCTCAAGTGCACTGACAACATGTGGAGCTAAGTCCGGTAGCCCGAAAATACATTTACTGAAGTTACTGCCTGTGCACGTAGCAAAGATAGCGCACACCAAGAATACAACTTATAAGCTTTATATCGTGAAGTCTTTTCATCTGTCGACATCATACAGCTTTCTAAATAGTGCTATGATAGTTAAGGGGCAGTAGGATAGGATGGGAATATTTATTTATAACATAATACAGGATAATACACTACTGGCCATTAAAATTGCTACACCACGAACATGACGTGCTACAGACGCGAAATTTAACCGACATGAAGAAGATGCTGTGATATGCAAATGATTAGCCTTTCAGAGCATTCACACAAGGTTGGCGCCGGTGGCGACACCTACAACGTGCTGACATGAGGAAAGCTTCCAACCGATTTCTCATACACAAACAGAAGTTAACCGGCGTTGCCTGGTGAAACGTTGTTGTGATTCCTCGTGTAAGGAGCAGAAATGCGTACCATCACGTTTCCGACTTTTATAAAGGTCGGATTGTAGCCTATCGCAAATGCGGTTTATCGTATCGCGACACTGCTGCTCGCGTTGGTCGAGATCCAATGACTGTTAGCAGAATATCGAATCGGCGGGTTCAGGAGGGTAATACGGAACGCCGTGCTGGATCCCAACGGCCTCGTATCACCAGCAGTCGAGATGAGAGGCATCCTATCCGCATGGCTGTAACGGATCGTGCAGCCACGTCTCGATCCCTGAATCAACAGATGGGGACGTTTGCAAGACAACAACCATGTGCACGAACAGTTCGACGACGTCTGCAGCAGCACGGACTATCAGCTCGGAGACCGTCACTGCGGTTACCCTTGACGCTGCATCACGAATGGCAAAACGTCATTTTTTCGGATGAATCCAGGTTCTGTTTACAGCATCACGATGGTCGCATCCGTGTCTGGCAACATCGCGGTGAACGCACACTGGAAGCGTGTATTCGTCATCGCCATACTGGCGTATCACCCAGCGTGATGGTATGGGGTGCCATTGGTTACACGTCTCGGTCACCTCTCGTTCGCACTGACGGCACTTTGAACTCTGGACGTTACATTTCAGATGTATTACGACCCGTGGCTCTACCCTTCATTCGATCCCTGCGAAACCCTACATTTCAGCAGGATAATGCACGACCGCATGTTGCGGGTCCTGTACGGGCCTTTCTGGATACAGAAAATGTTCGACTGCTGCCCTGGCCAGCTCATTCTCCAGATCTCTCACCAACTGAAAACGTCTGGTCAATGGTGGCCGAGCAACTGGCTCTTCACAATACGCCAGTCACTACACTCGATGAACTGTGGCATCGTGTTGAAGCTGCATGGGCAGCTGTACCTCGACACGTCATCCAAGCTCTGTTTGAGTGAATGCCCAGGCGTATCAAGGCCGTTATTAAGGCCAGAGGTGGTTATTCTGGGTACTGATTTCTCAGGATCTATGCACCCAAATTGCATGAAAATGTAATCACAAGTCAGTTCTAGTAAAATATATTTGTCGAATGAATACCGGTTCATCATCTGCATTTCTTCTTGGTGTAGCAGTTTTAACGCCAGTAGTGTATTTTCCCGAAAGTCAGATAATATGTCGCCAGACTCATACATTCTGCATACCAACTTGAATAGTCATTTTGTTGCCACTTGCCCCAATTGTTTTAGACATTCACTAGTTTCCTTGAGAAAGGTATTCAGGTGGAAAGGGTTACACGATTGTGGTTAAGAAAGTTGTTGTTGTTGTCTTCAGTCCTGAGACTGGTTTGATGCAGCTCTCCATGCTACTCTATCCTGTGCAAGCTTCTTCATCTCCCAGTACTTACTGCAACCCCCGCTCCCCTCCAATGCTAAATTTGTGATCCCTCGATGTCTCAGAACATGTCCTACCAACCGATCCCTTCTTCTAGTCAAGTTGTGCCACAAACTCCTCTTCTCCCTAATTCTATCTCTATTTATCGTCCATGTTTCGCTTCCATACATGACTACACTCCATACAAATACTTCAGGAACGACTTCCTGACCCTTATATCTATACTCGATGTTAACAAATTTCTCTTCTTCAGAAACGCTTTTCTTGCCATTGCCAGTCTACATTTTATATCCTCTCTACTTCGACCATCATCAGTTATTTTGCTCCGCAAATAGCAAAACTCATTTACTGCTTTAAGTGTCTCATTTCCTAATCTAATTCCCTCAGCATCACCCGACCTAAATCAACTACATTCCATTATCCTCGTTTTGCTTTTGTTGATGTTCACCTTATATCCTCCTTTCAAGATACTGTCCATTCCGTTCAACTGCTCTTCCAAGAAAGTTGGTGGGTGTAAATATCGGCCGGCCAGCGTGACCGAGCGGTTCTAGGCACTTCAGTCTAGAACCGCGCGACCGCTGCGGTCGCAGGTTCGAATCCTGCCTCGGGCATGGATGTGTGTGATGTCCTTAGGTTAGTTAGGTTTAAGTAGTTATAAGTTCTAGGGGACTGATGAACTTAGAAGTTAAGTCCCATAGTGCTCAGAGCCATTTGGACAATTTTTGTAAATACCGGAATAAAATGTTTAAAAACAATCGGGTATGGAGAGTGACGCGAATAGCGAACTTGGTCGTGGCATAGCAGGACGGAGCGATGAGTCGTGTCAGCAGTGAGGTTGGATTGGGGGGGGGAGGGGTGGGGAGGGAGGAGGGTACCGTGGGAACGCGGGCCTGCGTCGCAACGTGGGGTTCCCCGCGAGCTGCGGTCGATACTCGGCGACTGTCGACCAGGGACCACCGACTACCGCCCCGAAAACACAGAGAGACGATTCTCCGATGTGCACCACGTACCAGGGCTGCTCATCAGGTTATCTACAGGGTGTCCAGAGAAGGACTCCCTGATTTCAAAATTAACCCATTACTGGTCATTGTCCCTTTTTTGGGACGCGTATATTTTACTTACTTCTACGTAAGCAATGGAGCTTTTAGCCTTTATTGTTGCACTTGTAGGTTCACCTAACTACTATAATGCCTGTAAATGTGAAATAACTAACTTTTTTCTAAGTACTTCACGTCGGGAAAATTATAAACTTGGCGATTTTTTGTTCTCGCACTTGGCAGCACTGTATCTCTGCTGGTAGTTCCTGCACGACAATGAGCTGTGATGTAGTTGTCTGGGCGTGTTTGTTATGACCATACGGATGTCCGTGTAAGATTAAGTATACACTTCAGATTTTTTCAACTAAGTGCAATATCAATATATTTTATGCGTCCCAATAATGGGACAATGGCATGTTGCACTATCGTTTATTGTTGATGTGCCCTATTCTTGTATACACGTAATATACAGAGAAGAATTGTATTTTACGTTCTTTATATCTGCTTTTTTTTCATGTTCTATTCGAATTTTAAGATTCCAACAGGATAAAAACATGCCGCGTGGACTTGAAGAAATTCTAGCAGAACTAGAGAACCATCAAGAGAGTGACGATGAAGATGGCGACGTAGAATTGGCGATTATTCCACCCGATGCAGACGTAATAACAGATGAAGAAGACATTGACGAAAATTTATTGAACAATGAGTCTGTTGTACAAGATGTAGCCGGTACTTTAGAGGGAAGCTCTCACTTTTGGATGTCCGACAGAGAATAGTGATGTTTTACCTATCAAAGAAAATAGGATCAGTACCAAAACGGAGAGGACCACAAAGAAGCAAATTGATGGCAGGACGGGTGAGCACACAGATGTACGACTAGATCCAGGAAATCATTTCATTGTGCCAAGTAAAACACAGAAGAAAGTAAAACACAGAAGCGATATGCTTACTGCAAAAAAAAAAAAAAAAAAAAAATTGTGATAGGTGTACACGACAAGTGTTTTGCTTCAGTTCATACTGAATAGACATTCCATAATATTGAAACATTCTTTATTTATTGTTTGTGTTGTTTCTTCCAATATTATGCATGGAGAATAAGGTTGTGAATTTGGATAGCGTATTTGGCCAATGTCCCCAAAATAGGACAGTCTGTAGTTTTTGTTCTAATAAACTGAAAATTTTCAAAACAACTTTCTATTCAATTAATCACTCAATGTAACGTATTTATGCATAAAAGTTTGCAAAAAATGATCCGGTAGAGTTTTGGCCACTAATGGGTTAAATATCTCGGAAACAAAGATCGATAGAGGAATGCTGTAAACGGTATATGTTTATTGTGAAAGCTGTAAGAAGTTTATACAGCAGTTTGAAATAATAGTTACAAAAGCTGCTAACAGATGGCGCTGTAATCGCCATACGAATGCCTAGTATAAATAGTGATCCGAAGCCCAGAGCGATCAGTTCCACTATTGAAACGTGAAAGGAGGTTAGCGTACCGAAGGAAGAGATTAAAACCGTGTACTCCATTGAACAACGCGTTTTTCTGGTGCTAGAGTACCACAGGTTAGAAGCGAGTCCTACGGTAACAAGGCCAAGTTTTCAGGCACGATTTGATGTTCCAAAAGGACGCGATGCGAAAACCATTCGTACGCTCTTCGCAAAATTTCAACGAACAGGCAGCGTAACTGATGATCTAGTGGGGCATGTTGGCCGCAAGCAAACCGCAGTTACGCCTGAAAATATCGCCACAGTTTCTGGAATTATTCAGCGACAATCCAATGTCATCCGTCCGTAGAATTGCATCTGAGACTGGTTTCAAGCGTTCCAGCACGCAGAAAATACTGAGAAAGAGCCTACACATGTTTCCATTCAAAATTCAAACGCACCAGGCCATACCCGTACGAGCTGTGCAACAAAGGGTTGCCTTTGCTAATCAGATGCTCACAATGATTGATAGTGAAGGATTTGATGTTGGCTGCATCTGGTTTACAGATGAAGCACACTTCCACCTGAATGGATACGTGAATAAGCAGAACTGGCGATTTTTGGGGTTCCGAAAAGCCATATTGGTGTGAAGCGAAACCCCTGTATTCTCCTAAAGTTACTGTGTGGGCTGCAGTATGCAGCAGAGGCATTATTGGCCCTTTTTTCATTCGACAAACGGTCACTGGTGGACGTTACGTTGCAATTTTGGAACAATTTGTCGCCACACAGCAAGCGTTAGAGGATCGACCAGGTACTGAATGGTTTATGCAAGATGGAGCCCGACCACATCGGACCGAACAAGTGTTTCGCTTTCTTGAGGAATACTTCGGGAATAGAGTCATTGCTTTGGAATATCCCAAATTTAGTGGTGCAGGCATGGTTTGGCCTCCATATTCACCGGATCTCACTCCCTGTGACTTTTTTTTTGTGGGGCACAGTGAAAGCCATGGTCCACCCGAAGCATCCCGCCACGCTGGACGAGCTCGAATCGGCGATCTCTGTGGCATGTGAATCCATTTTGGTTGAGACACTACGAAACGTGATGGCGAATTTCATTCTTCGTTTGCGCCACCTCTGTAGTGCCAATGGTGAACATTTTGAAAACACTGTGATGTGATTGTTTGCAAAGATTGTTTTCATTCGATTATTTCACTTATGTATGCTGATATGAGCTGTACAGCGTACAGCGCCATCTGTTAGCAGCTTTTGTAACTATTGTTTCAAACTGCTGTATAAACTTCTTACAGCTTTCACAATAAATATACCGTTTACTGCATTCCTCTATCGATCTTTGTTTTCGAAATATTTACGAGGGCAGTTCAATAAGTAATGCAACACATTTTTTTTCTGAAACAGGGGTTGTTTTATTCAGCATTGAAATACACCAGGTTATTCCCCAATCTTTTAGCTACACAACACTATTTTTCAACGTAATCTCCATTCAATGCTACGGCCTTACGCCACCTTGAAATGAGGGCCTGTATGCCTGCACGGTACCATTCCACTGTTCGATGTCGGAGCCAACGTCGTACTGCATCAATAACTTCTTCATCATCCGCGTAGTGCGTCCCACGGATTGCGTCCTTCATTGGGCCAAACATATGGAAATCCGACGGTGCGAGATCGGGGCTGTAGGGTGCATGAGGAAGAACAGTCCACTGAAGTTTTGTGAGCTCCTCTCGGGTGCGAAGACTTGTGTGAGGTCTTGCGTTGTCATGAAGAAGGAGAAGTTCGTTCTGATTTTTGTGCCTACGAACACGCTGAAGTCGTTTCTTCAATTTCTGAAGAGTAGCACAATACACTTCAGAGTTGATCGTTTGACCGTGGGGGAGGACATCGAACAGAATAACCCCTTCAGCGTCCCAGAAGACTGTAACCGTGACTTTACCGGCTGAGGGTATGGCTTTAAACTTTTTCTCGGTAGGGGAGTGGGTGTGGCGCCACTCCATTGATTGCCGTTTTGTTTCAGGTTCGAAGTGATGAACCCATGTTTCATCGCCTGTAACAATCTTTGACAAGAAATTGTCACCCTCAGCCACATGACGAGCAAGCAATTCCGCACAGATGGTTCTCCTTTGCTCTTTACGGTGTTCGGTTAGACAACGAGGGACCCAGCGGGAACAAACCTTTGAATACCCCAACTGCTGAACAATTGTGACAGCACTACCGACAGAGATGTCAAGTTGAGCACTGAGTTGTTTGATGGTGATCCGTCGATCATCTCGAACGAGTGTGTTCGCACGCTCCGCCATTGCAGGAGTCACAGCTGTGCACGGCCGGCCCGCACGCGGGAGATCAGACAGTCTCGCTTGACCTTGCGGCGGTGATGACACACGCTTTGCCCAACGACTCACCGTGCTTTTGTCCACTGCCAGATCACCGTAGACATTCTGCAAGCGCCTATGAATATCTGAGATGCCCTGGTTTTCCGGCAAAAGAAACTCGATCACTGCCCGTTGTTGGCAACGCACATCCGTTACAGACGCCATTTTAACAGCTCCGTACAGCGCTGCCACCTGTCGGAAGTCAATGAAACTATACGAGACGAAGCGGGAATGTTTGAAAATATTCCACAAGAAATTTCCGATTTTTTCAACCAAAATTGGCCGAGAAAAAAAATGTGTTGCATTACTTATTGAACTGCCCTCGTACAATATCGAGCGATTTTCTATGGAACCTTCAACATCGCAGCGCGTCAGCAATCGTTGGTTAATATATTAAAAAACTAGAAACCCGCCTCGATTGCGAAAAAAGCATCTAGTGTTAACCTACGTTTCGCCGTAGATAACTACACCTTCTTCAGAACAATAAAACCCACAAGTGCCTAAGAAGACCTTTGTCAATGATTAAAAGAACGCCATAGCTATACATTTACAAACGAAAAAAAGGAAAACACAAACAGTACATATGTACAAAGTCAAAACCACTACTTAATGGCGTACGCTCCATCTCACACCGGCGTGTGTTCGATGGGCCATGACCCGTCATAAACTTTATGCAGTTTATGGCGGGTCTTCTTACGCACTTGTGGGTTTTATTGTTCTGAAGAAGGTGTAGTTCTCTACGCCGAAACCTGGGTTAACACTCAACACTAGGTGCTTTTTTCGCAATCTAGGCGGGTTTCTAGTTTTTTAATATTTTCTATGGATTTTGTAGAGGGAGTGTCCATAGACATGTAGCTATAGACAGTGTACATCGTGCACCCCTAAGAGCGTGCAAAAAGATAAACAGAGCATAGAGAGTCCTCCTCTGAACAATTTGAGGTACGAAAGCTGCGGTCGGAGAAGCTAGCTTGAGGAGATAAGGAGGTAAACTTGTCTACCGCTTTGCCTGGCATTACTGCTTTCCAGCTTATTTACAGCTAACAGGCGTACAATTTTACACGTATTGTGCTCTTTATTTCCATCTACATTCTTTATTTCTGCAAGGAAACACGGAGAACGAGCCTAAATACAAGGAAGTCATGATGCAGGTTTTGTTTACTTTACTTGTTCATAAGGTGCCTCTGTTGTATCATACACCACTGGCCATTAAAACTGCTACACCAATAAGAAATGCAGATGATAAACGGGTATTTATTGGACAAATATATTATACTAGAACTGACATGTGATTACATTTCCACGCAATTTGAGAGCATAGATCCTGAGAAATTACTACCCAGAAGAACCACCTCTGGCCGTAATAATGGCCTCGATACGCCTGGGTATTGAATCAAACAGAGCTCGGATGGCGTGTACAGGTACAGCTGCCCACGCAGCTTCAACACGATACCACAGTTCATCAACAGTAGTGACTGGCGTATTGTGATGAGCCAGTTGCTCGGCCACCATTGACCAGACGTTTTCAATTGGTGAGAGATCTGGAGAATGTGCTGGCCAGGGCAGCAGTCGAACATTTTCTGTATCCAGAAAGGCCCGTACAGGACCAGCAACATGCGGTCGTGTATTATCCTGCTGAAATGTAGGGTTTCGCAGGGATCGAATGAAGGGTAGAGCTACAGGTCGTAACACATCTGAAATGTAACGTCCACTGTTCAAAGTGCCGTCAACGCAAACAAGAGGTGACCAAGACGTGTAACCAATGGGACCCCATAACATCACGCCGGATGATACGCCAGTATGGGGATGACGGATACACGCTTCCAATGTGTGTTCACCACTATGTCGCCAAACACGAATGCGACCATCGTGATGCTGTAAACAGAACCTGGATTCATCCGAAAAAATGACGTTTTGCCATTCGTGCATCCAGGTTCGTCGTCTAGTACACCATCGCAGGCGCTCCTGTCTGTGACGCAGCGTCAAGGGTAACCGCAGCCACGGTCTCCGAGCTGATAGTCCGTGCTGCTGCAAACGTCGTCGAACTGTTCGTGCAGACGGTTGTTGTCTTGCAAACGTCCCCATCTGTCGACTCATGGATCGAGACGTGGCTGCACGATCCGTTACAGCCATGCGGATAAGATGTCTGTCATCTAGACTGCTAGTGATACGAGGCCGTTGGGATCCAGCACGGCGTTCCGTATTACCCTCCTGAACCCACCGATTCGATATTCTGCTAACAGTCATTGGATCTCGACCGACGCGAGCAGCAATATCACGATACGATAAACCGCAATCGCGATAGCCTACAATCCGACCTTTATCAAAGTCGGAAACGTGAAGGTACGCATTTCTCCTCCTTACACGAGGCATCACAACAGCGTTTCACCAGGCAACGCCGGCCGACTGCTGTTTTTGTATGAGAAATCGGTTGCAAACTTTCCTCATGTCAGCACGTTGTAGGTGTCGCCACCGGCGCCAACCTTGTGTGAATGCTCTGCAAAGCTAATCATTTGCATATCACAGCATCTTCTTCCTGTCGGTTAAATTTCGCGTCTGTAGCACCTCATCTTCGTGGTGTAGCAATTTTAATGGCCAGTAGTGGATAATATGTACAAGAACCAAGTGCTAACATTAAGACCAGAAGACAAAGAAGGTATTGCTCGGATTAAAACGTGTGTAAGGCAGGGAAGTAGTCTTTCTCCCCTACTGTTTAAACTATACAAAAACAAAAAATAAAAAAAGTGCGGAATTAAAATTCAGGGTGAAAGGATATCGACGGTAAGATTCGCTGATGACATTGCTATCCTCAGTGAAATGAATGGAACACACAGTCTAAGGAGTAAAGAATGTGGACTGAGCGTAAATCGAAAAAGAAAACAAAAGAAAACGAGAGTAATGAGAAGCAGCAGAACTGAGAACAGCGAGAAACCTAACATCAGAATTGGAATCACAAAGTGGGCAAAGATAAGCAATTCTAGTACGTAGGCAGCATAATAACCCAAGAAGGACCCGTGGACACAAAAAGCAGACTAGCACTGGGAAAGAGGGCTTTCCTGGCCAAGAGAAGTCTACTAGTGTCAAACGTTGGCTTTAATTTGAGGATGAAATTTCTGAAAATGTACGTTCGAACCATAGCATTGTATAGAATTGAAATATAGACTATGCAAAATCTAGAACAGAAGAGAATAGAAGACTTCGAGATGAAGTGCTTCAGAAGAATGTTGAAAATTAGGTGGACTGATGAAATAATGAATGAGCAGGTCTGTGCATAACCTGTGAGGAAAGGAATGTAAGCATAACGTAACAAGAAGAGGGGACAGGTTTGTAGGACATGTGTTAAGACATCAGAGAGTAACCTCCATCATATTGGAGGCAGCTGTAGAGGGCAAAAAGTGTAGACGATGGCAAAGATTGGAATACGTCCAGCAGATAATTGAAGAAGCAGGTTGCAGGTGCTACCCTGAGATGAAAAGGTTGGCACAGGGGAGGAATCCGTAGTGAGCTGTTCATATCAAAGACTGATGACTCAAAAAGAACCCTTGTAAGACGTCGTGGTCTCCTGACCTTCATCGCTTACATATTCCGCCCTCACAATCATATTCCACACATCAAGACACTTCATTCGAACCCAAACTCGATAAGATAAAGCCAATGTTGTATGAATTCATGTAAACGATATGCAAATAACTAATAAATCGCAAGTGCGCACCATGGTTGAAATAGTCGAGGCTGGCGTACATACATACATTCCAGACACGACGGTCGCAGGGGCTTTTAGTTCGGGAGAGGCAAACCGCACACTGGGGGGCCAGTCAACCTATCTACGTCGGACAGCGACTGCCCGTAGACCAGCGTTTGCCTGAGTGAAAGGGAGAATGACCCCGTGTTCGGCTTAAAAGCAAATTCCGCTACATTGTGTGGGAGCGGCCAGCCTACGCATTCTTTACACATAGCACACAGTTTCAGAGGTTTTCACAGGGAGACAGCAAACGCCAAACGCCAATGCTACGGATTTCCGAATTGGTCGCCTTAAACGAAACGTCATTCTCCCATTTTAGAAGAGCAGTGCTGATTGGCAGACGATATTCCTGACGCCTTGAGCTGAAGGAGTAATGGAAGAGACCAAAAGATATACCGCTCTTCACGTCTGGCGTGGAGAGGGGCCGTTCCGTTGTCGCTCTCGGTGCGAGAACATGTAACGAGAGCGTGCGCGCTCGTACGTGTACTCAAAGAGTGAGGAACAAGTCTCTCCTCAGTACTTCACTGGGAGAACACCTCTGTCGAGAGCGAATCGAAGTGCGACTCTACATTGACTCCTTGCGATTAAGCATTGTTCACTGTATTGGCAGCCACACTTATTGTGCGGTGTCAACGGACAGAGTTATACGAGGGCAGTTCAATAAGTAATGCAACACATTTTTTTTCTCTGCCAATTTTGGTTGAAAAAACCGGAAATTTCTTGTGGAATATTTTCAAACATTCCCGCTTCGTCTCGTATGGTTTCATTGACTTCCGACAGGTGGCAGCGCTGTACGGAGCTGTTAAAATGGCGTCTGTAACGGATGTGCGTTGCAAACAACGGGCAGTGATCGAGTTTCTTTTGGCGGAAAACCAGGGCATCTCAGATATTCGTAGGCGCTTGCAGAATGTCTACGGTGATCTGGCAGTGGACAAAAGCACGGTGAGTCGTTGGGCAAAGCGTGTGTCATCATCGCCGCAAGGTCAAGCCAGACTGTCTGATCTCCCGCGTGCGGGCCGGCCGTGCACAGCTGTGACTCCTGCAATGGCGGAGTGTGCGAACACACTCGTTCGAGATGATCGATGGATCACCGTCAAACAACTCAGTGCTCAACTTGACATCTCTGTTGGTAGTGCTGTCACAGTTGTTCACCAGTTGGGATATTCAAAGGTTTGTTCCCGCTGGGTCCCTCGTTGTCTAACCGAACACCATAAAGAGGAAAGGAGAACCATCTGTGCGGAATTGCTTGCTCGTCATGTGGCTGAGGGTGACAACTTCTTGTCAAAGATTGTTACAGGCGATGAAACATGGGTTCATCACTTCGAACCTGAAACAAAACGGCAATCAATGGAGTGGCGCCACACCCACTCCCCTACCAAGAAAAAGTTTAAAGCCATACCCTCAGCCGGTAAAGTCACGGTTACAGTCTTCTGGGACGCTGAAGGGGTTATTCTGTTCGATGTCCTTCCCCATGGTCAAACGATCAACTCTGAAGTGTATTGTGCTACTCTTCAGAAATTGAAGAAACGACTTCAGCGTGTTCGTAGGCACAAAAATCAGAACGAACTTCTCCTTCTTCCTGACAACGCAAGACCTCACACAAGTCTTCGCACCCGAGAGGAGCTCACAAAACTTCAGTGGACTGTTCTTCCTCATGCACCCTACAGCCCCGATCTCGCACCGTCGGATTTCCATACGTTTGGCCCAATGAAGGACGCAATCCGTGGGACGCACTACGTGGATGATGAAGAAGTTATTGATGCAGTACGACGTTGGCTCCGACATCGAGCAGTGGAATGGTACCGCGCAGGCATACAGGCCGTCATTTCAAGGTGGCGTAAGGCCGTAGCATTGAATGGAGATTACGTTGAAAAATAGTGTTGTGTAGCTAAAAGATTGGGGAATAACCTGGTGTATTTCAATGCTGAATAAAACAACCCCTGTTTCAGAAAAAAAAATGTGTTGCATTACTCATTGAACTGCCCTCGTAGTTAAACGCCTGCGAGCGAATTTTTTAGTGCCATCGCGGTCGACTGGTTATCTGGGCGGTGTACCAGGCCAATAGTTAGACTAGGGGCGAATAGGAATCCTCGACTTCATCAAGGCGTAGGGAGTTTGATTGGCGAAGGTCAATCCAGATAGAATGAGAGTTATCTTATTTGTCAGCAGCGAGCGGCGCAGACAGCAGTCATCGCAGCTTACGGTATTGTGCGCTACAGCTACTGCGAGCCCCATATTTCCTCCACGACAGTACACTTCACTGCATTTCACAAGCGACAGCCTCGACCGTAGCTAGCAACATTCTAACGGATAATTATTCAAGTTGAGTAGGCGCGCCTCACAGCCATTCTGCCAGGTCAATAACAATCTTAAACTTTGTATAGAAATTTCATTAGCGAATCATATCCTTCACATTCCGAAAAGAACCAGGATATAACTTGTTCAATTCATAACTAAAAGTGCCATTGTGATTTCCAGAATTTTGGCAAAATAAATAATATCTTTTGTTAGTTTCATGTTTTTTTTTTTTTTTTTTTTTTTTACACTAACTAGCACTACTCCAGTACCCAAGTATCCCAGTAGTTACGAAAGTAATTTTTGGAATTTTTGTGTCATTTCCTTACAGCGGATGACTCCAGAAGATATTTATTGCTGAAAGTTTTTGAGTCATTTCTCTTTAGAATGTTAGGAGGGTCTGTCTGACTTCTGTAGTAGTGTGGGGGTGGAAATCGCATCTTGCAGGAGCGACAGGGTAAAGGGTGCATCTCAGATCAATCTGTTGCGCAGAATGACAGAATAGCAACCCCACACGCTCACAGGTTGTGTTAATGTGTTGTTTCTTGGTCATAAAAAATGGAAAAGTGTTTGTCGGTTTAATTAATTTGGCGCCAGAGAAATCTTCCTCTACCGATTTAAATACTCCTCATAGGAAAAAGTGACATTAGGGAAAAATATTTGTTTTGGTGTCCCCTACAACCTCCCAGAGTTTGTCACTTTAAATACTTTTCACCCTGTATAACCAAGCGGAACTTACATCACCTACATCTACATGATTACTCTGCAATTCACATTTAAGTGCTTGGCAGAGGGTTCATCGAACCACAATCATACTATCTCTCTACCATTCCACTCACGAACAGCGCGCGGGAAAAATGAACACTTAAGCCTTTCTGTTCGAGCTCTGATTTCTCTTATTTTATTTTGATGATCATACCTATGTAAATATAAGTTCACCTATTTTTGAGGGGTGACTGTTCGATTGGCTTAATCTACAGAACGGCTTGCGCTACTTGTATAAAGATATTTTACTCATTTTTCTTTTACGCTTCGTAATTCACATGTTGCAAAGATTCTGCTACTGGGTAGGAACAGTGATCAAGTAAGACTGACCTTGGGGTTTTACTAAAACGTGGGAATGATGAAATAATGTTTATCTTATGCGGATAAGTATTCCAAATATGTACCGCACTGTTTGTTATGGAACTTTTATAAGCCTTTGTCCTTAGTGATGGGACATGGTACTTTCCTTTTCGTGGACGATGGAGGAAATGTGCGTTTTAATAGAGCTAACGTGGGAATTTTCTACATCTACATCTACATGATTACTCTGCAATTCACATTTAAGTGCTTGTCAGAGGATTCATCGAACCACAATCATACTATCTCTCTACCATTCCACAGCGAAGAGCGCGCGGGAAAAACGAACACCTAAACATTTCTCTTCGAGGTCTGATTTCTCTTATTTTATTTTGATGTCATTCCTACCTATGTAGGTTGGGCTCAAAAAAATATTTTCGCATTCGGAAGAGAAAGTTGGTGACTGAAATTTCGTAAATAGATCCCGTCGCGACGAAAAACGTCTCAGCTTTAATGACTTCCATCCCAACTCGCGTATCATATCTGCCACACTCTCTCCCCTATTACGTGATAATACAAAACGAGCTGCCCTTTAATGTACCCTTTCGATGTCCACCGTCAATCCCACCTGGTAAGGATCCCACACCGCGCAGCAATATTCTAACAGAGGACGAAAGAGTGTAGTGTAAGCTGTCTCTTTAGTCGACTTGTTGCATCTTCTAAGTGTCCTGCCAATGCTTTTGGAACTCATGTGGATCATCTCACACTTTTCATTATTTAGCGTCAACTGCCACCTGCACACCATACATCAATCTTTTCTAAATCGCTTTGCAACTGATACTGGTCTTTGGATGACTTTACTAGACGGTAAATTACAGCATCATCTGCGAACAACCTATGAGAACTGCTCAGATTGTCACCCAGGTCATTTATATAGATCAGGAACAGCAGAGGTCCCAGGACGCTTCCCTGGGGAACACCTGATATCACTTTGCCGTCTATTACTACGAACTGCGACCTTCCTGACAGGAAATCAGGAATCCGGTCGCACAACTGAGACGATACCCCATAGGCCCGCAGCTTGATTAGAAGTCGCTTGTGAGGAACGGTGTCGAAAGCTTTCCGGAAATGTAGAATTACGGAATCAACTTGAGATCCCCTGTCGATAGCGGCCATTACTTCGTGCGAATAAAGAGCTAGCTGCGTTGCACAAGAACGATGTTTTCTGAAACCGTGCTGATTTCGTATCAATAGATCGTTCCCTTCGAGGTGATTGATAATGTTTGAATACAGTATATGCTCCAAAACCCTACTGCAAACCGACGTCAATGATATAGGTCTGTAGTTCGATGGATTACTCCTACTACCCTTCTTAAACACTGGTGCGACCTGCGCAATTTTCCAATCTGTAGGTACAGATGTATCGGTTTGCGAGCGGTTGTATATGATTGCTAAGTAGGGAGCTATTGTATCAGCGTAATCTGAAAGGAACCTAATCGGTATACAATCTGGACCTGAAGACTTGCCCTTATCCAGTGATTTGAGTTGCTTCGCAACCCCTAAGGTATCTACTTCGAAGAAACTCATGCTAGCAGCTGTTCGTGTTTCAAATTCTCTAATACTCCATTCGTCTCCCCTGGTGAAGGAATTTCGGAAAACTGCTTTCAGTAACTCCGCTTTAGCGGCACAGTCGTCGGTAACAGTACCATCGGCACTGCGCAGCGAAGGTATTGACTTCGTCTTGCCGCTTGTGTACTTTACATACGACCAGAATTTCTTCGGATTTTCTACCGGATTTGGAGACAATGTTTCGTTGTGGAACCTGTTAAAGGCATCTCGCATTGAAGTCCGTGCCAAATTTCGCGCGTCTGTAAATTTTAGCCAATCTTCGGGATTTCACGTTCTTCTGAACTTCGTATGCTTTTTCCGTTGCCTCTACAACAGCGTTCGCACCTGTTTTGTGTATCACTGGGGATCAGTTCCATCTCTTACCAATTTATGAGGTATGAATCTCTCAATTGCTGTTGCTACTATATCTTCGAATTTCAGCCCCATCTCGTCTACATTTGCATAGTCAGTTCGGAAGGAATGGAGATTGTCCCTTAGGAAGGCTTCTAGTGACACTTTATCCGCTTTTTTTTAAATAAAATTATTTTGCGTTTGTTTCTGGTGGATTTGGAAGAAACGGTATTGAGCCTAGCTACAACGACCTTGTGATCACTAATCCCTGTATCAGTCATGATGATCTCTATTAGCTCTGGATTGTTTGTGGCTAAGAGGTCAAGTGTGTTTTCGCAACCATTTACTTTGTGGACACACCTGGTAGTACATATGGCTGACCCATGCCAGGATACGATACTTCGGAATTTGCTAGGAAGTAGTCTTAAAAAAGGGAATTTTTCCACGTGATCCATTGCTTAGCCATTTTTAATTGATAAACGGGTAGCATTAGTTACAATAAGTTACATTATCTCCTTCATGTGCTGTCCTTTCAAATTGACATTTATAGTTGCCTATGCATTGTATTTGTGATTTGTTGGAATACTTATGGTGTGTAGTGCCGTAATCAGCCGATGCTGAGCACACAGAACACTATCATTGGTAATAGCCCCCTCACTTATCGACCTTAATGACAGTGAAAAATTAAACCGCGTGTACCTAATGGAAATTTGGGAAAAGCAATCGTCACCGAAGTTAATCTGTCGGTAGAGAGGGAGGAAAGGGTTACATCTAAATGAAAGGAAAAATGCAAATGAAACTGGTGGAAATTAATTTTGAAAAGGGGTAAAGTTAATAAAGAAAGTAAATGTGCGGCCATTACGTTAACAATTAGCTAGCGGTAATTAGATATTTGAGATTTGGGGGAAATTACGGTCGCCAGTCCTAAGGACAATTACTATAGTAACTGAAAAAGAAAGGTTATTACACATATAATTAGCTCTAGAAGCGTGGCAACTGAAGGTTGACACGTGTATTGTGAAAACTGAAAGTTTGTCAGAAGTAATATATTTCGCTACACTCTGACTTAATTTAGCAGAAGAATTAATAAAACCGGAAAATCGAAAGTTAATTTAGTGACTGAAGTTAATAGTGAGCTTTCTTTCTGAAGCACATCGACATTCAGTAAAATACGGTTAGTCTTGGACTACCTCAACAATCATTTCAAAAGCTACTTGAATCTACACAATTTAGAAATAAGAGATTTAACTTTGAACTTGAATTAAATGATTCTGAACAATTAACAATAGTAAAATTTAGTACATACCAAGCTTAGCTGCAGTCACAGGTAAGCTAAAATACGGTAACAAAACTCGCACTCTTAATTTGTGCTTGTGTAATCTAAATATTGTAGCCAGCTATGAATACCTTAACTGAACTTTAAAATTAAATCAGTGAAATCGAATGATGCTGGCGTTTGAATTTCAACGACACTCGGGTTCATTCCGGAAAAGGAAGGGACCCTGCTTGGTAATGCAATTGGGACAATGAGCAACGAAGGTTCATGCTACGTTGCTGTAATTTTGTGATTTGAACAGTTTTAAAAGCTGAGGTCTGCCATACAGTTCTAAAACTTTACGTGCTTCCAGTCTTCCTTGTTGGTTGATTGAAGGTTTGAAGCCGTCGATCGAGGAGGTGGCGACAGTCACTCATTGTCGGCCGTCGCTGTTGCAGAAGCTGGATGTTGGCGCGCCTCCTTCTCGACACGGTCACCAGGCGAAACGGGCTCTCGGTGTGCGCCAGCTAATGCTTCCCGTCCGCGACACCGTGCCAGAAACTATCATAGCAAGTCGAGCGCAATTACATGCTGCCACACCCCGAAAGCGCGGCAACTCGCGGGAGCGTCACACAACACACCTGCTCCACTGCACTACCCCAGCCAGACTCCCCTCTGCCCGCGCTCCACGCGGCAGAGTTAACACTACCAAAGATCCTAAACACTTTCGTTCTTCACACGACCTATCGATGTATTCGTTCGATAGCATAGTTTTCCCTAGGCAAGACCCAGCGTAAAATACAAATAATATTTACAAAACAAACCAATTATACATCGACATAAATATATATATATATATATATATATATATATATATATATATATATATATAGAAAAACAAATATATATATATATATATATATATATATATATATATATATATATAGAAAAACAAATACAATATATAAAGACACAGAAATGTCATATCTTGAGGTAACAAAACAAGGAAAAAAATTATAGTACAATAGATGGAAATAGGAGGATATGCATTTCCGGCGTTACAAGCCCTTTTGGGGGAATGCTTCATCAACTGTTTGTCGGGTCACTTCTCACACCTAGTGCATCAATTTCTGTCCTGATATATGTTTTGCGTTATCTAATTATTGAGTGTAGGGGGTACCTGGATTTTGAGTTTCCGTGTAACATTGTAACCTCCCCACAAAATTTAAAAATGAAAATGTGAATGTGAACCACGAACCAATATCCTCCCCACAGAAATATTTAAATGAAAATGAGCCAAGAGTAACCTTCCCACAAAATATAATTTATAATTAAATGAATTTTTAATTATTGTGAGCTCTGAACAAAATTAGTTTTAATGTAACCTCAAAATTCAATTCCTAAACACCTAAATAATAAAAAAAAAAGTTTTGTAAGCTGATGAATTTTATGAGGACAGCAGCGCTGCTCTTCGGCCCTGTGCCGGCCGCGGTGGTCTCGCGGTTCTGGGCGCGCAATCCGGAACCGTGCGACTGCTACGGTCGCAGGTTCGAATCCTGCCTCGGGCATGGATGTGTGTGATGTCCTTAGGTTAGTTAGGTTTAAGTAGTTCTAAGTTCTAGGGGACATAACCACAGCAGTTGAGTCCCATAGTGCTCAGAGCCATTTGAACCATCTTCGGCCCTGTATTCTGAATAAAAAAAAAGCAAAAATTCTTACCTCAATAAAAACTGCAATTATATCTGCTCTTAAGTTGGAATTTTTCGACACAGCTTCGTGCAGTGCTGGCATATATATATATTGATTATTGGAAGGAATGATCATGCATTTGAAATATTCTTTAAATTGAAATGAATGCTTTTCTTTAAAAGAGTTGCTTTATATTATAAAAATTATTATTGAGGAATTTTTTTGGAACACATTAAATTACAATTAACATACATTACTTAATATGCGCAAGGCTGCTTCTTTAACTTCTACAACAATACTCCTCCTCCAGAGTCCTGGCCAGAGTCTCGAGCAGAGCACACAGCCGACGCATGCCGACTCCTGTCGACTACAGCTTACTACCACGGACTGACGACTACTGTTGACTACTGTCGACTCGCGCAGACAAGCGACAAGCAACAACTAACTACATACTACTCTCTGGTCAGAGATTCTGTCGTGCCTCGCCCATCGCCGGCGAAGCATACATCTTACAACATAAAAGTGCAAATGATAACGAGGGGAAAAGGCAAGACAACGGCAGAATATAATCAGACTGTTACTCGGGAGAACATGGATGATAGTAGGGAAAGCTCTACCGATGAGCGTGGCGAACGCGAGTTGCAGCTTCCAGAAACTGCGTCTCACGACTGGTTTAGTCCGCTGAATAGCAAGGACGTGGTTCAGGCAGTGATACTGAGGGCTCGGGGGACGCAGAGAGTACAGGATTAATCCATAAGTACGGAAGATCCAGCCTAAGAAGCCAGAGTGTGTTGGGACAAAACGGGGGTCCGCAGCTCGTGGTTGTGCGGTAGCGTTCTCGCTTCCCACGCCCGGGTTCCCGGGTTCGATTCCCGGCGGGGTCAGGGATTTTCTCTGCCTCGTGATGGCTGGGTGTTGTGTGCTGTCCTTAGGTTAGTTAGGTTTAAGTAGTTCTAACAAGGGAACCTCCCCATCGCACCCCCCTCAGATTTAGTTATAAATTGACACAGTGGATAGGCCTTGAAAAACTGAACACAGATCAATAGAGAAAACAGGAAGAAGTTGTGTGGAACTATGAAAAAATAAGCAAAATATACAAACTGAGTAGTTCACGGGACGATAGGCAACATCAAGGAGACTGGGAACGCAGGAGCGCCGTGGTCTCGTGGTTAGAGTGAGCAACTGCGGAACGAAAGGTCCTTGGTTCGAGTCCTCCCTCGAGTGAAAATTTTACTTTCTTTATTTTCGCAGTTACGATCTGTCTGTTCATTCATTGACGTCTCTGTTCACTGTAATAAGTTTAATGTCTGTGTTTTGCGACCGCACCGCAAAACCGTGCGATTATAGACGAAAGGACGTGCCTCTCCAATAGGAACAGAAAACATTTGATCGCAAGGTCATGGGTCAACCGATTCCTCCACAGGAAAACACGTCTGATATATTCTTTACGACGCTGGTGACGGCATGTGCGTCACATGACAGGAATATGTTGTCGACCCACCTAACTTGTACACTTGGCGAAGGGGTAAAAAGATTCTTCTACCTTGCCCGATTTAGGTTTTCTTGTGGATGTGATAATCACTCCAAAAAAAGTGATGAAAACATAAGAGTTTGTCACATAAACTGCATCAAATGAATGCAACAGTTTCAGAGTCGCACAGTTTTCCCTGTGCTCTGTCAAAACATATGTTTTTTACGTTTTCAAATGTTTCCGTGCGTAGACCCTCAAATTCCGTATATGTTCAAGCAAATCTGAACATGTCCTGGAATTTTGGAGAGCGAAGTTGGTTATGTGTGAGTGCCTCAACTTTGATAATTATCTGAAAATAAAAAATTAAAATTTTGACCCGAGAGAAGATTTGAACCAAGGACCTGTCGTTCCACAGCTGCTCACGCTAACCACGGGACCACGGCGCTCGTAAGCTAACACTCTCCTCGATGTTGCCTACCTTGCGCATGGACTACTCAGTTTGTATATTTTGCTTATTTTTTTCATAGTTCCACACAACTTCTTCCTGTTTTCTCGATTGATCTGTGTTCAGTTTTTCAAGGCCTATCCCTGTGCCAACTTATAACTAAATCTGAGGGGGGTGCGATGGGGAGGTTCCCTTGTAAGTTCTAGGGGACTGATGACCATAGATGTTAAGTCCCGTAGTGCTCAGAGCCATTTGAACCATTTTGACAAAACGGTGTCCGACCAGTATCAAACGATTCATTCACAAGTGATCCGACGGGGGCGCGGAGACGGTACTTGTCTAGATATCGAAGGGTTCCTCAGAACAGAGGAGAAGAGTCGCATTTTCAGCCACAAAAGGACGAGGATCAAAATGCGGCTACTCTCAAAAACACTACGGACCTGTTGCAACAGATGCAAACGGTGAACTCAGAGCAGAGCGCAGCCCTTAATGCCGAAATTAAAAAGGCGAATTCGGAGCTGAAAGAGCAGAGCGCCAACCTTAATGCCGAAATTAAAAATGCGAATGCGGAACTGAACTACAGGCTCACAGAAGTTCATAGAGAAGGAGCTAAAGAACCTCGGCGTGAAAATAGAGAAAGAGATTGCCATCATCAAACGAACGGCAAACGAACTTCCTACTGAAGTTAAAAAGTATCTTTGTAAAACGGAGCCTTATCCTCCGAGATTATATGGATTACCAAAGATACATAAACCTGATGTTCCTTTGAGACCAATAGTCAGCGCAATTGGACCTCCTACCCAAGAACTAGCCAGACACCTTGCCTCTTTGTTACAACCTTACATAGGCAAAACTGACAGTCATATTAAAAACTCTCTACACTTCATTGAGAAATTGAGGGAAATTACTGTCGGTCCTAATGACATCCTTGTCAGTTTTGATATAGTGTCTTTGCCGGCCGCGGTGGTCTAGCGGTTCTAGGCGCTGCAGTCTGGAACCGCGGGACTGCTACGGTCGCAGGTTCGAATCCTGCCTCGGGCATGGATGTGTGTGATGTCCTTAGGTTAGTTAGGTTTAAGTAGTTCTAAGTTCTAGGGGACTGATGACCACAGATGTTCAGTCCCATTGTGCTCAGAGCCATTTGAACCATATAGTGTCTTTGTTGACGATGGTTCCAGTTGATGAAGCTCTCTCCCATATAGCCGATATGTTCCCTACTGATATAGTAGCCTTGTTGCAACACTGTCTATCCTCGACCTATTTTCAGTACAATGGTGAATTTTATGAACAGATCGATGGGGTAGCAATGGGAAGCCCCCTAAGTCCCGCAATTGCGAATTTATTCATGGAATATTTTGAACATCAAGCACTGCAGTCGGCCACAAAATGCCCCTCGAAGTGGTATCGATATGTGGATGATACCTTTGTAATATGGAATCATGAGGAAGAAGACTTGAATGATTTCCTGGTACACTTAAATAGCATCAACCCAAAGATTAAATTTACTATGGAGAAGGAGAAGAATGGACAACGTAACTTCTTGGATGTATCAGTTATCAAACGGGCGGATGGGACCTTAGGCCATAAGGTCTACATGGAACGTACACATACTGATCGCTACCTCCATAAGAACTCAAGCCACCACCCTAGCCAAAAGAGGGGGGTCACAAAAACACTAGTGGATAGGGCCAATAATATTTGTGAACCAGGCTACTTACAAGAAGAACTAAATCATTTACGAATGACCTTTGCGAAAAATGGTTATACGAAAGACGAGATTAACCGAGCACTTCACCCAAACAGAAAAATGCCTAAAAATAGGAGAGAGCAACAACCATCAGCTGGAAAAGTATTTCTTCCGTTCATCCATAATATCACGGATCGTATTGGGAAAGTAGTAGCCAAGTTTCACGTAGAGACCATTTTCAGACCTACTAAGAAAATTAGTGGATGCCTAAGATCAACAAAAGATGCTCGTCACCCCCCAGCCACCCCAGGGGCATATAAAATTCCGTGCAGTTGTGGCAGGGTTTACATAGGAACTACAAAAAGAAGCATCAATACACGGTTGACGGAGCACAAAAGAAACCGTCACTTGGGACATATCGACAAATCGGCAGTAGCGGAACATGTTTTTAAGGATGGAGATCACGAAATAAAATTTGGTGAGACAAGCGTGCTAGCGAGGACGTCGCACTGTTATACACGTATGTATAGAGAGGCAATTGAAATCCACAAACATCAATACAATTTTAATCGTAAAGAAGAAGGATTAAAATTGGATAAGATATGGCGGTCGACGTTGCATCAATAACGTGACAATCGATTGCCTGCAATCGAGAGAACAGACGATAGCCAGAGACAGCTGCAGATCGACGCCACGTGACGTGCGGTGGCGCCCCCTACGATATCCATATAAGCGGCGGCCCCAGCTCCTAGCAGCCAGTCGTCGACTCACCTCCGAAGATGTTCTCCGTAGTTGAGAACGAAACGTCAGGGAGAAGAAGTTCTACAGATCGACCACGGCAACTTACAAGGGGAGGCCGCCAATTGTGAAATTCAGATTCAATTCATACTGCGATTAATAAAAGCTCATGGCCAGAGGTGTAATGTGGCAAACCACCAAGATGCACTTCTCAGCCGTCGTCGAGAAAATCGACAGTTAAAGGAAACCGTTGCGGTGAAATACTCTTTACGATTAGCAATTTTCTCCAGCGGCGTGGTGCAGCGGTAAGCGCTCGGGTTCGTAATCCAAAGGTCGCCGGATCGAATCTCGCGCCATTCAACATTTTTTTTTATTTAGTATTTGTTTTTTGTAATTCAAATATATATATATATATATATATATATATATATATATATATATATATATATATATATATAATTCCCGGCAATCAGTTGCAACAATTATGCATATAATAAGTTGTTGAAAGTCGTTTGTCGTGGAAAAACTGGCGACTTCGAACATCATTATGTTTTCCGCAAACAAAGTTGTATTTCACAAATGTTATTAATTGTCTTCATAATGTTAACGACGTATAGTTAACGGAAGACGTAGAAACGATATTCCGAAACGAATACGTATAGCGTAAGTCAAACGTTCGTATTAGAATAGAGACCCCACGAACACATATTTGCTGCGGCAGGTATGAAATATAAACTCCGTTACTCGCTCGTTACACTTGAAGGACAGATGTTGAATGGTCCGAAACGAGCCGCCGCATAACAGCGTAGTTGCCTGCTAACTTCGAAAGAAGGTAGATGCGGTCCCTAGCGCAACTTATAACATCGTCGAAAATCAGTGCGGACGTGAGAGCTTTGGTACACCCTGTTAAAAAAAACGGAAAAATGGAGGCGGTACAATTGGAGAGCGATCCGCCTTCACCAGCATGCATAAGCAATTCATTAATATATATATATATATATATATATATATATATATATATATATATATATATTGAAATAGAAAAAAATAATAATTAAAGAAAATTACATGGTGCGAGATTCGATCCGGCGACCTTCGGATTACGAACTCCAGCGCTTACCGCTGCGCCACGACGCTGTAGAAAAATTATTAATCGTAAAGAGTATTTCACCGCAATGGTTTCTTTTAACTGTCGATTTTCTCGACAACGGCTGAGAAGTGCATCTTGGTGCTTTGCCACATTACACCTCTGGCCATGAGCTTTCATTATGCGCAGTATGAATCGAATCGGAATTTCACAATTGGCGGCCTCCCCTTCTTAGCCCGGAAGTGTTTACTGATGAAGACGCCGGCCGTGAAAGCCTACATGGAATGAAGCCAAATTAATTGCAAAAGGTGCAAGGAAAATAGCGAGAGAAACTCGGGACTCCACGCAAAGCACGGCAAAAGTAGGAAAGGTCATGTTATCAAGGCTACAAAGCCGGATAAAGCGTGTCGAAGAAAAGCAACAAGAGCAACCGGACATAGGGCCTAACGAGATGTTGAGGACGAGGTAAAACGTCTCATTACAGAGACATCAGCAAAGGAGAAGGGTGTGTAAATACTGCGTCGACTGAACCGTCACTTGTCGGAACACAGACAACCGCTTCACGGTGTGACAAAGTTGACACTATGAGCAACGGGAGCCACGCCTTCATTCACAGCTCTGAGGCAAAGACCGAGGTAAGCACGGTCACCTACGTGAGTGACTTTGTAGTGTGGAGCAGGATTCAATAAAAGTTACCCGGCCCGCCATAATGATGTGTAACGTAGTTTTCGAAGGCCCGTCGTAAATAACTCTCCCGCGATGATAGCGGGCGCGTAATGAACCGCCGTATCGGGCAGATAGCCCTGTTTGCGGGCACCTGCTCTCTACACGGACTCTCACCCGTGTTTGCGCTGGACCCACAGCAGGCGAGCAGCGTTTGACAGCCGAGCCGACGGCGCGCCCTGTCTCTCCATCTTGGCGAGCAGTCCGTGCAGACACTCCCACGCACAGGACCTGCTGCGTGCCAGCCAGCTAGTACTACGAAAACATCGCTCATCAGAGACCCAGAGCAGACATTTGTCACATCAGTCGAGTTGGTGCATATGTTCGTAGCGGCTTTCCTAAGTTTAACCCTTTCAGGGGAAGTGGTTCCGTTTGAAACCACCTAAAATTTTCTCATTTTGTGGCAAAAAGGCAGTGGCTATATTTGGGGACACCATTCAGCAGCCTAGCTGGTGCTGCCCTCTAGCGGCTGTCGCTAAAACCGCTTCAAATTCTGTAAATACATGGTGTTTCAAAAATGACCGGTATATTTGAAACGGCAATAAAAACTAAACGAGCAGCGATAGAAATACACCGTTTGTTGCAATATGCTTGCGACAACAGTACATTTTCAGGCGGACAAACTTTCGAAATTACAGTAGTTACAAATTTCAACAACAGATGGCGCTGCAAGTGATGTGAAAGATATAGACGACAGCGCAGTCTGTGGATGCGCCATTATTGTACGTCGTCTTTGTGCTGTAAGCGTGTGCTGTTCACAACGTGCAAGTGTGCTGTGGACAACATGGTTTATTCCTTAGAACAGAGGATGTTTTTGGTGTTGGAATTCCACCGCCTAGAACACAGTGTTGTTGCAACAAGACGAAGTTTTCAACGGAGGTTTAATGTAACCAAAGGACCGAAAAGCGATACAATAAAGGATCTGTTTGAAAAATTTCAACGGACTGGGAACGTGACGGACGAACGTGCTGTAAAGGTAGGGCGACCGCGTACGGCAACCACAGAGGGCAACGCGCAGCTAGTGCAGCAGGTGATCCGACAGCGGCCTCGGGTTTCCGTTCGCCGTGTTGCAGCTGCGGTCCAAATGACGCCAACGTCCACGTATCGTCTCATGCGCCAGAGTTTACACCTCTATCCCTACAAAATTCAAACGCGGCAACCCCTCAGCGCCGCTACCATTGCTGCACGAGAGACATTCGCTAACGATATAGTGCACAGGATTGATGACGGCGATATGCACGTGGGCAGCATTTGGTTTACTGACGAAGCTTATTTTTACCTGGACGGCTTCGTCAATAAACAGAACTGGCGCATATGGGGAACTGAAAAGCCCCATGTTGCAGTCCCATCGTCCCTGCATCCTCAAAAAGTACTGGTCTGGGCCGCCATTTCTTCCAAAGGAATCATTGGCCCATTTTTCAGATCCGAAACGATTACTGCATCACGCTATCTGGACATTCTCCGTGAATTTGTGGCGGTACAAACTGCCTTAGACGACACTGCGAACACCTCGTGGTTTATGCAAGATGGTGCCCGGCCACATCGCACGGCCGACGTCTTTAATTTCCTGAATGAATATTTCGATGATCGTGTGATTGCTTTGGGCTATCCGAAACATACAGGAGGCGGCGTGGATTGGCCTCCCTATTCGCCAGACATGAACCCCTGTGACTTCTTTCTGTGGGGACACTTGAAAGACCAGGTGTACCGCCAGAATCCAGAAACAATTGAACAGCTGAAGCAGTACATCTCATCTGCATATGAAGCCATTCCGCCAGACACGTTGTCAAAGGTTTCGGGTAATTTCATTCAGAGACTACGCCATATTATTGCTACGCATGGTGGATATGTGGAAAATATCGTACTATAGAGTTTCCCAGACCGCAGCGCCATCTGTTGTTGAAAATTGTAACTACTGTAATTTCGAAAGTTTGACTGCCTGAAAATGTACCGTTGTCCCAAGCATATTGCAACAAACGGTGTATTTCTATCGCTGCTCGTTTAGTTTTTATTGCCGTTTCAAATATATCGGTCATTTTTTAAACACCCTGTATTAGCAAGTAGTGAGGCGAGTTGGATAGCCATTTTTGTACGCTGTGCGCGAACGTCTTTGTTCTCAAATTCTGACCGTATTCTTACGTATTAGGTAACTTTTATGCATGTATTAAATACAGAATACTGTTCTGTTTACATTAATACTACATGTTCTGCAATAATAACCAAAATAATGCATTTATTTCCGTGAATGTTGTGGTGGTTCCATTTGAAACAGCTGCTCCTGTAACGACAGCATTAGTAGGCGTGACGAATTTTTTTTTCCAGTTTCACGTGATACGAGGTGTGGCTAGAAAAAAACCGGACTAGTACTGGTGAAACAATAAAACGAATGCAATAAAGCTGAAAGTCGCGTGGCCTGTCACGTGACTCTCGCTCCGCCTACTGCTCGAGTTTCATCTGCCTCCTGCACTCAGTCTGCCCGTGGCGTCTGTTTTAAGTAGTTGACGTTTTGTCTGTGCGTCGGAAAAATGTTGAGTGTACAAAAAGAACAGCGTGTTAACATCAAATTTTGTTTCAAACTAGGAAAATCTACAAGTGAAACGTTTGTAATGTTACAACAAGTGTACGGCAATGATTGTTTATCGCGAACACAAGTGTTTGAGTGGTTTAAACGATTTAAAGATGGCCGCGAAGACACCAGTGATGACACTCGCACTGGCAGACCATTGTCAGCAAAAACTGATGCAAACAATAAAAAAATCGGTAAACTTGTTCGACACTTTCCTTGTCAACTGCTGTTAACTCAGACACTGCTCTGATTGTTAAACGGCGATCTTGCCGAACAAGTTTACCGATTTTTTCAATGTTAGCATCAGTTTTTGCTGACAATGGTCTGCCAGTGCGAGTTTCATCACTGGTGTCTTCGCGGCCATCTTTAAATCGTTTAAACCACTGAAACACTTGTGTTCGCGATAAACAATCATCGCCGTACACTTGTTGTAACATTACAAACGTTTCACTTGCAGATTTTCCTAGTTTGAAACAAAATTTGATGTTAACACGCTGTTCTTTCTGTACACTCAACATTTTCCGACGCACAGACAAAACGTCAACTACTTAAAACAGACGCCACGGGCAGACTGAGTGCAGGAGGCAGATGAAACTCGAGCAGTAGGCGGAGCGAGAGTCACGTGACAGGCCACGCGACTTTCAGCCTTATTGCATTCGTTTTATTGCTTCACCAGTACTAGTCCGGTTTTTTTCTAGCCACACCTCGTATATTCTCACAGACTAAAGGATGAGGAAATTCTGGAGTGCCTTTTCGCAGATATTCCTTCAGATCCCGACTCACAGATTGACATTACCAGTGACAGTGAAAGTGATGTGCTAGCTGAAGACAGTGGTCTGGATTTGCGAATGAAAACACGTGTTTTATCTCAAATTATTTCGGAAAGTGAGAGCGAGGACCATTTTGACAATGACAGTGATGATAGTTTTAGCACTAATGACTATTTGCCACTTTCTTCCATTGCGAATTTTTCATGAAGAAAGGACGATAGTGCAATGAACTTTTCCACCAATGTTTCAGAGGAAGCTGGTGTACGAGGGAAACTTAAAAATGACAGTGAAGATACGCCACAAGTAGATTTTTTTGTGTCTGTTTTGTGACACTATATTAGAACACATAGTTTTCCAGTCTAACCTGTACGCAACACAGAAAGGTGGCAATTTCAGGCCTCTTTCTAAAGCAGAACTAAAGGTATTTTTGGCTATCTAAACATGCTGCGTGGTGTCTGTTCGTTCTATGTCGTGTCTCCCTACCACTTTCGCGCAACGACGCTCTTAGCGTGTTTTTTAGGGAATTGACTAGTTTGAACCTGGGACCTGTTGCTGGTAAGGAGACGCCAGACCACACGTGGCATGTAGAGTTCACAAGAGTTCAGTGAGACTAGCGATGGTATAATCAAATACTTAATGATTTCAGCGTCAGCTCCACTGCACTCCCTGTAAAAGAATCTTAATACTAACTAAATTTAGTGGAAGGGGTTCAAGGCTTTCCTATTTTTAGTTAGCTGGTAAAATAACGTCGAAAAAGCAGTTAAGTTTACCATTGGAAATTTTATTCTACTCACAAAACATTGTTTATAAATTGCACTATTGATAAAAGGAAATATTTTAATACAGGATGGTAAAAACCAACTGCGTTCAACAAAAATGTGAACGAATATTCCCTGAGTGGCTTTCCAAGTTCTACAATGGATCGAAGGATGACCTATGCCATATCACATCTATAATCTAGGTTTAAATTAAGTTTCACAAAAGAGAAAACTATCAAAATGGTCTACAGTGACCCTCAATTATCTTTCATTACTTATATAACTTGTCGTAAATTACAGTGGCTGATGTGGCTTCTCAATAACTATATAACAGAAAAATCATCGCGTTTCAGATTTTTACTTCAAGTGGCAAATGTGAACACCATGAGCTTTAATTGACGATCAACACTAGTATTACGCAAAAAGGGGATGTAACAGATGAGACTTCTGCAGTTCTGAGTGAAGCTTTATGCGCTGTTATGCGGCATCGCGTGCATTCATTACCTTGTCGGTGTTCGTCAGGGGGCGGCGGGCAGCACAGCTCCGCTCACCTCGCCGTCTCGGAAGCAACTCTCTCCTAACTTCTCCTTACTACAATTTACCAAAGTTGGTTTTAAAAAAACTATCTGCCTGTGTTTTCATCTGACCAATCAGGGTCTCAATGTTAACCTTAAGCTCTGCCTACAAAAATTCTGTCTATCCAATGAGAAACGTTATACTTTTCGTGGTGGGGCAATGTTTTTAATGTTTGCAACATAACAGAGACGCGTATAGTCTCATGCTAAAACTTGCAGCTCGTGTGGCCCTTTTAGTGTTATCGTAAGATCTATACTGTTCTTCTGGAGGGCTCTAGCTTTTAACATGGGCTGGGGGTGGTCCTGTCGGTTAGCTGGCTACGTGGGTGTCCGTCCCTTATCGTAGGGCCTTCCAGCTTAACACGGTTCTGCTCTCGGCTTCTGTTCTCGTTTCTCCCCTCGGAATTGCGTCTGTCTCACGGTGGGAAGGTATGACATGCATTTAGGCACTCTTGTGTTAGTCTGTGGTATTCCATTTGCTCACTCGTTACTCGTATGACTTTGGTTAATTTAATGTCACGATTTATTCGGAGCTATGTGACATACCACTGGATTTGCTTATCATGTCAGGGTTTTCATGGAAGGTGTTGGATTTGCCTGACACCTTACAGCTATAGACATTCTAATGGGAATCAAGAAACCTTGTTCTTATCGTGACTGTTGGTCATCCCATAAGGAACTTCGAGATGAGTACATTTCCTCACTAATGTCGGTAAAAAGGTTCAGCTCGATTTTGACACATATTCACATCAATGACAACACTATTATGCCTTCAAGGGAGAGCAGAAATTATGACAAATTATATAAAATCCGTCCACTAACCAATCACATACTGATAAACTTCAAAGAATTCTATGCACCTACTAAGGAGCAAGCTATAGACGAATGCATGGTCAAGTTCAAAGGACGAATCGCATTCAAACAATGTATGCCCCAAAAGCCAATCAAGAGGGGATACAGAATCTGGATCAGAACTGATAAGCTTGGATATATTTGTGATTTTCAGATATATACTGGAAAAGTTGAAGGCATAGTGGAAAAATCCTTAGGAGAGAGAATTGCGAGAGATATGTGTAAAGGCTTGGAAGGAAAGGAATACCACATATACTTTGACAATTTTTTTACCAGTGTCTCACTTTTACAGAAGCTAAAAGATGACGGACTTCTTGCCTGTGGAACAACTAGATCACACAGAAAAGGACTTCCTACGCTAAAAACAGACAAAGAGTTGCAAAGAGGAGAGTTTGACTGGTCTGTTCGTTCTGATGGCATTGCCTGCATCAAATGGAGGGACAAACGTGTAGTCATGTTGCTGTCTACAATTGATTAGCCTGTATGTGTTGAAGAAGACAGCCATAAAGAAAAGGATGGAAAAATCACAAAGGTACCTTGCCCAAAAATAGTGAAATCATATAATGCAAATATGGGATGTGTCGATAAGGCAGATATGATGAACAGTTTTTATAGACAGGAAATCACAAAGGTGGTGGCTAAGATTATTTTGGTATATAGTCGATATTTCTATTGGAAATGCATTTATTCTTTTTCGATTATGTAATCCAACAACGAAGCAAGTGCTGAAAGATTTTCGAAGACGCCACAGGCCTGGTAGGCAGTAATGTCTTCAAAGATAGTCCTGGCCGTCCCAGTACACCATCAGAACCATCTGCAAAAAAATACAAAACTGTTGTTCCCCATGAGAAACGTTTATCGGAAGCAAAGCATCTGCCAAAACATGGAACCTCAAGGCGCTGTGTGCACCGCAGCACAGAGAAAGAACCCCGCAGAAGCAGATGGACATGTAGTCACTGCCAGGTAGCCTTATGCTTATCTGCAGAAAGGAATTGCTTCTCACTGTATCATCAAAAGTGATGACATTTAGCGGCCAGTGGCTCCATTTGAAACCACCCTGTATGTGTTCAGTTTATGTATATTTCATTTAATTTTTACATTTTTCTGTCTCACTGTATGAAAATTAATACAATAAATAGAAGGAAAAATTAAAAATTAATTTTTTTTTATTTTGCCCATGAAAGGGTTAAGAAACACGAGAGACACACACACAACACAGACTTGAGACATCTCCAATATACACTATGTGATCTAAAGTATCTGCACACTCCCAAAAACATACGCTTTTCATATTAGGTGCATTGTGCTGCCACCTACTGCCAGGTACTCCATATCAGCGACCTCAGTAGTCATTAGACATCGTGAGAGAGCAGAATGGGGCGCTCCGCGGAACTCACGGACTTCGAACGTGGTCAGGTGATTGGGTGTCACTTGTGTCATACGTCTGTGCGCGAGATTTCCACACCCCTAAACATCCCTAGATCCACTGTTTCCAATGTGTAGCGAAGTGGAAACGTGAAGGGACACATACAGCACAAAAGCGTACTGTCTGACCTCGTCTGTTGACTGACAGAGACCGCCGACAGTTAAGAGCGTCGTAATGTGTAATAGGCAGACATCTATCCAGACCATCACACAGGAATTCCAAACTACATCAGGATCCAGTGCAAGGACTATGGCAGTTGGGCGGGAGGTGAGAAAACTTGGATTTCATGGTCGAGCGGCTGCTCATAAGCCACACATCGCTCCGGTAAATGCCAAACGACGCCTCGCTTGGTGTAAGGAGCGTAAACATTGGACGATTGAACAGTGGAAAAACGTTGTGTGGAGTGACGAATCACGGTACAGAATGTGGCGATTCGATGGCAGGGTGTGGGTATGGCGAATGCAAAGTGAACGTCATCTGCCAGCGTGTGTAGTGCCAACAGTAAAAATTCCGAGGCGGTGTTGTTATGGTGTGGTCGTGTTTTTCATGGAGGGGACTTGCACCCCTTGTTTTGCGTCGCACTATCACATCACAGGCCTACATTGATGTTTTAAGCACCTTCTTGCTTCCCACTGTTGAAGAGCAATTCGGGGATGGCGACTGCATCTTTCAACACCATCGAGCACCTGTTCATGGCGTGTAGCGGAGTGGTTACACGACAATAACATCCCTGTAATGGACTGGCCTGCACAGAGTCCTGACCTGAATCCTACAGAACACCTGTGGGATGTTTTGGAACGCCGACTTCGTGCCAGGCCTCACCGACCGACATCGATACCTCTCCTCAGTGCAGCACTCCGTGAAGAATGGGCTGCCATTCCCCAAGAAACCTTCCAGCACCTGACTGAACGTATGCCTGCGAGAGTGGAAGCTGTCATCAAGGCTAAGGGTGGGCCAACACCTTACTGGATTCCAGCATTACCGGTGGAGGGGCCACGAACTTGTAAGTCATCTTCCATCCAGGTGTCCGGATACTTTTGATCACATAGTGTATTTCGTTAACTACTCTGCAGGAAAAAAAAAATTAGTGCATCTGGAAAGACGACGACGATTTTGATCCGATGTCTAGTGTCACTCAGGAAGTTGGGATGAGGCGTACACTTAGCATAGAAGGTATACGCAACAACTACCAAAACAACAAATTAACAATTTATTCAAGAGAAAAATTGTTCAAATGGCTCTGGGCACTTAACATCTGAGGTCATCAGTCCCCTAGAAGTTAGAACTACTGAAACCTAACTAACATAAGGACATCATATACGTCCATGCCTGAGGCAGGATTCGAAACTGCGACCGTAGCGGTCGAGCGGTTCCACACAGAAGCGCCTAGAACCGCTCGGCCACACCCGCCGGCTATTCAAGAGAATATTTATAAAACAGCAAAGAGACGAGGCCATCTTTAAGACAATACCAAAATGTCGCATAGTTTGCTTCTTAAACAAGGCAGTAAATTATAATTACCAAGACTAACTTAAAGAGGTAAGCCACAAACATTTCAGTAGTTAAAGGAACAACAAATTACAATCTCGAGGTGATTTAAAGTTACCAATTAATACAATTCATTCCCAAGCAAACTAAAAAACCTTTTTTTTTAAATATACATGAAACACATCAAAAGTTTACCAAACGGGCAGTGGCGGCATGCTGCCCTGGGCAAAAAGTGACCTGACTTAAAATGCCGGAAGCAGCAGATCAGCCGTCCAAAACAACACCTAAATGTCGGGGCCCAACCGGGAGTCACTTCCCATTAGTCGACACGTCACACATAGCTTCTGTGGACCGAAGCGAAACGTGGAGCCATTCCCACACACCCCAACTCTCAGAAAACTGGAACACAAACCGTCCGCAGAAGACACAGCAAACACCAACCAAACAACATCAGTTAATATAAGAGATTAATAAATAACAATATAAATGAAGAAGCAGTCGCTCTAATACTGACTACATTCAAATAAATGCACGTGTATAAAGGAACTGTGTGTAAATGAGTAGCTTTACAAATACGAGTCTTTACTACTAACTCAGTGACTGCAATCAAATAAATGCACGTATATAAGTCACCCAAATTTTACAGCAATATACATGGGACGTCGACTCGATGGCAATCAAAATACACTGAAAATCTCGAACAGACAATACATAAACTTCTGGATACTGCCCCCGAAAGCCCAAAAATACACTACTGGCCATTAAAATTGCTACACCAAGAAGAAATGCAGATGATAAACGGGTATTCATTGGAGAAATATATTATACTACAACTGATATGTGATTACATTTTCATGCAATTTGGGTGCATAGATCCTGAGAAATCAGTACCCAGAACAACCACCTCTGGCCGTAATAACGGCCTCGATACGCCTGGGCATTGAGTCAAATAGAGCTCGGATGGCGTGTACAGGTACAGCTGCCGATGCAGCTTCAGCACGATACCACAGTTCATCAAGAATAGTGAATGGCGTATTGTGACGAGCCAGTTGCTCGGCCACCATTGACCAGACGTTTTAATTCCTGAGAGCTCTGGAGAATGTGCTGGCCAGGGCAGCAGTCGAACATTTTCTGTATACAGAAAGGCCCGTACAGGACCTGCAACTTGCGATCCTGCATTATCCTGCCGAAATGTAGGGTTTCACAGCGATCGAATGAAGGGTAGAGCCACGGGTCGTAACACGTCTGAAATGTAACGTCCACTGTTCAAAGTGCCGTCAATGCGAACAAGAGGTGACCGAGACATGTAACCAATGCCACCCCACACCATCACGCCAGGTGATACGCCGGTATGGTGATGACGAATAGACGCTTCCAATGTGCGTTCACCGCGATGGCCATGAGGTTTCACGGCTTTTTTTTTTCTTCTTCTTTTTTATCGCCCAAATGCTGGCGTTTCTGCGTACGTTTCACATTTCAGTCCGCCCACTGTGACGTAGCAGTAGGTAGATCAGTCTTAGTGGCTGTATTGAGCCAGCGCGGACGCCGTGTCTGAAGGCACGCAGGTGGTTTTGTTCCCACGCTACGCAGTGCGTGACGTGTAACCAATGACACCCCGTACCATCACGCCGGGTGATACGCCAGTATGGCGAAGACGAATACACGCTTCCAATGTGCGTTCACCGCGATGTCGCCAAACACGGATGAGACCATCGTGATGCTGTAAACAGGACCTGGATTCATCCGAAAAAAATGACGTTTTGCCATTCGTGCTCCCAGGTTCGTCGTCGAGTACACCATCGCAGGTGCTCCTGTCTGTGATGCAGCGTGAAGGGTAACCGCAGCCACGGTCTCCGAGCTGACAGTCCGTGCTGCTGCAAACGTCGTCGAACTGTTCGTGCAGATGGTCGTTGTCTTGCAAACGTCCCCATCTGTTGACTCAGGGATCAAGACGTGGCTGCACGATCCGTTACAGCCGTGCGGATAAGATGCCTGTCATCTCGACTGCTAGTGATACGAGGCCGTTGGGATCCAGCACGGCGTTCCGTATTACCCTCCTGAACCCATCGATTCCATATTCTGCTAACAGTCATTGGATCTCGACCAACGCGAGCAGCAATGTCGCGATACAATAGGGCTCAGGCAATTGAAGAATCTTATTCTCACCAGCACTCTCTTCCTGCTGTTGTTATGACAGCAATTAAACCTATTCTCAGAGACTTGACTGATAGTGACCTTCTAAGGAAATGTCTGCATGGGCAGACACAGAACCCAAATGAATGTTTCAACAGATAATTTGGAATCGCCTTCCTAAAACTGTATTTGCAGGCATGCATACAATGAAAGTAGCAGTTCATGATGCTGTTATTACGTTCAATTGTGGTAATATTGGGAAGTGTTGGGTACTGAAAAAGCTGGGAATTAATGATGGTGAAAATATGATCACTGGGCTGCAACATTGCGATAAAATGAGGATAGCCGATGCAAACAGGTCCGCATCTAATATGGGGAAGAAAGCAAGACAAACATCCAGGAAGGTGAAAAAGAAGCTGGAAGACCTGCTAGAGGTCAAAGAAGGACAGTTTTAATTAACTGTAACTTGCAAATGTCAAAAGATTTTTTCATTAAACTCAAATTCCCGCAAACTAAAATTTTCAGTACATATGCACCATTATATCATAACCTATCACAGCTAAATGAATGACATTATCAGGGACTCTGCATAACATAAAAAGCCAGCTCTGGTACTACATTCATTAATATTCCCCAAATAGGAAGTTCACAAAAAAATATTTTCTGCAGAAAAAACTTAATATTTTTTGTTAATAAATTTAAAAATGTATTTGTTAAAAACTGTAAAATAGATAAAGTAGATTTTAGTACAGTTGACTCCATTAGCATCATGTAACATACAGTAAAAATATTAACGTCATGTATCAAATAGTTTTTTTCAGAAATGGGTCAAATACTTGCCTAAATTAACATGGGTTAGATAGGAACGATGTGGTCCTCTGAAATTAAAAACTGGCCATTTTTATGTTAATTTCGGGTACAAAACACCCGAATTTTGGTGAAAATATTTCGGAGAAAAATTGCGTCTTATAGTGCATAAAATACGGTACGATGTCCATAGCACTGGTTTGTTGTAGAATTGTCGAAAGGATGCTAAGTTCGAAACTTATAAATTACGTTCAGAGAGAAAAGCATCTGTCCACAAATGGGCATGGATTTACAAACCGTCACTCGTGTAAAACCAGCAACTCAGCTTTTGTCTTTCGTCTCACGTTATCTTCCGAAGCGTGGATGAAGGGCAACAGCCAGATTCCGTGTCTGTAGATTACTGCGTCGTGTTTGAGACGATGCCCACTATGGGCTCTTAATGAAGGTTGGAGTAAACGGAATAGGTTCCCAGATATCTGAGTGAATCGAAGGCTTATTAAGTTAAAATGGCTCTGAGCACTATGGGACTTAACATTTGAGGTAATCAGCCCCCTAGACTTAGAACTACTAAACCTAACTAACCTAAGGACATCACACACATCCATGCCCGAGACAGCATTCGAACCTGCTACCGTACAGCCGCGCGCGGTTCCGGGCTGGAGCGCCTAGAACCGCTCGACCACAGCGGCCGGCGCTCACTAAGTAATATACTACTGGACATTAAAATTGCTACACAATGAAGATGTGCTATAGACGCGAAATTTAACCGACAGGAAGAAATTGCTGTGATATGCAGATGATTAGCTTTTCAGAGCATTCACACAAGGTTGGCGCCGGTGGTGACACTTACAGCGTGCTGACATGAGGAAAGTTTCCAACCGATTTCTCAAACAGCAGTTGACCGACGTTGCATGGTGAAACGTTGTTGTGATGCCTCGTGTAAGGAGGAGAAATGCGTACCGTCACGTTTCCGACTTTGATAAAGGTCGGATTGTAGCCTATCGCGATTGCGGTTTATCGTATCGCGACATTGCTGCCCGCGTTGGTCGAGATCCAATGACTGCTAGCAGAATATGGAATCGGTGGGTTCAGGAGGGTAATACGGAACGCCGTGCTGGATCCCGACGGCCTCGTATCACCAGCAGTCGAGATGACAGGCAACTTATCTGCACAGCTGTAACGGATCGTGCAGCCACGTCTCGATCCCTGAGTCAACAGATGGGGACGTTTCCGAGACAACAACCATCTGCACGAACAGTTCGACGACGTTTGCAGCAGCACGGACTATCAGCTCGGAGACCACGGCTGCGGTTACCCTTCACGCTGCATCACAGACAGGAGCGTCTGCGATGGTGTACTCGACGACGAACCTGGGTGCACGAATGGCAAAACGTCATTTTTTCGGATGAATCCAGGTTCTGTTTACAGCATCATGATGGTCGCATCCGTGTTTGGTGACATCGCGGTGAACGCACATTGCAAGCGCGTATTCGTCATCGCCATACTGGCGTATCACCCGGCGTGACGGTATGGGCTGCCATTGGTTACACATATCGGTCACCTCTTGTTCGCACTGACGGTACTTTGAACAGTGGACGTTACATTCCAGATGTGTTATGAACCGTGGCTCTACCCTCCATTCGATCCCTGCGAAACCCTACATTTCAGCAGGATACTTCACGAACACGTGTTGCAGGTCCTGTACGGGCCTTTCTGGATACAGAAAATGTTCGACTGCTGCCCTGGCCAGCACATTCTCCAGATCTCTCACCAACTGAAAACGTCTGGTCAATGGTGGCCGAGCAACTGGCTCGTCACAATACGCCAGTCACTATTCTTGATGAACTGTGGTATCGTATTGAAGCTGCGTGGGCAGCTGTACCTGTACACGCCATCCGAGCTCTGTTTGACTCAATGCCCAGGCGTATGAAGGCCGTTATTACGGCCAGAGGTGGTTGTTCTGGGTATTGATTTCTCAGGATCTGTGCATCCAAATTGCATGAAAATGTAATCACGTGTCAGTTCTAGTATAAGATATTTGTCCAATGAATACCCGTTTATCATCTGCATTTTTTCTTGGTGTAGCAATTTGAATGGCCAGTAGTGTAGAATCAAGAATTAGAATGGAATCCAGACCTTTAGCTGCTTACAAAAAATGGTGCAAATGCCTCTGCGCACTATGGGACTTAACTGCTGTGGTCATCAGTCCGCTAGAACTTAGAACTACTTAAACCTAACTAACCTGAGGACATGACACACATCCATGGCCGAGGCAGGATTCGAACCCTCGACCGTAGCAGTCTTGCGGTTCCAGACAAGCGCCTAGAATTGCTCGTCCACACCGGCCGGTGGCAAAATGAAAGTTAACGAAGATGAGTTTAAAAAACAGTTCCAATAATGTTTGAATCCAGTATTGCTTGTGTGCTGCTTGACAGTGTCATGTCGATCAAATATTTGGCTGTATTAGCTGCAAAGCGATACGAAATGGGACGAGCGTATGAGAATTGTGGCAGGGGAAAGCGAATGATCGGTATATTGGGGGAATTTCAGGAAGGTGTGATTCTTCTGTAGAGGAGACCTCGTATATTAGTGTCACCCATTTTTCAGTACGGCTCGAGTGTTCTGACTTCCCACCAGGCTGGATTAAACGAAGCAAGTCAGAGGTATGGTGCTAGATTTGTTACCGGTAAGTTCGATGAACACGCCAGCATTACGGAGATGCTTTGGGAACGCATCTGCATCTACATCTACATGGTTACTCTGGAATTCACACTTAAGTGCCTGGAAGAGGGTTCATCGAACCATTTTCATACTACTTCTCCACCATTCCACTCTCGAATGGCGCGTCGGAAAGTGGATCACCTAAATCTTTCCGTTCGAGCTCTGATTTCTCTTATTTTATTATGGTGATCATTTCTCTACTTAGGTGGGTGTCAACACAATATTTTCACATTCGGAAGAGAAAGCTGGTGATTGAAATTCCCTAAATAGATCTCGCCGCAAAGAAAACCGCCTTTGTTTCAGCGACTGCCACCCCAACTCGCGTAACATATCTGTGACACTCTCACCCCTATTGCGCGATAACACGAAACGAGCTGCCCTTCTTTGCACTTTTTCGATGTCCTCCGTCAATCCTACCTGGTAAGGATCCCACACCGCGCAGCAATATTCCAGCAGAGGACGGACAAGTGTAGTGTAGGCTGTCTCTTTAGTGGGTTTGTCGCATCTTCTAACGGTTCTGCCAACAAAGCGCAGTCTTTGTTTCGCCTTCCCCACAGTATTATCTATGTGTTCTTCCCAATTTAAGTTGCTCGTAATTGTAATTCCTAGATATTTAGTCGATTTGACAGCCCTTAGATTTGTGCGACTTATCGTATACCCAAAATCGGATTTCTTTTAGTACCCATGTGGATGACCTCGCACTTTTCTTTGTTTAGTGCCAATTGCCACTTTTCGCACCATACAGAAATTGTCTCTAGATCATTTTGTAATTGAAATTGATCGTCTGATGTTTTTACTAGACGGTAAATTACAGCGTCATCTGCAAACAATCTAAGGGGGCTGCTCAGATTGTCACCTAGATCATGTATATACGAGGGCAGTTCAATAAGTAATGCAACACATTTTTTTTCTCGGCCAATTTTGCTTGAAAAAACCGGAAATTTCTTGTGGAATATTTTCAAACATTCCCGCTTCGTCTCGTATGGTTTCATTGACTTCCGACAGGTGGCAGCGCTGTACGGAGCTGTTAAAATGGCGTCTGTAACGGATGTGCGTTGCAAACAACGGGCAGTGATCGAGTTTCTTTTGGCGGAAAACCAGGGCATCTCAGATATTCGTAGGCGCTTGCAGAATGTCTACGGTGATCTGGCAGTGGACAAAAGCACGGTGAGTCGTTGGGCAAAGCGTGTGTCATCATCGCCGCAAGGTCAAGCCAGACTGTCTGATCTCCCGCGTGCGGGCCGGCCGTGCACAGCTGTGACTCCTGCAATGGCGGAGCGTGCGAACACACTCGTTCGAGATGATCGACGGATCACCGTCAAACAACTCAGTGCTCAACTTGACATCTCTGTTGGTAGTGCTGTCACAATTGTTCACCAGTTGGGATATTCAAAGGTTTGTTCCCGCTGGGTCCCTCGTTGTCTAACCGAACACCATAAAGAGCAAAGGAGAACCATCTGTGCGGAATTGCTTGCTCGTCATGTGGCTGAGGGTGACAATTTCTTGTCAAAGATTGTTACAGGCGATGAAACATGGGTTCATCACTTCGAACCTGAAACAAAACGGCAATCAATGGAGTGGCGCCACACCCACTCCCCTACCGAGAAAAAGTTTAAAGCCATACCCTCAGCCGGTAAAGTCACGGTTACAGTCTTCTGGGACGCTGAAGGGGTTATTCTGTTCGATGTCCTTCCCCACGGTCAAACGATCAACTCTGAAGTGTATTGTGCTACTCTTCAGAAATTGAAGAAACGACTTCAGCGTGTTCGTAGGCACAAAAATCAGAACGAACTTCTCCTTCTTCGTGACAACGCAAGACCTCACACAAGTCTTCGCACCCGAGAGGAGCTCACACAACATCAGTGGACTGTTCTTCCTCATGCACCCTACAGCCCCGATCTCGCACCTTCGGATTTCCATTTGTTTGGCCCAATGAAGGACGCAATCCGTGGGAGGCACTACGCGGATGATGAAGAAGTTATTGATGCAGTACGACGTTGGCTCCGACATCGACCAGTGGAATGGTACCGTGCAGGCATACAGGCCCTCATTTCAAGGTGGCGTAAGGCCGTAGCATTGAATGGAGATTACGTTGAAAAATAGTGTTGTGTAGCTAAAAGATTGGGGAATAACCTGGTGTATTTCAATGCTGAATAAAACAACCCCTGTTTCAGAAAAAAAAATGTGTTGCATTACTTATTGAACTGCCCTCGTAAATCAACAACAGCAGAGGGCCTATGACACTACCTTGCGGAACGCCAGATATCACTTCTGTTCTATTCCATGATTTACCGTGTATCACTACGAACTGTGACCTCTCTGAGAGGAAATCAGGAATCCAGTCACACAACTGAGACGATACTCCATATGCACGCAATTTGATTAATAGCCGCTTGTGAGGAACGGTATCAAAAGCCTTCTGGGAATATGGAATCTATCTTAGATCTCTTGTCGACAGCACTCATTACTTCATGGGAATAAGGAGCTAGCTGTGTTGCACAAGAACGATATTTTCTGAATCTAACAGGTGTTCTGGTTTCGAATTCTGGATTATTTATTTCGTCTTCTTTCGTGAAGGAATTACCGAAAACTGTATTTAGTAACTCCGCTTTTGCGGCACCATCATCGTTGAGATTCCCACCGCTATCTCGCAGTGACGATATTGACTGTTTTCTGCCACTAGTGTACTTAAATACGACCAGAATCTCGTTGGGTTTTCTACCACATATTGAGACAATATTTTATTATGAAAACTATTCAAAGCATCTCGCATTCACGTCCGCACTAAATTTCGAGCTTCCGTGAAACTTAGCCAGTCTTGGGGATTTTGCGTTCTTCTGAATTTGGCATGCTTTTTTCGTTGCTTCTGCAACAGTGTTCTGAGGTGTTTTGTGTACCACGGTGGATCAGTCCCGTCTCTTATTAACTTATGCGGTATGAATCTGTCTATTGCTGTCGATACTGTATCTTTGAATTTGAGCCATATCTGGTCTACACATACATAATTAGCTTGGAAGGAATGGCGACTCTCTCTTAGGAAGGCATCAAGTGCATTTTTATCCGCTGCTTTAAATAGATACATTTTGCGTGACATTGTTTCCGTAGAACATTGTAATGAAAATGCAATTTTGTCTTATGATGACATGATGGAGACCGTGGCTGTTGTTTGAAGACAAATGTTGATGGTGTTAAGACACCAACCAGCCACAAATTTACTTTCAGTTCCTTTATTCAAAGGGTACCGTTACCGGTTTCGAATCGTTGTGATTCATCCTCAGACGGTTTACAAGCTTTCTTTATGACATGTGGTGTGCTTTTTAGTGATTAACTGTCGTGAAACGTCGGTTTGAAGTGTTTGTTTTCGTAACATTCGTCCAACAGATGTAAATACATTCTCACTGCATTCTTATTGTTGCACACGTAAATTGTTCTCACTGAACACTTAAGATCTGTCACTGAGAAGATTTCTATCACGCACCACATGTTTTGATACATAGAAAGAGCTTACAAACATATGAGTATGACAGATGCTATGATATATCGTAACATTTGACGACGATGTCCTATGTTTGGAAATGATGATATATTCATTTACGCAACTGCAATGCGTTTTACACTAGTACAGAGACATTGAATTTTTGAGTTGATATTGTTAAATTAATTATAAAGTTTTTTTTTATACTCATATGTTTGCAAGCTCTTTGTATGTATCAAAACATGTGGTGCGTGGTAGAAATCTTCTAAGTGACAAATCTAAAGTATTCAGTGAGAACAATTTACGTGTACAACAGTAATAATGCAGTGGGAATGTATTCACATCTGTTGGACGAATGTTATGAAAACAAACACTCAAAATCGACGTTTCACGTAAGACACATACAACGAAAATCTGTAACGCAACCATCTGGTTGTGGCGCGTTTATAATTATGTATTATTTATATTTTAGGACAATCTATCTGTAGAAACACACCACATGTCATAAAGAAATCGTGTAAACCGTCTGAAGATGAATCACAACGATTCGAAACCGGTAACGGTACCCTTTTAATAAAGGAACTGAAAGCAAATTTGTGGCTGGTTGCTGTCCTAACACCATCAACATGTGTCTTGTAATGAAAATTTAGAGAAGAGGCATTTGCGGCTGACCGCAGAAACATTCTACTGTGGCCAACGGACATTTCATGTAAGCTCTGTGAGGACAAGATAAGATAAATCAAGATTCGTATGGAGGAATATAGAGAGCGGTTTATGGCTCGATGTCTTTGCGAGTGGAACAGGACTAGTAGTGGCAGAAGGTACTCTTCACCATGCACCGATGGTGGCCTGCGGCATATGTGTGTAGATGTAGATGTAGATATTGAATGTAACACAGAGGGAGAAACTTACTAGCAGCTTAAAACTGTGTAACGTTGATGCATTAAGTAGTTCTGGAAGCGGTGCTGATATTCAAGACGATGAAAGCGGGTTAAAAGCCGTGAGCTATCTGGGGAAGTTCTTGATTCATAACTAAACTGGTGCCTTATTTAGGATTGTGAAAATGTGAGTTTGTAATCTTACAGAACACATCAAATATGGAGCCAAGATTGGGAGACTGCATACAACACTGCATTCATAAAATAACACACAAAGAACGTTGAAACATATGCAAGAGGAAATTAACCACATCCAACCGATTCAATTTTCTCCCAAAGCAGTTACGTTCGTAGCGCAATCCTGTCCATCATGAAATTACCACACACTGGTATACTAAATTCATGCTAACTCTCTGTGAAATCTTCCCGAAAAGAATAGCTGAGGGCTACTTTGATGATTACACCACATGCTTCACGTGGTCAACTTGGTTTAGCAAAGAATGTAACTCCACAATATTTTTGATAATTAAAATAAATTAGATCGAAAGGCAATTTACAAAAGAAAAACCTCGAACTGGTTACTATCGTCTTACTATTAACCTGATGGGTCAAACAATTGTATAAGCACGTGGTACTGGTCTCACAAAGTACACCCCACGTGGGTTGAACATAAAGAAAAGTTGCTACATTGAAAAATATTGTCAAGACGAGACGTTATAATCTCACGCACATTCGCATTTAAGATTGCTGATCTTAGTTAGAGTTACGGATCATCAACTCGTGGTTCCACTTTACTCACAATGTAGGGACAAAGCAACTACTGGAAGATATTCTGAACTTCACACTCGAATTACACTGCGTTCCAATTTAAGATAACATTAGATATTTTAGAGCTAAACCTGAAATAAAGGTGATTAAATTTTCAGTTAGGCTGAACTTGAGAAATCCATTTTCCTACGGACTTAGCAGAGACGCACTTAGCCAGAGATCTTACCACTTCAGATGCTCGCCGTGGACAGACTGCCCTGGGCTCCTACCGAGCGTGCTTAACAGATACAAACGGAAGTGACCAGAGAGGCAGCTTCCTATACCAACATGACAAGGGACGGACAGGACCATACTAAGAATAGACACCTCTTTGCTTTTAGAAAGCGTAGCTACCTGTTCCGACGTTGGTCCTACTGTTCTCTAGCAGATAGGCTTGTCTGCTACCATCGAGCATGCAACTAGAAATACATTTGCTCATTCATTCTCTCACACAGAAGGGAAGGGGGATGACAGTATCTTATCATATACAGTATATAAAAGAAAGCGGATGTAGGTTCCGTATGAGACTGTGTGACATGAATTTCATATAAACTGTGTTTTAAAGTGTAGTAGTGCGACAGATCGTTCTTTTTTATGTGTAAATGTAACACATTCCACTGCCGGTCTCCTCCCAGATAGAGTCAGAAACACCACAATAAATTTAGAAGTGGAGGGTATGCGGTAAATGACAACAGTTTTAAGAAATTGACATGAAAGGAATCCAACAGAGACCTTTCAACTGTGTGCCGGACCAAGACTCGAACTCAGGACCTTTGCCTTTCACGGGCAAATGCTCTACCACCTGAGCTACCTGATTCACGCCTCGTCCTCACAGCTTTACTTCTGGCAGTACCTCGTCTCCTACCTTGCAAACTTCACAGAATCTCTCCTGCAATCTTTTCAAGACTAGCATTTCTGAAAGAGAGGGGTGTGAATACTGCAAGGTTCGCGGGAGGTACCGGCAGAATTAAATCTGTGAGGACGGGGCTTCGGTAGCTCAGATGGTAGAGCACTTGCCCGCGAAAGGCAAAGGTCCCGAGTTCGAGTCTCGGTCCGGCACACAGTTTTAATCTGCCAGGAAGTTTCATATCAGCGCACACTCCGCTGCAGAGTGAAAATCGCGCTCTGTGTTCCACAGTTTGAATCGGGCACGTGAAGTGCTCCTCGATAGGCCCTATACGTAGATATATCAGTTCATAAAACTGGACTACGTAGATGTGTTATTGAATTATTGGAAGCTCGAAAATTCAATCGCCTCCCCCCCCCCCCCCCCTCTCTGTCTTTACAGCTGCAGACAGAAACTCGCGGATGACCGTCCCTTAGGAAGCGGCTCTCGGCCCTTGCTTCCCGTATTGATCGCACGGTGGCTCTGCTGCCGACGCAGGTGAGTCGGTTCCCACGGCTGCTGACGTCACACAGTGCGCGCCCCGAGGCTAATGGCGCAGTCAAACGGGGCTGGACGAGCCCCTGGCTCCGACTGCCTGCCTGCCTGTACGTACGAACGCTGAAATAGCGTTTCGCAACACTATCAGGGCTCGCTGCCTTTGTGGTTCATTTTAAAACTCGTAAATCACTTTCTTTTATTCAGAAGAGTCTGGGTCGCAAATCGATGTATTTATGGGAGTTCAGTGGTTTCGGCTGAAATAAATAATCGTTCTACATCTACATCTACATTTATACTCAGCAAGCTACCGAACGGTGTGTGGCGGAGGGCACTTTACGTGCCACTGTCATTACCTCCCTTTCCTGTTCCAGTCGCGTATGGTTCGCGGGAAGAACGACTGTCTGAAAGCCTCCGTGCGCGCTCTAATCTCTCTAATTTTACATTCGTGATCTCCTCGGGAGGTATAAGTAGGGGGAAGCAATATATTCGATACCTCATCCAGAAACGCACCCTCTCGAAACCTGGCGAGCAAACTACACTGCGATGCAGAGCGCCTCTTGCAGAGTCTGCCACTCGAGTTTGCTAAACATCTCCGTAACGCTATCACGCTTACCAAATAACCCTGTGACGAAACGCGCCGCTCTTCTTTGGATCTTCTCTATCTCCTCTGTCAACCCGACCTGTTACGGATCCCACACTGATGAGCATTACTCAAGTATAGGTCGAACGAGTGTTTTGTAAGCCACCTCCTTTGTTCATGGACTACATTTTCTAAGCACTCTCCCAATGAATCTCAACCTGGTACCCGCCTTACCAACAATTAATTTTATATGATCATTCCACTTCAGATCGTTCCGCACGCATACTCCCAGATACTTTACAGAAGTAACTGCTACCAGTGTTTGTTCCGCTATCATATAATCGTACAATAAAGGATCCTTCTTTCTATGTATTCGCAATACATTACATTTGTCTCTGTTAAGGGTCAGTTGCCACTCCCTGCAACAAGTGCCTATCCGCTGCAGATCCTCTTGCATTTCGCTGCAACTTTCTAATGCTGCAACTTCTCTGTATACTACAGTATCATCCGCGAAAAGCCGCACGGAACTTCCGACACTATCTACTAGGTCATTTATATATATTGTGAAAAGCAATGGTCCCATAACACTCCCCTGTGGCACGCCAGAGGTTACTTTAACGTCTGTAGACGTCTCCCCCATTGAGGACAACATGCTGTGTTCTGTTTGCTAAAAACTCTTCAATCCAGCCACACAGCTGGTCTGATATTCCGTAGGCTCTTACTTTGTTTATCAGGCGACAGCGCGGAACTGTATCGAACGCCTTCCGGAAGTCAAGGAAAATGGCGTCTGCCTGGGAGCCTGTATCTAATGTTTTCTGGGTCACATGAAGAAATAAACCGAAACTCAAACGTGCTTTATAGCGGACCGAATGGAGAACGAGCATTCGCAGAGAATTCGCCAGTGACCATTACCATTAGCTTGTACGAGTGTAAGTCAATTATTATCCGCAAAGTAGTTGTAAAATGTTATTGTAATCAAATAGGGAACTCGCAAGAACATAATTTTTCGACATATTCTCCTTGAGTTTCAGCGCACTTGGTTCATGGTTGTACAAGCTTCCTGATGCCCTCTTAAAAGAAAGTTCTCGGCTGTGCTGTGAGCCAGGAATGCACCGCTTCTTTCACTGCTTCGTCCGAGGCAAATCGAGGGCCCCTTAACGCCTGTTTGAGTGGACCAAACAGGTGATATGCCTTTTATATAAATGATATGCCTTCTAGTATTACAGGTGATTCAAAAATATTTCTGTTTGCTGATGACACCAGCTTGGTAGTGAAGGATCTTGTGTGTAATATTGGCTCTGAGCACTATGGGACTTAACATCTGTGGTCATCAGTCCCCTAGAACTTAGAACTACTTAAACCTAACAAGGACATCACACACATCCATGCCCGAGGCAGGATTCGAACCTGCGACCGTAGCAGTCGCGCAGTTCCGGACTGAGCGCCTAGAACCGCATGACCACCACGGCCGGCGTGTGTGTAATATTGAAACAGTATCAAATAATATAATTCATGGAATAAGTTCGTGGCTTGTGGAAAATAATTTGATGCTAAATCACAGTAAGACTCAGTTTTTACACTTCCTAAGTCACAATTCAACAAGAACCGATATTTCGATCAGACAGAATGGGCATATTATAAGCGAGACGGAACAGTTCAAGTTCCCTAGACGTTCGGATAGATAGTAAGCTGTTGTGGATAGCCCATGTCCAGAATCTTGTTCAGAAACTAAATGCCGCTTTATTTACCATTAGAACAGTATCTGAAATAAGTGACACTTCAACACGAAAAGTAGTCTACTTCGCATATTTTCATACGCTTATGTCGTACGGTATTATTTTTTTGGGGTAATTCTTCTGATTCAAAAAGGATATTTTTTGGCTCAAATACGGGCTGTTCGAACAACGTGTGGTGTAAGTTCGAGAACCTCTTGTCGACCCCTATTCAATAGTCTGGGAATTCTGACATTGCCCTCACAGTACATGTTTTCTTTAATGTCGTTTGTTGTTAGCAATATTAGCTTATTCCCAAGAGTTAGCAGCTTTCACTCAGTTAATACCAGGCAGAAATCAAATCTGCATGTGAAATGCACTTCCTTGACTCTTGTGCAGAAAGGAGTACAGTATTCTGCTGCATCCATTTTCAATAAGCTACCACAAGAAAAAAATCTTAGCAGTAGCCCAAACACTTTTAAGTCCAAACTGAAGAGTTTCCTCATGGCTCACTCCTTCTACTCTGTCGAGGAGCTCCTGGAAGAGCTGAAAAATTAAGCAGATTCCAGTGTTACATTGTTGATTATCTTTATTTAATACTTACGACTTGTCGCCTGAATATGTTTCTTATATTTCATTTTATCTGTTTCTACTATCGTGTTATAATTTCATGTATTGACTCGTTCCATGACCATGGAGACTTATTCCTTAATTTGGTCTCACGGAACAATAAATAAATAAATAAAAAGATAGTCAGAAGGGGCAAAATCGGGACTATATTGAGGATGATCCAAATTTGAGTTTCTGGAGCAGTGTGGGCAGCAGAATGCGGACGGGCATTGTCGTGGAACAACGCAACCTTTTTTTGACAGCAATCCTCGGCGTTTGCTTCGAATTGCACGCTGAGCCTGGCATGGCAGTAAGCATCTCGCTGTAACCTACACTGTATATTGTTGTGCCCCTTCCCCCATAATGTTCCAACACTGCTCCTTGTGCGTCCCAATAAAACTGTAACCATCAGTTTTCCTGCGGGCGGTTGGGTCTCGAACTTTTTCTTGCACGGCAAATTTGGATGTTCCCATTCCATACTGTGCCGTTTACTCTCCGGCTCGTAATGATGGATCCGTGTTTCGTCACCAGTAATGATCCTCTTTAAGAAGTTGACCCCTTCGTTACCATAGCGATACAAATGTTTTTTGCAGAAGCGCGTTTGTTTATGCAAGTGTGTCAGTTGTTTTGGTTCAGATGGTTCAAATGGCTCTGAGCACTATGGGACTTTGAGGTCATCAGTCCCCTAGAACTTAGAACTACTTAAACCTAACTAACCTAAGGACATCACACACATCCATGCCCGAAGCAGGATTCGAACCTGCGACCGTAGCGGCTAGAACCGCTTGGCCACTCCGGCCGGGTCAGTTGTTTTGGGACCCGCCTTGCACAAACTTGATGAAACCCAAGTCTGTTGTGGATGGTTTCGTAGGCAGAACCGTGACTAATTTGGAGACGATATGCCACTTCGTCGATAGTTAATCGTCTGTCTAAGAGAATCATTTCACGTGAACGCTCAATGGTTTCTTCATTTGTGGCGGTAAACGGTCGTCCGGCTCCTTCATCGTGCGTAACACTTGTGCGACCATTTCGGAATTTTTCAACCCATTCCTTGACACTCCGTTGTGGCAAAACACTGTTCCCGTACTGTACCGAAAGTCTTCGATGAATTTCGGCCCCAGATACGCCTTCCGACCACAAAAAACGGGTCACTGGACGTTGCTCTTCTTTGGTGCAAATAGACAGCGGAGCAGCCATGATTAACTGCACGGCAGCGATAACGAAACTAACCTAGCAGCTTGAAAATTGCAAAGATGTAACAACAAATAAACAAAGCGTGCGTCATCAACGTAAAACGACAATACTACCAATACAAACAAAAATATAACTAAAATCCGGATAATAGTTTGTAACCTCCCCACAGAAATATTTTTATAAGAAACCAAGAACGAAGTGTAACCTCCGCACAAAAATAATAATTAAATGAATTTTATATATTGTAACCTCTGAACAAAATTGGCTCCCATTTATAATCTGTGTGCAGAAATGCATTCACATTTAATGCAACCACAAAATTCAATTCCTAAACCCGGAAATAATAAAAAAATTCAGTAACCTGGTAAATTTTATGACGAATATATCTGCTCTTACGTAAAAACTTTTCGGCACAGCTTCGTGCAATGCTGGGCTATATATATATATATATATATATATATATATATATATATATATATATATATATATATATATATATATATATTTTTGTTCTTGGAAGGAATGATCATGCATTGGAAATATTCCTTAAATTGAAATGAATGCTTTTCTTAAAAAAATTACTTTATATTATAAAAATTATTATTGGGGCATTTTTAAAGAAATTAATGACAGTTAACATACATTACTAGATATGCGCAAGGCTGCTTCTTTACCTTCTACAATAATACTCATCCTCCAGAGTCCCGACCAGAGCAGACTGCAGACACGCGCCGACTACTGTCGACTACAGCTTACTATTCAAGACTAATGCATACTCCTGCAGACTACAGAAGACTACTGCCGACTAGCGACAAGCAACAACTAACTACATACTACTCTCTGGTCAGAGACTCTGCCATGCCTCGCCCATCGCCGGCAACGCATACGTCTTACAAGTTGACTTACACTCGTATATGTGAACAAGTGTTTACACTGGAAGGAACGGCACAGCACACGAGGTAACGAGCACAGCCTAGGAAGGCTGTGTTGTTTCTCGGTGGTGATAAATGGCACACGGGAGACAACAGTGTATAGTTAAGGGTCACGATGCATGACTTTGATGTTCAGACAGGATTATCAGGACGGCGGATGCACTGTTTTTTGAAGCAGTACGCAATATGGCTTAGAGAAAGAAGAATTTTGCTGTCTACATTTGGACGTAAGCGTGAAATGAGTGAGGGCAGTGTACTTAACACAGAGGGCCAAGTGCGAAGGCGTCGATTAGAAAGCAAAATAAGGAAGGGTGCCGCAGTCAGGTTAAAGCCAAATCGCGATTAAGCTGTCTCTAGACTGCACCAACGTTAAACACCGGTCAGCAAAGCGCTTTCAGCTGACCAAGAATTTGACTGCAGTTAAATCCTTCCAAAAATAGTTCAAATGGTTCTGAGCACTATGGGACTTAACATCTGAGGTCATCAGTCCCCTAGAACTTAGAACAACTTAAACCTAACTAACCTAAGGACATCAGACACATCCATGCCAGAGTCAGGATTCGAACCTGCGACCGTAGCACTCGCGCGGTTCCGAACTGTGGCGCCTAGAACCGCACGGCCACCGCGGCCGGCTGAGTCCTTCCGTTACAAAGGAAAGCGCCGATTATATGACTCAGGAGGAAACGTACGTGTTTTGACAGGTGAAAGCATTACTGATTCTAATCAAAGAACTTGATGTGGACGTATGCCCTATTCCGAATGGTTTCCGACATAGAACACTTTTAATGTACGTTTCTACTTACTATCTGTATTATTCACTGTCATTGTTTACAACGTACCACAGTAATGTAGGGGACGTTCAGACGAACATTTTAATACAGGGTACTTGTGCGTCGGAAAACTACCTCAAACTGGCCTACAAAACGTACCTAAAACTGCAGAGCACGTTCGTCGTGCGAGATTTTCATTATTCTCGCTATCTCTCCGCGCAGACTGTTAGTCCTAGACAAACAATAAATAGGACCTTTTTTTGTAGCAAATTTAATTTAGTTTAATTGAGTACTGAGACACGTTTTCGTTGGAGTGTGCGGTTTTCGAGTTGTTCGAGAAAAACGTACAAAAGTGATATTACACGTGTTCTATCTCGGAAACGATAGGGCATATGTCCATATGAATTTTTTAAATTCAGGATCACTAATACTATCGCGTCTCAAAGCATGTACCTTTCCTCCTGACTCGCCCTGTATACGCAAAGATAATGATGATCACTTAAACGTTTAACTTCCTTGTCATTTTCGCTCACTTTTGAGTTATCGCAGAATGGGCCTGACAGCCTTGGGAGAGCCAGTCCTGACAAAACTCTACCATCTGGTGAGCAAGATGTATGAGACAGGTGAAATACCCTGAGACTACAAGAAGAATACCATAATTCCAATCCCAAAGAAAGCAGGTGTTGACAGATGTGAAAATTACCGCACTATCAGTTTAATAACCCACAGCTGTAAAATACTAACACGAATTCTTTACAGACGAATGGAAAAAGTCGTAGAAGACGACCTCAGGGAGTATCAGTTTGGATTCTGTAGAAATGTAGAAACACGCAAGCCAATACTGACCCTACGACTTATCTTAGAAACTAGATTAAGGAAAGGCAAACCTACGTTTCTAGCATTTGTAGACTTAGAGAAAGCTTTTGACAGTGTTGACTGGAATACTCTCTTTCAAATTCTGAAGCTGGCAGGGGTAAAATGCAGGGAGCGAAAGGCTATTTCCAAAATTGTACAGAAACCAGATGTCAGTTATGACAGTCGAGGGACATGAAAGGGAAGTAGTGGTTGGGAAGGGAGTAAGACAGGGTTGTAGCCTGTCCCCGATGTTATTCAATCTGTATATTGAGCAAGCAGTAAAGGAAACAAAAGAAAAATTCTCAGTAGGAATTAAAATCCGCGGAGAAGAAATAAAAATTTTGAGGTTCGCCGATAACATTGCAATTCTGTCAGAGACAGCCAAGGACCTGGAAGAGCAGCTGAACGGAATGGACAGTGTCTTGAAAGGAGGATATAAGATGAAAATCAACAAAAGCAAAACGAGGATAATGGCATGTAGTCGAATTAAATCGGGTGATGCTGAGGGAATTAGATTAGGAAATGAGACACTTAAAGTAGTAAATGAGTTTTTCTATTTACGGAGCAAAATTACTGATGATGGTCGAAGTAGAGAGGATATAAAATGAAGAGTGACAATGGCAAGGAAAGCGTTTCTGAAGAAGAGACATTTGTTAACATCGAGTATAGATTTAAGCGTCAGGAAGTCGTTTCTGAAAGTATTTCTATGGAGTGTAGCCTTGTATGGAAGTGAAACGTGGACGATAAATAGTTTGGACAAGAAGAGAATAGAAGCTTTCGAAATGTGGTGCTACTGAAGAATGCTGAAGATTAGATGGGTAGATCACATAGCTAATGCAGAGGTATTGAATAGAGTTGGGGAGAAGAGGAGTTTGTGGCACGACTTGACTAGAAGAAGGGATCGTTGGTAGGACATGTTCTGAGGCATCAAGGTATCACCAATTTAGTACTGGAGGGCAGCGTGGGGGGTAAAAATCATAGAGGGAGACCAAGAGATGCATACACTAAGCAGATTCAGAAGGATGTGGGTTCCAGTAGGTACTGGGCGATGAAGAAGCTTGCACAGGATAGAGTAGCATGGAGAGCTGCATCAAACCAGTATCAGGACTGAAGACCACAACAACAACAGTGGTGTGGGAAGTCATTGCACAGCTGGTAGTGATTAAGGGAAATGTGATGGCACAATGGTAGACATGTGTGACCTCTCATTTTTCTAGAGGACAATGCTCGATTAGAAGTGGCACATGTCTCTATGAACTGTCTACGTGATGTTGAGATACTCCTATGGTCATCCCAATCCCCAGATCTGTTCCTACTGGAGCGTGTGTGGAACCAGCTAGGATATCAACTTCATCCCACTGCCGTTGTCCAGTATATGAAGAACCAGCTGCAATAGTTGTGTGCCTCGGGAGAGGATGCAATGGCTTACAACGTTGCCCAAACGAATCAGTGCATGCACCCAGCCCAGAGGGGTGGTGGGCCCATATCGCTCGATCTGGTAGTCGCTGAAATAACATCACACACCGTCTGAAGGGTGAAGCTTCATGGCGCTACGTTCTCCCCTGCTGGGTCCTTGACCTTTTTCGTCGGGCTGTGTCTACATCCACATCTACATGATTACTCTGCAATTCACGTTTAAGTGCTTGGCAGAGGGTTCATCCACCCACAATCATACTATCTCTCTACCATTCCATTCCCGAACAGCGCGCGGGAAAAACGAACACCTAAACCTTTCGGTTCGAGCTCTGATTTCTCTTATTTTATTTTGATCATCATTCCTACCTATGTAGGTTGGGCTCAACAAAATATTTTCGCATTCGGAACAGAAAGTTCGTGACTGAAATTTCGTAAATAGATCTCGCCGCGACGAAAAACGTCTCTGCTTTAATGACTTTCACCCCAACTACCGTATCATATCTGCCACACTCTCTCCCCTATTACGTGATAATACCAAACGAACTGCCCTTTTTTGCACCCTTCCGATGTCCTCCGTCAATCACACCTGGTAAGGATCCCTCACCGAGCAGCAATATTCTAACAGAGGACGAAAGAGTGTAGTGTAAGCTGTCTCTTTAGTGGACTTGTTGCATCTTCCAAGTGTCCTGCCAATGCTTTTGGAACTCATGTGGATCACCTCACACTTTTCGTTATTTAGCGTCAACTGCCACCTGCCACACCATACACCAATCTTTTCTAAATCGCTTTCCAACTGATACTGGTCTTCGGATGACCTTACTAGACGGTAAATTACAGCATCATCTGCGAACAACCTAAGAGAACTGCTCAGATTGTCACCCAGGTCATTTATATAGATCAGGAACAGCGGAGGTCCCAGGACGCTTCCCTGGGGAACACCGGATATCACTTCAGTTTTACTCGATGATTTGCCGTCTATTACTACGAACTGCGTCCTTCCTGACAGGAAATCACGAATCCAGTCGCACAACTGAGACGATACCCCATAGGCCCGCAGCTTGATTGGGAGTCGCTTGTGAGGAACGGTGTCAAAAGCTTTCCAGAAATCTAGAAATACGGAATCAACTTGAGATCCCCTGTCGATAGCGGCCATTACTTCGTGCGAATAAAGAGCTAGCTGCGTTGGACAAGAACGATGTTTTCTGAAACCGTGCTGATTACGTATCAATAGATCGTTCACTTCGAGGTGATTCATAATGTTTGAATAAAATATATGCTCCAAAACCCTACTGCAAACCGACGTCAATGATATAGGTCTGTAGTTCGATGGATTACTCCTACTACCCTTCTTAAACACTGGTGCGACCTGCGCAATTTTCCAATCTGTAGGTACAGATCTATCGGTGAGCGGGTGGTTGTATATGATTGCTAGGTAGGGAGCTATTGTATCAGCGTAATCTGAAAGGAACCTAATCGGTATACAATCTGGACCTGAAGACTTGCCCGTATCAAGCGATTTGAGTTGCTTCGCAACCCCTAAGGTATCCACTTCTAAGAAACTCATGCTAGCAGCTGTTCGTGTTTCAAATTCTGGAATATTCCATTCGTCTTCCCTGGTGAAGGAATTTCGGAAAACTGCGTTCAATAACTCCGCTTTAGCGGCACAGTCGTCGGTAACAGTACCATCGCCACTGCGCAGCGAAGGTATTGACTGCGTCTTGCCGCTTGTGTACTTTACATACGACCAGAATTTCTTCGGATTTTCTACCAAATTTCGAGACAATGTTTCGTTGTGGAACCTATTAAAGGCATCTCGCATTGAAGTCCGTGCCAAATTTCGCGCGTCTGTAAATTTTAGCTAATCTTCGGGATGTCGCGTTCTTCTGAACTTCGCATGCTTTTTCCGTTGCCTCTGCAACAGCGTTCGGACCTGTTTTGTGTAACATGGGGGATCAGTTCCATCTCTTACCAGTTTATGAGGTATGAATCTCTCAATTGCTGTTGCTACTATATCTTTGAATTTGAGCCACATCTCGTCTACATTTGCATAGTCAGTTCGGAAGGAATGGAGATTGTCTCTTAGGAAAGCTTCTAGTGACCCTTTATCCGCTTTTTTAAAAATTTTCGGATCAGTTTTATTTTGCGCTTCCAAAAAGTGTGAGAATAAAACTCGCACCAATAGATACAGTAAAAGAGAACGAATGTCAATGACAGACAACCTCTGGGCATATCGAGTCGTTGGACCTTGCTTGATTTTTCTCTCTTTCTACCGCATCTACGTAGAGAGCAAGACGGGCTGGTTGTCGGACGACAGAATTTCGACCACGCAGCGCTCAGAACAAGATAACATGCTTGCCCTTCCCCTACCCTGCATCCACGAGCTTCGCTTTTTTGTGGTGGCGCATTCGACTGCCTTGCCTTCAGCAGCTCCCCTTCGCAAGTTTGCAGTCCTCCGCACATGTTTTATCTCCGTATTATTCTCTCTCTCTCTCTCTCTCTCTCTCGCTCTCCCTCTCTCTCCCTCCCTCCCTCTTTGATCCTCAGTGCCGGATCCGCGAGCTGTCGAGCGGAAGATCGACTCAGCTTTGCATCCACTCACGCCGTCTCTCATTATCCTGTTCTATACACTCCTATCGCCGTGCCGTATTACCAAATTTCTTTTTTTTTCCCTCTGTTTCTATTTATTTTTTCTCCTGCCGCGGCGCGAGAGATTACGACTCTCTTGCGACTACTGTAAGTAGGCTGTTTAGGTTTTTATGTTGGTAACGCAACGTAGCGCTCTGTATGAAAATCACTGACTGTGCTGTGTGCAGTCTGTGGCTGGATGGCATTGTTGGAATATTCGCTATTGTAGTGTTGGGCAGTTGGATGTGAACAGCGCGTAGCGTTGCGCAGCTGGAGGTGAGCCGCCATCAGTGGTGGATGTGGGTTGGTTCAAATGGCTGTGAGCACTATGGGACTTAACATCTGAGGTCATCAGTCCCCTAGAATTTAGAACTAATTACACCGAACTAACCTAAGGACAACACACACATCCATGCTCGAGGCAGGATTCGAACCTGCGACCGTAGCGGTCGCACGGTTCCAGACTGAAGCGCCTAGAACCGCTCGGCCACTGCTGTCGGCTTCAGTCTGGAACCGCGCGAACGCTACGGTCTCAGGTTCGAATCCTGCCTCGGGCATGGATGTGTGTGATGTCCTTAGGTTAGTTAGGCTTAAGTAGTTCTACGTTCTAGGGGACTGATGACCTCAGATGTTAAGTCCCATAGTGCTCAGAGCCATTTGAACCATTTGAACGTCTCTATGGCAACAACTCTTCCCAGCTCTATAGAGTGCAGTTGTTTTCGCCAACAGCCGTTCGCGTTTCGCAGTTGAAAGATATCAAATCCGCTTCCAGGTGTCAGGGATTTCCTTGAGCTGACTCGACTGTAGCGTTTTAGAAGTAAAGAACAAGTGTATTAAAAATTCGTGTACGATGCGACATCTTTTTCACGCATCTCAATGTTTATGACGTAATATCTCTTCAACTGCGTTTCGTACAATGTTATATTTGTGTACGTACGTTCATTGGTGTATGCGGGAAGTGTCTGCGAAATATGTTGCGAATAGAATTAAAAGCAAAGAGGCTGCGAAATATGTTACGAATAGTATTAAGAGCAAAGAGGTAATAAATTTAAACGTTATGCAAAGTGGACCAGTTTTCACGCACCTCCGTGTTTACATCATACCTTCTGATCTCTGATAGCTGTGTACTTCTTACCCCACAGTAATTGTTACCTGACAGTAAGGTCGAAATCGGTCCAATGCTTTACATACACACATACAAACATAAATTTTTATAATAAGACTGGATACGCACCTACCGGTATGTTCAATCATTTGTTCATTCTCCAGTTGTGTGAGATACGGCTTTTTCGTTACTGTATGGCTTGCTACAAACTGTAGGATTATATACTGCTTTTTCACATGTGAAAATACTATCTAGGCTGTAAAGTACCCGTGGTCTAGGGGTAGCGTCTTTGATTCATAATCAAAACGTCTTCGGTCCCGTGTTCGATCAGCATTGGCGGCCGAAGACTTCCGGCATAAGAAGTCAGCCTCATTCTGCCAACGCCCTTGTCAAAGAGGGCGGAGGAGCGGATAGAGGTTCAGGGCACTCTCTTGTCCTAGGGGTGGGAAATTGCCCCTAAAGGCGGAAGAATCAGCAATGATCATCGACATGAGGATGCAGAAGGCAATGGAAACCACTGCATTAAAGACACGTAACGTGTATCCACAGGACACGTGGCCTGTAATTGAAGAAGTGTCATGATGATCTCTCCATTGGCAAAAGATTCCGCAATAGTCCCCCATTCGGATCTCCGGGAGGGGACTGCCAAGGGGGAGGTTACCATGAGAAAAAGATTGAATAATCAACGAAAGGATAACGTTCTACGAGTCGGGGTGTGGAATGTCAGAAGCTTGAACGTGGTAGGGAAACTAGAAAATATGAAAAGAGGAATTGCAAAGGCTCAAGCTAGGTGTAGTAAGGTAGAGTGAAGTGAAATGCAAAAAGACAAGGATCTCTCGATAGATGAGTATAGGTTAGTATCAGCAGCAGCAGAAAATGGTGTAACGGGAGGAGGATTCGTTACGAACAGGAAGGTAGGACAGAGAGCGTGTTACTGTGAACAGTTCAGTGACCGGGCTGATCTAATCAGAATCGACAGCAGACCAACACCGACAACGATAGTTCAGGTATACATGCCGACGTCGCAAGCTGAAGATGAACAGATAGAGAAAGTGTATGAGGATATTGAAAGGGTAATGCAGTATGTAAAGGGGGACGAAAATCTAATAGTCATGGGCGACTGGAATGCAGTTGTAGGGGAAGGAGTAGAAGAAAAGGTTACGAGAGAATATGGGCTTGGGACAAGGAATGAAAGAGGAGAAAAACTAATTGAGTTCTGTAACAAGTTTCAGCTAGTAATAGCGAATACCCTGTTCAAGAATCACAAGAGGAGGAGGTATACTTGGAAAAGGCCGGGAGATACGGGAAGATTTCAATTAGATTACATCATGGTCAGACAGAGATTCCGAAATCAGATACTGGATTGTAAGGCGTACCCAGGAGCAGATATAGACTCAGATCACAATATAGTAGTGATGAAGAGTAGGCTGAAGTTCAAGACATTAGTCAGGAAGAATCAATACGCAAAGAAGTGGGATACGGAAGTACTAAGGAATGACGAGATACGTTTGAAGTTCTCTAACGCTATAGATACAGCAATAAGGAATAGCGCAGTAGGCAGTACAGTTGAAGAGGAATGGACATCTCTAAAAAGGTCCATCACAGAAGTTGGGAAGGAAAGCATAGGTTCAAAGAAGGTAGCTGCGAAGAAACCATGGGTAACAGAAGAAATACTTCAGTTGATTGATGAAAGGAGGAAGTACAAACATGTTCCGGGAAAATCAGGAATACAGATATACAAGTCGCTGAGGAATGAATTAAATAGGAAGTGCAGGGAAGCTAAGACGAAATGGCTGCAGGAAAAATGTGAAGACATCGAAAAACATATGATTGTCGGAAGGACAAACTCAGCATACAGGAAAATCAAAACAACCTTTGGTGACATTAAAAGCAACGGTGGTAACATGTGCAACGGGAATTCCACTGTTAAATGCAGAGGAGAGAGCAGATAGGTGGAAAGAATACATTGAAAGCCTCTATGAGGGTGAAGATTTGTCTGATGTGATAGAAGAAGAAACAGGAGTCGATTTAGAAGAGATAGGCGATCCAGTATTAGAATCGGAATTTAAAAGAGCTTTGGAGGACTTACGGTCAAATAAGGAAGAAGGGATAGATAACATTCCATCAGAATTTCTAAAATTATTGGGGGAAGTGGCAACAAAACGACTATTCACGTTGGTGTGTAGAATATATGAGTCTGGCGACATACCATCTGACTTTCGGAAAAGCATCATCCACACAATTCCGAAGACGGCAAGAGCTGACAAGTGCGAGAATTATCGCACAATCAGCTTAACAACTCATGCATCGAAGCTGCTTACAAGAATAATATACAGAAGAATGGAAAAGAAAATTGAGAATGCGCTAGGTGACGATCGGTTTGGCCTTAGGAAAAGTAAAGGGACGAGAGAGGCAATTCTGACGTTACGGCTAATAATGGAAGCAAGGCTATAGAAAAATCAAGACACTTTCATAGGATTTGTCGACCTGGAAAAAGCGTTCGACAATATAAAATGGTGCAAGCTGTTCGAGATTGTGAAAAAAGTAGGGGTAAGCTATAGGGAGAGACGGGTCATATACAATATGTACAACAACCAAGAGCGAATAATAAGAGTGGACGATCAAGAACGAAGTGCTCGTATTAAGAAGGGTGTAAGACAAGGCTGTAGCCTTTCGCCCCTACTCTTCAATCTGTACATCGAGGAAGCAGTGATGGAAATAAAAGAAAGGTTCAGGAGTGGAATTAAAATACAAGGTGAAAGGATATCAATGATACGATTCGCTGATGACATTGCTATCCTGAGAGAAAGTGAAGAAGAATTAAATGATCTGCTGAACGGAATGAACAGTCTAATGAGTACACAGTATGGTTTGAGAGTAAATCGGAGAAAGACGAAGGTAATGAGAAGTAGTAGAAATGAGAACAGCGAGAAACTTAACATCAGGATTGATGGTCAAGAAGTCAATGAAGTTAAGGAATTCTGCTACCTAGGCAGTAAAATAACCAATGACGGACGGAGCAAGGAGGACATCAAAGGCAGACTCGCTATGGCAAAAAAGGTATTTCTGGCCAAGAGAAGTCTACTAATATCAAATACCGGCCTTAATTTGAGGAAGAAATTTCTGAGGATGTACGTTTGGAGTACAGCATTGTATGGTATTGAAACATGGAATGTGGGAAAACCGGAACAGAAGAGAATCGAAGCATTTGAGATGTGGTGCTATAGACGAATGTTGAAAATTAGGTGGACTGATAATGTAAGGAATGAGGAGGTTCTACGCAGAATCGGAGAGGAAAGGAATATGTGGAAAACACTGATAAGGAGAAGGGACGGGATGATAGGACATCTGCTAAGACATGAGGGAATGACTTCCATGGTACTAGAGGGAGCTGTAGAGGGCAAAAAATGTAGAGGAAGACAGAGATTGGATGGAATACGTCAAGCAAATAATTGAGGACGTAGGTTGCAAGTGATACTCTGAGATGAAGAGGTTAGCACAGGAAAGGAATTCGTGGCGGGCCGCTTCAAACCAGTCAGTAGACTGATGACAAAAAAAAAAAAAAAACTGGATCATACACTCAAAAATGCAATGTTTTTATCTTTACAAACACTCTTTTAGGAATCCTAATCCAAATTAAATTATTTACACTTTCATTTGGATTTTGTGTTTTCCCATGTAAACACTTTTCCAATAAAGTTGGCTGTGATAAATTTCTTAATATGGGCTTAATTACATCAATTACAGCATTTGGCAAACTGTTTTTATGGGCATATTCTTTTCCTGGTTGGTACTTACAGCATGAGTCATCACCTGTGGGGGACAGAGCATTTTGTAGGTGCTCATTTGTTGATGCAGTATTAAAAATAATGCACAAACTGCTCTCCTCATATGCTCAATGCTTCTTGTATTTTGCCTAATTGCCCACCGATAATATCTATGCAGTCTATCAACTGCTTCATCTGTCAATCTTCCTTTTCCTCCAAGGGTCTTACCATCACTAAGCTTCTGGGATCCTAATGTCTGCTTTAGTTTATGCAAGAGAGCCCCAATGCGCTTCTGCACGTGTACAATGCACTCCTGCTTTTTAATGTGAATTTCATTGCCATAAGGTTTGAGTTCCTCTACAGCTTTATATCCCTTACAAGGGAACCTCCCCATCGCGCCCCCCTCAGATTTAGTTATAAATTGACACAGTGGATAGGCCTTGAAAAACTGAACACAGATCAATCGAGAAAACAGGAAGAAGTTGTGTGGAACTATGAAAAAATAAGCAAAATATACAAACTGAGTAGTCCATGTGCAAGATAGGCAACATCAAGGACAATGATAGCTGATGAGCGCCGTGGCCTCGTGGTTAGAGTGAGCAACTGTGGAACGGAAGGTCCTTCGTTCGTGTCCTCCCTCGAGTGAAAATTTTACTTTCTTTATTTTCGCAAAGTTACGATCTGTCTGTTCATTCATTGACGTCTCTGTTCACTGTAATAAGTTTAATGTCTGTGTTTTGCGACCGCACCGCAAAACCGTGCGATTAGTAGACGAAAGGACGTGCCTCTCCAATAGGAACCGAAAACATTTGATCGCAAGGTCATAGGTCAACCGATTCCTACACAGGAAAACACGTCTGATATATTCTTTACGACACTGGTGACGGCATGTGCGTCACATGACAGGAATATGTTGTCGACCCACCTAACTTGTACACTTGGCGAATGGGTAAAAAGATTCTTCTACCTTGCCCGATTTAGGTTTTCTTGTGGATGTGATAATCACTCCAAAAAAAGTGATGAAAACATAAGAGTTTGTCACATAAACTGCATCAAATGAATGCAACAGTTTCAGAGTCGCACAGTTTTCCCTGTGCTCTGTCAAAACATATGTTTTTTACGTTTTCAAATGTTTCCGTGCGTAGACCGTCAAATTCTGTATATGTCCAAGCAAATCTGAACATGTCCTGGAATTTTGGAGAGCGAAGTTGATTATGTGTGAGTGCCTGAACTTTAATAATTATCTGAAAATAAAAAATTAAAATTTTCACCCGAGAGAAGATTTGATCCAAGGACCTGTCGTTCTACAGCTGCCCACGCTAACCACGGGACCACGGCGCTCCTGAGCTCACACTCTCCTCGATATTGCGTACCTTGCGCATGGACTACTCAGTTTGTATATTTTACGTATTTTTTTCATAGTTCCACACAACTTCTTCCTGTTTTCTCGATTGATCTATGTTCAGTTTTTCAAGGCCTATCCCTGTGCCAACTTATAAGTAAATCTGAGGGGGGTGCGATGGGGAGGTTCCCTTGTTAGAATCACCATCTCCTAGACAGTTAGTGTATCGTACACTATATCACTCCTGTGATCTGGAAAAAATTGCTTTCACTCCCTCTACTTCCATCGCTCCACTCGTGCCGTGAAAATTTGCGTCACAACTTTCTCTACGTTCGTCCTTGGTGTTGCCCTTATATCTACAACGTTGTGAGAGAATAGCAACATCAATTACTTTGCAACTGTCTCCACTGGTAGCTGTCACAACTCCATTTAGAGATTTATGACCTCTACGTTGCCATGATCCATCTAAAGCAACAGTTAAATCTCTACAATTTCCATTATCTGTCACCGCTTCTTCAACTGCTTTCTTCATTGTGTAAGTAGGCTGTTTAGGTTTTTTTATTGGTAACGCCACCTCAGTATGAAAATCACCGGCTGTGCCGTGTGCAGTCTGTGGCTGCTTTGCATTGTTGTAATACTCAACCATTGTAGTGTTAGGCAGCTGGCTGTGAACAGCGCGTAGCGCTGGGCAGTTGGAGGTGAGCCGCCAGCAGTGGTGGATGTGGGGAGAGAGATGGCGGAGTTTTGGAAGTTGTCATGAAATGCTCTATATATATATATATATATATATATATATATATATATATGATGATATAAAGGTAAATACATTCTTTGTTCTCTATTAATATCTTTCATTTGCTAACTATCCCTATCAGTAGTTAGTGCCTTCCATAGTTTGAATCTTTTATTTAGCTGGCAGTAGTGGCGCTCGCTGTATTGCAGTAGCTTGAGCAGCGAAGATTTTTGTGAGGTAAGTGATTTGCGAAAGGTATAGTTTAATGTTAGTCAGGGCCATTCTCTTGTAGAGATTATTGAAAGTCAGATTGCGTTGCGCTAACAAAATATTGTGTGTTGAAAGTCAGATTGCGTTGCGCTAAAAAAATATTGTGTGTCAGGTTAAGCACAGTCGTGTAAAATTGTTCAAAGGGGAAGTTTCATATGTCGACCCTTAGCCGAGGATACCTCACTGGAATCTTCTGATTTTTTCTTGTAGTTTGTGTAATTAGTGTAGATTTTGTTTATTGCTAGCGCGTAATTATAGAGAGAATTTCCTTTGTAGTTGCAGTTTTTCATTGTTGTACAGTAAAACAGGTGTGGCATGCATGTAGATTTGCACCAAGTATTTCGCAGCTGCAATTAACTAGATATTATTTTCAGTGTTATGTTAATGTGTTCTCTTATTTTTGATCTTCAAATTGTGCTTTTCTGTGTTGTCGTGTGAAATACTGTGACAATAATGGCGTGTGAAAAACGTAATACTAGGCTCCAAAGTAAACTGCGAAATGACAGTGAAAACGAAAGCAGTGTGTTAGCGCCGCAGAGTAATGAATTAACTGATGTTCAAAGTAATAATTTGGTAATTGTGCATAGGGAAATGGAGCGGGCGGCAAACAATGGTGTAGACAGCGAAACAATTAGAGAACAGGGAAGCATTATCGATCGATCGGTCGGCAATAGCTCGGCTCAGGAATCCGAAATGACACGAGACGATCTCACAAATTTGTAGATTCAGGTTTTGGATCCTCACCGTTTTCTCAAATAAGTCAAGACACATTTTCTGCTTGTCAAAATGTGAATGTTGCCGGTGCAAATGCACTGCCGAAAAGCGTAGAGGAACAGATTCCAGACACTAATACATTATTATTGCAATTAATGCAACAAATGGGACAACATCTTCAAAAGTTAGACACAATGGAACAAAATCTTCAAAAATTAGACACAATTGAGCAAAATCAGAAACAAATGGAACAAAATCTTCAAAAGTTAGACTCCACGGTTGAACAAACACGTGAAGATTTAACTACTGAGTTACATCACATTGAATCGAAATGTCAAAAGGTCTGTAATGATGTAAAAACACAAATTTGTGAACATTTCCAACCTATTTTTTCGCGTCATGAAAATGCACTACAGAATCACGAAGCAGCCATAAAAGAACTGCAAACTACTGTTCATGAAAATCATGAGACCTTGCAAGCTAAATTTGACTCAGTTGCATCTACCGATTCGGTTATGCAACTTGCAAAAACTCAGGAAAACTTGAAGGACACAGTAGATTCGATTTCAACACAAATGGACACTCTGAAACTTGGTTCAGAAAAACACACTGAGGAAATGTGTTCACTATCGGAGAAAGTAGGCGAACTTTCGGATCAGGTCACTAACTTATCTACAAAGGTAGATGATGATCTGAATGACACAAGACCTGTAGCCTTCACTGACACAGAAGAGTATGAACAAATTAGAAAGTTCAAACAAAACCAAAATCAAATTAATACGCAACACCAAAGAGAAATCCGCGAAGTACAAGATCAGCTGACACAGGTAATACAAGAATTACGTATTTCAGAAGACACTCGCGCTCCAACACGGGAAGAGGGACTTAGAAATACAGAAAAGACGCAAAATAATAACACAGGGCATTTCGGAAGTTATGAAAGAAACTGGCAAGGTGCACCGAATTTTGAGATGAAACCGCCGACACGACCTAACAATGACCGATATGCTACTCGCCGACACAATGATTTATACTATAGGCTGTTAAAAAGAAAAAAAAAAGAAAGAAAGGGGGCAGAATAACTTCAGACGCAACAGTTCGGCGCGCAGTTACGATTCCGGGAGAAATTCTCCACCACATGACCGACAAACAAGAAACTATGTAAACTACCGATATAACGACAGACCCGAATTTCATCAGAACTGGCGGGATTATAACAGAGCTGGGCCCTCTCGGCAAGGCGAATTTGTAGAGGTTCGGTCTCCGAATCCCATTAACGACGCGCGCCAACAGACAATGACCCGCACCGCAGGGAACCGCGTGCGCCGGCTGGCTCCGAGAAAAATATCATAGACGCTAACCTTGAGAAAAATTCCAGTATTCTTTACCGACGTATACCGCACGATAATTGCATTCAAGTTCACACTCTGAGTACTAGGAAGAGTAAAGGTTTACACCACATTTCACACGTAAAACTGTTTATTGAGAGATAATGTGCTTTTTTAACTTGAGATTTTAATGCAACATTTTGGTTTATTTGAAAATACATTCTGAATTTAAAGTGCTTTCTGAGAGGTACCAGGTGACACAGTGGTTAGTTTATTTGACAGCTACACGACTATATCACGACGCTACTAATGTGTGACACAATTCACCTTGTTGCTTTTGCGGTGTATCTGTTTTATATCTGCACAGTTTTTCTGACTTCTTCTGGAAAGTAAAACATGTTTTAGTAGTAACTTTTGTGGTATAGCAACAATGAGGCAGCCTTTTCCGTAGCACAACAATACGTTACAGTACATTACTTTCTTCATCACAACAATAAGCGTAATAACTACGATATCTATACACAAAGCATTTCACTTTTGTGTATCATCAGGTAAGTACATTGACTTCTGCAGAACTTAGCTTTCGGAGGACGATAACTACGACACTTCCACAGAGATTATCTTACAACATGATGCACAGTTTAGCGCTACAGGACACGTATTTGAGTGATTAATTTTGTACTTCAAACATTTATTTTTTAAGATTTTTAAATTGCAAAGAAAGTTTTCCGTCATACATTTCATTCCATTGCTGTAATTTGTAACACCTGAGGGTATAATTACATTTATCCTCAGGGGGGTACACGCCTACTTTGTGTACCATGTGTTTGGCACGCACAAGGAGCCCTAGCTAATATGGTATTTGCTTATACAACTTTACACATCGGTACCATATTTCTCCAACACAGAATTACACAGCTATCTGATTATTTACCTGAGAGAGACAAACATTTATTTTACTACATCAGTGACAGATGTTTACGTAATTACACAGTTGGATAACTTCACACTTATGAAACTGTATTTTGTCTGTACTTTGTAAACTGTTCATATTTTTTCGGAACCATTGTGATACTATGAGAGCTTTGAATGATGTATTTGGTATGAGATCATGACTTTTAAGGTACGTTTGAGGTAGATGACACTACTGAAATGAGCAGAGAATTTTTCTAGGTTTTGAAATTATTGGAGGAAGCTACGACGATTTTGAGATTTGACTGAGGTTTTATGATGTTATTATTACGACGACGATGTGTATTATGCTGCTGAGGTATGTTTATGGTCAAGAAGCTGATGCTATATGAGGAATTTGATTATGTGTCGACGATATATATATGTGTAATAAGGTAAGGAGTAATGAATAGTGATTAGGGCACTCTGATTTGTGGAAAAGGATGTTGGAAACCAAGAATCGTATTTTAGAATTATGAAATGTGTGTAAATGCGTGAATGTATCACAATGCCGACGAAAATTTTTTTTGGACGCTGTTATATTTATAGGATTTTGTTTCTACAGATTTGTAATCCAAATTCTTGACCTGTGAAATATTTTTATATGAGTCACTGTAGCGAAAACTGCTGTCGTAAATATTCCGGGATGAGAGGTAAGTGACCGAGACGTTATTCGTTGTGAGCGGCCACCTGTGCCAGCCACCTGGAGAAACAACCATTAGGTGGAGAAAAAAAAAAAAAAGGGGGGGGCCATTATCCTCGCTTGACGTTCCTTTGTAGAAAGCATCGCAACATTTCACGGCTATTGTCGTGCTAGTTGAGAGAAATGCCATATGGCGACAGAAATGCCTAATGAAATGACGAGAAATATTTTTACATCTGCACACCTGATTACGACAAGCGTCTTTCTACGAGAGTTGAGAGAATTTTTAACTTATGAAATGTCACATGACTATTGAATGATATTTTTATGCTTTGCTTTGTACATAGTTGCTTATTTCATTTAATATCTAGTTTCTAGCTGCACTGCAGCACTGGTTAAAATAAAATTTTATAGATGTACTAATTTAAATATTTTCTGTCTACAGATCTATTAAATAATAATTTTGTAATCCACATTCTTAAAAAAAAAAAAGGGAGCACTTGGAAAGGAAAGAACAATAAGAAGGGACTAATCACAGGAACTGCATACATAATTTTCTTTTCTAGTACTTAGTAATTTTTTTGTAGAATTAGTTTTTGTGGTGCACCACTTTAATTACATAGACATTAAGATGTGATTATACATTTCCCTTATCTGCATTGTTGTCTTTACTGTAATATTTTTCTGCTTGAGCGTTGTCATGTTTAGATATAATTTATTGCTTTTGCTTCTGCTGTTTGCCAGGCATAATGTTACTGAATTTGATTTTGTATTACGCTGTTAAGCCAGTTTTACTAATGATTATTTTATTGTTTGCTGCGCATTGCCTCATATTAGTTGTAATGTTGAATTGCTTGGTAATTTAGATTTACTGTAGCTTGCTTTGCCAGTTTGAAATATTTGTCATTGATGTTTATTGTTTTATGTGATGCTGCATTGCCTCATCCCTTGGTATATATATCTGAGCTCAGTAGATTTAAGTTAGCTTAAGAGGGGGTAGACTATATAAGAAACTAACTATGATGAATTGGAAGAAATGCATTGAGAAGCCGCAAGAAACAGATAGGGCCAAAATGAGTATTGTACAATGAGCCATATTTATTTTGAAAGAATTATGGTTGGAATACAGAAAAGAGGTACAGATAGGACTTTTGGAAATAATGAGGAACGAAGGGAGATCTCCAAGAACAAAAAAAGTTTTGTTCGCAAGATACTGCAGTAAAAGAAACCCTGTCCTTTCCTTGTGTTATCCCACTATGTGTTTGTGTTCCCTTGTGTATTTGTGTACTTCCTGTCTTTAGTTGTTTATCTGATAAGACCTATGTTGTAGAATTTTTCTAATACCATGTTATTTACTTTGTAAACATGTTTAAACAGTATTTGTTCTGTTTTGTTTTAATGCTCATGTGGAAGTTGATATTCCAAAAGTTATTCTGATCTTTATGTATGTACTTATGTCATTATTTTTGTAACACTGATGTATTTGTTTATTTCTATTCTTTTGTAAAGCCCCTATTCCTACAAATGTTATCTGTATTATTATGTTTTTAATGATGTATTTTATACCGTTGTTATTGTATTCTTATGTTATAAAATTGTAATTGACACCAGGTCATCAAATTAAGTAACTTGTAAGTTACATTTCACTGCACACGTTTCTATTGGTCATAGTATATGGACAATATGTGAGAAGTAGGGACTGTTAGTGTTTGCACGTGTGTTAATAATTCAGCAAGGGACTGGATAACAGCATTGCTGGTTCTAAGGACAATTCCAAAAACTTTGTGAGTGCACAAGTGGTGGTTATGCACTTGCTATATTATCCGCAAGACTCTTCAATGGTGATTGTGTACCTGCACAGTCATAACAGATGGCTGCTAGCCATCTCTACAAGGACTACAGTGGGTCTGCACCTCTGGTGGCCCACCAATACCGTAATCTCTACCAGGACTACAGTGGGTCTGCTCTGTGATGACCTACACACCAATACTCTTCAAAACTTCGACTGACTCTGTTGTGGGTTTGCTCTGTTGTGGCCCATTACCTGTCAGCATGTCAAGAGTCAGCACTGTCTTTCCGTTGGAAGGACAACACTACTTCTTCAAGACTGCATGGAAATCCACTACGTCTGTGTGCATTGTCTTTTACTGCTCAGACTTTGAGAAAAACACTGCAATGTGATGAATGATCAGGACTGTCTTTATGGACTGTGAGAAAAAATTTTAGCTTTTGACCAACATTGTATCAATAAGTGTGTGCATTTGATTTCTTTGTTATTGTAATTACGATTATGAAAAATTTTAACAAATATGTGTTGCCCACTGCCCAACAAAATTTGTAAAATTTTTTGTGGGGAGCATGGGGGCTATGTAAGTAGGCTGTTTAGGTTTTTTTATTGGTAACGCCACCTCAGTATGAAAATCACCGGCTGTGCCGTGTGCAGTCTGTGGCTGCTTTGCATTGTTGTAATACTCAACCATTGTAGTGTTAGGCAGCTGGCTGTGAACAGCGCGTAGCGCTGGGCAGTTGGAGGTGAGCCGCCAGCAGTGGTGGATGTGGGGAGAGAGATGGCGGAGTTTTGGAAGTTGTCATGAAATGCTCTATATATATATATATATATATATATATATATATATATATATATATATATATATATATATGATGATATAAAGGTAAATACATTCTTTGTTCTCTATTAATATCTTTCATTTGCTAACTATCCCTATCAGTAGTTAGTGCCTTCCATAGTTTGAATCTTTTATTTAGCTGGCAGTAGTGGCGCTCGCTGTATTGCAGTAGCTTGAGCAGCGAAGATTTTTGTGAGGTAAGTGATTTGCGAAAGGTATAGTTTAATGTTAGTCAGGGCCATTCTCTTGTAGAGATTATTGAAAGTCAGATTGCGTTGCGCTAACAAAATATTGTGTGTTGAAAGTCAGATTGCGTTGCGCTAAAAAAATATTGTGTGTCAGGTTAAGCACAGTCGTGTAAAATTGTTCAAAGGGGAAGTTTCAATTGTTGCTTGAGCAATATCTTCAGCAGAAGATCCCACCAATTCATTATAAAATCCAAGCTTGGTTGGTGGTTTTGGCAAGTTCATAATTCCACATAACATTGTCCCTGTAGCACTGCCCTTGCCAATGCAATGCAAGCCATACACTAGCCTAACATTTATATCACACACCTTCGTTCCACTATTACGACTACGAGGAACACTGTTAGAAGTAGAAAACGAAACTTCTGCAGCACATTTGTTACACTTCAATAACATTTTACATGCCAAACCAATGTGTGTAGTTATTTTCAATTCCAGTCCTCTTTCTTTGCAAACTTGGCATAATACGTTATGTTTCAAAATATTAGAGCGCAAGGAAATGTTAATTAATTCATTCACATCATTACTGTCACTTCATAGTTTTCAGATTTTTCTTTGCTCTCACAGTTTCTTGCTGGAAGGAGTTCTATCACATTCATCTGGAGTAGTCGGTGAAACAGTCTGAGCAGCATGTCCCTTCGAAACAACAAAAGATTTCTTCTTCCCCTCATTGTGCCTTTTCTTAAACACTCGATTGCTAAAACGATTGATATCCACAAACCAAACACGTAAAACAGGTACGAGCAAAATTCGTCAAATACGCAAAATTGAACAGCTAAACAACAAAAAGCAAACTCCACAAGTCAAACACACACGGTGTAGCGTCATAGAGTAGAAATATCTCTGGAGTGAGCATTCAGAAGCGCAGAATTTATTTTGTGTTGTTAACATACGTTGCCACAATGGTCACGTGATCTCGGGACGCCGTAGATTTGTCCGACATTTGTCCTATAAATTTCGAATGTTGTCACATCGCTAGTAAAGACAGATTCCCTTCGTAAGTGCTGTGGATTTAGTATAGACGTTTTGCAGGCACCATAGCAGTTTACGTCTGATATTTGAAATAAATTGGGCTCCTAGCTTTGAACAGCAAAATGAACGAGCATGACGTCACAGAAGCTTCACGTCAGTATGTATTTACATTGTCTTTCATGTCACATCTCGTCAAGTCGCTTAACACAGTACTGAGCGGCGAAATTGGGGCTTTGAGTCATCATCCCTAATATGCATAAAATGTTATAGTATCAGAACTGAGGAGCTAACAACGACAACATTTGTCAGTAGCCGAAGAAAACTCTATAACCTGTGTTCTTGATCAATTATGTTTGGTAAATTACTGAGAAGTGAGACGACGTTTCAAAACATCGACAATTACACTCCTGGAAATGGAAAAAAGAACACATTGACACCGGTGTGTCAGACCCACCATACTTGCTCCGGACACTGCGAGAGGGCTGTACAAGCAATGATCACACGCACGGCACAGCGGACACACCAGGAACCCCGGTGTTGGCCGTCGAATGGCGCTAGCTGCGCAGCATTTGTGCACCGCCGCCGTCAGTGTCAGCCAGTTTGCCGTGGCATACGGAGCTCCATCGCAGTCTTTAACACTGGTAGCATGCCGCGACAGCGTGGACGTGAACCGTATGTGCAGTTGACGGACTTTGAGCGAGGGCGTATAGTGGGCATGCGGGAGGCCGGGTGGACGTACCGCCGAATTGCTCAACACGTGGGGCGTGAGGTCTCCACAGTACATCGATGTTGTCGCCAGTGGTCGGCGGAAGGTGCACGTGCCCGTCGACCTGGGACCGGACCGCAGCGACGCACGGATGCACGCCAAGACCGTGCCGTAGAGGACCGCACCGCCACTTCCCAGCAAATTAGGGACACTGTTGCTCCTGGGGTATCGGCGAGGACCATTCGCAACCGTCTCCATGAAGCTGGGCTACGGTCCCGCACACCGTTAGGCCGTCTTCCGCTCACGCCCCAACATCGTGCAGCCCGCCTCCAGTGGTGTCGCGACAGGCGTGAATGGAGGGACGAATGGAGACGTGTCGTCTTCAGCGATGAGAGTCGCTTCTGCCTCGGTGCCAATGATGGTCGTATGCGTGTTTGGCGCCGTGCAGCTGAGCGCCACAATCAGGACTGCATACGACCGAGGCACCAGGGCCAACACCCGGCGTCATGGTGTGGGGAGCTATCTCCTACACTGGCCGTACACCACTGGTGATCGTCGAGGGGACACTGAATAGTGCACGGTACATCCAAACCGTCATCGAACCCATCGTTCTACCATTCCTAGACCGGCAAGGGAACTTGCTGTTCCAACAGGACAATGCACGTCCGCATGTATCCCGTGCCACCCAACGTGCTCTAGAAGGTGTAAGCCAACTACCCTGGCCAGCAAGATCTCCGGATCTGTCCCCCATTGAGCATGTTTGGGACTGGATGAAGCGTCGTCTCACGCGGTCTGCACGTCCAGCACGAACGCTGGTCCAACTGAGGCGCCAGGTGGAAATGGCATGGCAAGCCGTTCCACAGGACTACATCCAGCATCTCTACGATCGTCTCCATGGGAGAATAGCAGCCTGCATTGCTGCGAAAGGTGGATATACACTGTACTAGTGCCGACATTGTGCATGCTCTGTTGCCTGTGTCTATGTGCCTGTGGTTCTGTCAGTGTGATGTATCTGACCCCAGGAATGTGTCAATAAAGTTTCCCCTTCCTGGGACAATGAATTCACGGTGTTCTTATTTCAATTTCCAGGAGTGTATTTGCTAGGGAAAATATGTACGTTCATACACTTCAAAGAAAGCTTCAAACGAATTCATGATGCCTGTTAAACTTATCCATTATGTTTTTTCTTACGCAATTTATAACGTCATAAACAACTGTATTTTACTCCTTCATTAAAGCTGACTTTTTTGCTTAAAATGTCATATGGTGGAATTTGCTTCGTCTACTTATGTTCTTATACATATACATTGTGGGCGTCAGCGCTGTTGTCGTAAAACCTAAACAACTTTTCGCCTTCAGATATTCGACCTCGGTTGTGTAAGAAAGTGGAAAAAATATCCCAGCCGTCATGGAACATCTCCAGTTTGTCACTAAAACAAAGCGCTATTATAAAATAAAGATTATGAAGATACAACAGTACAAAATCCACTATTATAACGACAATGAGCGCGGCGAAAATAGGTTAACTTAAGATGTTAACAGACCGGTACCGTCAAAATTTTCTTCCCGAGAAACCTTCACGTACCGTGCAATGACGTGACGTTCCGTTGACGACCTGTGCGAATGCCTCCATTCGAAAGGTATTGTAGAATGTTTTGATGTTACGTGACGAGACGTGACGTCACCTGATGGCGGACGCGAATTGGCGCTAAACAATCGACGTCGTCCCTAGATCACGTGACAATTCCACAACATGCGCAGGACGCAATGCTCACTCGAGAGATATTTCTACTCTATGTGTAGCGTTTATGTTTACAGATATGAACAGTCACTTGTCACAGAGATAAAGCCATACAGCAACGACCTATATAAACAACATAGACTGTCTATGGCACCGCCATCTTTGAAGCAACTTGAAAACTGAGCCACCATGTCTTGTAACGTCAAGGTGCAGCCTACACGTCGTCTGCTAATACTGAATGTTGTTATTGTTTACTACGCATGGCGTTAAAAAAAAGCCAATCTGCACTGACAATCTGATTTGTCTACTGTAAAACATATAGTGATGAAGGCTAAAAGAAATGAAACACACTTCTGACATCGATTAATTGAAAAGTTTATTTCGAACTGTTACAGTTCATTTCGCTGCAATGCCATATAGATTAGGTCAAAAACAATTTTAAATAATTCAGTAGGTCCAAAAACGATCAGTTGACAGCGCAGTACCTTTCATTGTCCCTTAAACAATGTGAGTTTGTATACATTTGGCAAATATGTTTCCCTCTTTCTTCCATTGGTCTGGTTTTTGCACAAATGGTGAAACATACAATTAAAATACTATTTTAACAGCATCCTGACTAGAAAAGAGTAATGTGACTCTTCTCCAAACTCGGCTGGCACCATTAGATGGTCAAAATCGAGTAAATAAATTCGGCCTGTCACCCAACATTCGCAACAATTCCACACACAACTACAGAAGGAAGTTCTTCTTCCATATTAAGGTTTGACAGTCCCTGAGAACCCTTTCTGCCACTGTTAACAATTTGAATACACCCTTTGGAACAATATAAAAACTATTTTCGATGCATTTTATTGCAATGAAACCTGTTTTCCATCAGTTTCCTCCAATTTACGGGGGTACTGCTACAGTAAATTAAGTTTCACAGTTGATGTTAAACCACTAAGAAAACAATAGCCAACAGGAATTTTCCAACTCCTATTAATCCCAGTGACCATAAACACTAGTGCCTCTTTTGCTATTTGGCTATCATCACTTTCCTCACATCCTTGCCCTAAGCCAACATAACCCCAGACTTTATTACCATCCCATATTAAGTCTTTTTTAAGAGCCACCTCATCGAACATAAGTGCAGCTAAAATAGGTCCTGAACTACGTTGAACCTCATCTGCAAATTTTTTTAAGCTTTCTTCTGTAAATCCAGGACTGCCATTTACTGTAGTTGCCCACCTGCGGAGTGTTCGAGAATGGGGCACTTTAACAAACTTCCTCAAATAATTATAAGCTTTGGAGGAGTAAAAATTGAGTGTAAGGGCAAACTGTCTTAGTTCTTTAGGATATTTAGGAATTGAACATTTGTTTTGCATTGCAAAAAATGCTTCAGAATATCACTATTTTTGTCACATCCTATCACTTCAGAAGCACAGTCTTGAAGTCTCTTATTTATGTGTCACAATTTGTTTCTTCTTTCTTGGAACACTTTGCCTTGCATGTTTCGCTTGCTTCCTCAGCTTCTCGATCCTTTTCTGTAGTGCCTCATAATTCTGTTTCAATTTTTTGGGGCTAGGTAAACAATAAGAATGATCTGTATGATCATTCTGATGCACTCTTTCACCTACAAAAATGAAGTATTATCATTAAGCTTTATTTTTCTTTACACATACATTGATTAATAGTAAAACTCACACATAACCCATACAGCAAATAAATAACAGGAAAACTATTTTATCTGGTTCATTTGATAAGAAAGCTGATTCTTCATTGACAAGCCGTTTCCTTGGTTGTCTCTATACTATAGTTGTTTTCTGCAGACGGCCAGGAAACGTAAATATTGCCGGTACTGCGTTTGCCAGAAGTCGCCTTTTCTCGTTTGTACTATACATGTATCTATCTTCACAGTGAAACGACCATATGTAGCTATATTGAGTTGGCTGCCACTTATCTCGCCTCATATTGGCTACCCACCGACTTAACAGCTCTTTCTTTCAGAGGAAATCTAAAAATAAAGAGACGTGTATACAGTAGCTTATTTACATTTTGTATACAGCTTGAACACGAAAATGATGCACAAGACGCTAAGTACAACACGCATTTAGATACTCACCTGAAATATGATATTCCAGTTGTTTTATCACTCCTGTTAGCGCAATTGTACGCTGCACATACACTGGGCATGATTCGCGATCGGTCAATAAGACTTTTAAAACAAATTACAACCGGAAAACAGTGATTTTCTGACGCCAGTACTATACACCAAATGTAAATATACTGACATGTAGACGTTTCAAAAAATGGCGGCCGGTGTTGCTTTTTGCTGCCGCTGGGAGCGCTGTTACCTCACATATAGCCACCCTATGTAGTTTCTATACCTCCTTGCCATACAGCGTTGGAAAACAAAACACTGTCTAATTCCGCAAAGATACCCTGCATGAACCAGCGAGCGGCGCCATCAGACGTGACACACCAAGTCGCTACAGCCGTTTACGCGGCGCGTCAACTTTGCAACGATAAAAATCGACACTTAGAATTCACTTGGAAGGGTGAAACTTGATTTGTTTTATTCAGGAAACTCCAAATGATTTTATAATGAAAAAAAAAAACGTTAATTTTGTCATTTTCATCGTTCCGGCTCCCCTTAATGCGGAAAGAAAATTTTGCGTCTCTGCGTCGGATGATCAGCGCTTCGCTGTCTGCTATCCAAACAAATTCCGGTGTAGGGTGAAGCGGTGCGCCCAAAAGCTCCAGCTGAAGGGGAGAGAGGTTTCCGCGATGGGGGCCGCAGATCCGACTTGAAATGGGTGGGCAGTGGGGTCTGGGACGGAGAGGCGAGAACAAGTGGACGGTTCTGGGTGGGGGGCGACGGAGAGGGGTTGTAAAGTGCGCCCACCCGCGAAGGGACAAACGAATAGGCGGCGAATTCAGCGGAGGCTTGAAAAGAGCCGCCAGCCGTGCTGTGTTGTCGCATGCTAATCGACTGCTGCGGGCGAGGTGAGAGGAACACGGCCACGTGTCCGGCACGCGTCACGCATTAGAGGGGGACGAGGAGGGGAGAGGAGGGGTGAGGAGGGGGGGGGCAACTAGCAGGTGCCCCATTCAACCTTCCCTGTGACGCAGCTTGGTGGTGCCTTCTGTCTGGAGAGACACGGCACGTACTCTGATTGAAAAAATAAATAAAAATCCCGGCAGCAAGAAATAATAAACGCGGAGTAATGAAATTTCTGGTATACACATGTAAGTGGCTCTAACACTGGAAGATCGCAGTTTAATGTCTGTCCGTGAAAAGCCATTGCAAATGTGGAATGCTTTTACAGAATGTGGCGTTCGCTGTGTTATTCAGTGGTTCGGTACTTAACTAATTTGTAAATGAAAATGATAATCTTATTTTATTACACTGAGTAATTACTAAACTGGTAGAAGCCGACCTCGGGGAAGATCAGTTTGGATTCCGTAGAAATGTTGGAACACGTGAGGCAATACTGACCCTACGACTTATCTTAGAAGCTAGATTAAGGAAAGCCAAACCTACGTTTCCAGCATTTGTAGACTTAGAGAAAGCTTTTGACAATGTTGACTGGAGTGCTCTCTTTCAAATTCTGAAGGTGGCAGGGGTAAAATACAGGGTGCGAAAGGCTATTTACAATTTGTACAGAAAGCAGATCGCAGTTATAAGAGTCGAGGGACATGAAAGGGAAGCAGTAGTTGGGAAGGGAGTGAGACAGGGTTGTAGCCTATCCCCGATGTTATTCGATCTGCATATTGAGCAAGCAGTAAAGGAAACAAAAGAAAAGTTCGGAGTAGGTATTAAAATCCATGGAGAAAAAATAAAAACTTTGAGGTTCGCCGATGACATTGTAATTCTTTCAGAGACAGCAGAGGACTTGGAAGAGCAGTTGAACGGAATGGACAGTGTCTTGAAAGGAGGGTATAAGATGTACATCAACAAAAGCAAAACGAGGATAATGGAATGTAGTCGAATTAAGTCGGGTGATGCTGAGGGTATTAGATTAGGATATGAGACACTTAAAGTACTAAAGGAGTTTTGCTATTTGGGGAGCAAAATAACTGATGATGGTCGAAGTAGAGAGGATATAAAATGTAGACTGGCAATGGCAAGGAAAGCGTTTCTGAAGAAGAGAAATTTGTTAACATCGAGTATAGATTTAAGTGTCAGGAAGTCGTTTCTGAAAGTATTTGTATGGAGTGTAGCCATGTATGGAAGTGAAACATTAACGATAAATACACTCCTGGAAATTGAAATAAGAACACCGTGAATTCATTGTCCCAGGAAGGGGAAACTTTATTGACACATTCCTGGGGTCAGATACATCACACTGACAGAACCACAGGCACATAGACACAGGCAACAGAGCATGCACAATGTCGGCACTAGTACAGTGTATATCCACCTTTCGCAGCAATGCAGGCTGCTATTCTCCCATGGAGACGATCGTAGAGATGCTGGATGTAGTCCTGTGGAACGGCTTGCCATGCCATTTCCACCTGGCGCCTCAGTTGGACCAGCGTTCGTGCTGGACGTGCAGACCGCGTGAGACGACGCTTCATCCAGTCCCAAACATGCTCAATGGGGGACAGATCCGGAGATCTTGCTGGCCAGGGTAGTTGACTTACACCTTCTAGAGCACGTTGGGTGGCACGGGATACATGCGGACGTGCATTGTCCTGTTGGAACAGCAAGTTCCCTTGCCGGTCTAGGAATGGTAGAACGATGGTTTCGATGACGGTTTGGATGTACCGTGCACTATTCAGTGTCCCCTCGACGATCACCAGTGGTGTACGGCCAGTGTAGGAGATCGCTCCCCACACCATGATGCCGGGTGTTGGCCCTGTGTGCCTCGGTCGTATGCAGTCCTGATTGTGGCGCTCACCTGCACGGCGCCAAACACGCATACGACCATCATTGGCACCGAGGCAGAAGCGACTCTCATCGCTGAAGACGACACGTCTCCATTCGTCCCTCCATTCACGCCTGTCGCGACACCACTGGAGGCGGGCTGCACGATGTTGGGGCGTGAGCGGAAGACGGCCTAACGGTGTGCGGGACCGTAGCCCAGCTTCATGGAGACGGTTGCGAATGGTCCTCGCCGATACCCCAGGAGCAACAGTGTCCCTAATTTGCTGGGAAGTGGCGGTGCGGTCCCCTACGGCACGGTCTTGGCGTGCATCCGTGCGTCGCTGCGGTCCGGTCCCAGGTCGACGGGCACGTGCACCTTCCGCCGACCACTGGCGACAACATCGATGTACTGTGGAGACCTCACGCCCCACGTGTTGAGCAATTCGGCGGTACGTCCACCCGGCCTCCCGCATGCCCACTATACGCCCTCGCTCAAAGTCCGTCAACTGCACATACGGTTCACGTCCACGCTGTCGCGGCATGCTACCAGTGTTAAAGACTGCGATGGAGCTCCGTATGCCACGGCAAACTGGCTGACACTGACGGCGGCGGTGCACAAATGCTGCGCAGCTAGCGCCATTCGACGGCCAACACCGCGGTTCCTGGTGTGTCCGCTGTGCCGTGCGTGTGATCATTGCTTGTACAGCCCTCTCGCAGTGTCCGGAGCAAGTATGGTGGGTCTGACACACCGGTGTCAATGTGTTCTTTTTTTCCATTTCCAGGAGTGTAGTTTAGACAAGAGAGAATAGAAGCTTTCGAAATGTGGTGCTACAGAAGAATGATGAACATCAGATGGGTAGATCACATAACTAATGAGGAGGTATTGAATAGAATTGGGGAGAAGAGGAGTTTGTGGCACAACTTGACTAGAAGAAGGGATCGGTTGGTAGGACATGTTCTGAGACATCAAGGGATGACGAACTTAGTACTGGGGGGCAGTGTGGAGGGCAAAAATCGAAGGGGGAGACCAAGAATTGCATACACTAAGCAGATTCAGAAGGATGTAGGCTGCAGTAGGTACTGGGGGATGAAGAAGCTTGCACAGGATAGAGTAGCATGGGGAGCTGCATCAAACCAGTCTCAGGACTGAAGACCACAACAACAACAATTACTAAATAATTTTTCTCGCAGCTAAAGATTTGGCCAAGTTGCTAAAGAACACCAAGTTAACGTCGTGTTAAAAGTGTTGTCTGTAAGTTGTGTGTCACTAAATCACAGTTCATACAACAGATTCTATACAACTATTGATTATGATGGAAGCAGTTATCTTCAGCAAAATGAATATCAGCCGCACACAACACTGACGTATGTTACCTGAAACAATATTCTTCACAACTCGTGCGTAATTAATTTCGGCTCCATACATCAGCTAGAAAGGTTTGTTATAACGATCGTGCTATGACCACTGTTATTAAAGAACCAATCTGATTCGAATTATTTTCATTAAAATGAGATAGGGACCACCGGTGCACATTTATTTTTACACATTTGTATTACCTTCGGCATTTATGTCTGCAGAGTTGCGTAATTTGAACTTGCCGCTGAGATAATTGTTAAGGTGGCGGCAGACAATTGATAGAGACTTTCTATTGTTAGAGCAAATAAGGTAAGTATCTGAAATGCTTATTAAACTTTACTTTCGTATTGTGCACTATTTAGACTTCATCAAGCAAACATTTGATTTTTTTCTAAGGAAAACAGACAAAAACGCGACACAAATCGCTATCATCAATGGTTGCGCTCCTTGCAGCGGAAAGAAATAATTAACACAGATAATGCTTACTGAGAGAGATATTAAAGCTACAAATAACTATTCACTCATATTTATAATAGTAATGAACTCTATTCTCAAGTAATAATTAACAAATATTTACAATTTCTTAACAGACCTCAGTTTGATATGCGTCCGCAACCTACAAAAGCCAACCAACAAAAGGTAAAAAACAAAGGAAGACAAACGCAGATCATAAAAGGAATTTACAATTATAATTGTCTTTGTATGGTACATATCGATATGCCCAATTACATCATAAAATATTATATAAATAATTAATATTTATCATCTTTTTCACTATTTTTTCATATGTCGAATAGATAATGTTTACAAATGTTAGAGGCATAATTTCCTCTCGTCGCACTGTAGCTAAAATTTATCTCGTGGATGTTGAAATCTAGCGGTTCTAGGCGCTCAGTCCGGAGCCGCGCGACCGCTACGGTCGCAGGTTCGAATCCTGCCTCGGGCATGGATGTGCGTGATGTCCTTAGGTTAGTTAGGTTTAAGTAGTTCTAAGTTCTAGGGGACTAATGACCACAGATGTTAAGTCCCATAGTGCTCAGAGCCATTTGAACCATTTGATGTTGAAATAAGCAATCAATGTATTGGCCAGAATGTTGAATCAAGCTTGCAGCCGTTCATGCATTGTGTTAGTCCGCCCCGATAGCTGAGTGGTCAGCGTGACGCATTGCCGTCCTATGGGCCCGGGTTCGATTCCCGGCTGGGTCGCGGATTTTCTCCGCTCAGGGACTGGGTGCTGCGTTGTCTTTATCATCATTTCATCCCCATCCGGGACGCAGGTCGCCCAGTGTGGCGTCGATTGTAATAAAACCTGCACCAAGGCGGCCGGACCTGCCCCGTAAAGGGCCACCCGGCCAATGACGCCAAACGGTCATTTCCATTTCCGTGCACTGGTACAGGTGCCGAATGGCAGTTTCTGGGATGATTTTTCCTGGCCTGTTGCACTCGCTCGGTCAATACGGGGACGGTTAATGATGGTTACGGATGACGCTGGAGTAATCGCTCTATGATGTCCGATACGTGTTCGATTGGACACGCATCTGGTAATCGGGCCGGCCAAGGCCACGTGTCGACACACTGCAGAGCATGTTGGGTTACATCAGCGGTAGATGGGCGACCGTTATCCTGTTGGAAAACACCCCCTGGAATGCTGTTGATGAATGGCAGCAGAACATGTCAGATTACCACACTGACGTACAGACTTGCAGTCAGGGTGCGTGGATTGACCACGTGACTGCTCCTGCTGTCATACAAAATCGCACCCCACACCATAACTCCAGGTATACGAGGGGCGTTTGAAAAGTTCGTGGAAAAATGAAAACCACTTACGTGTTTGGGGGAAACACTTTTTATTTTTCGACATAGTCTCCTTTTAGACTTATACACTTCGTCCAACGCTGTTCTACTTTGTTAATCCCCTCCGAATAACAGGAATTGTCCAAGTCTGCCAAATAGCTATTAGTTGCTGAAATCAGCTCCTCGTTTGAATAAAACGTTTGTGCCCCCAGCCATTTCTTCAAATTGGGGAAAAAAGAGTAGTCCGAGGGAGACACGTCTGGAGAATAGGGGGGGGGGGATGTGAAACGAGTTGGAATCCTATTTCCTTTAATTTTGCGACCACAACTGCTGAGGTGTGTGATAGTGCATTGTCGTGATGGAAAACGACTTTTTTGCTATCCAATCGCCGACGTTGTTCTCGCAGCTCGGTTTTCAAACGGTCCAGTAACGATCAAGAGCCATTGACCTTGGCGTTGGTGGGGAGGCTTGCGTGCCTCAGCGATACAGGTAGCCGTACCGTAGGTGCAACCACAACGAAGGGGTATCTGTTGAGAGGCCAGACAAACGTGTGGTTCCTGAAGAGGGGCAGCAGCCCTTTCAGTAGTTGCAGGGGCGACAGTCTGGATGATTAACTGATCTGGCCTTGTAACATTAACCAAAACGGCCTTGCTGTGCTGGTACTGCGAACGGCTGAAAGCAAGGGGAAACTACAGCCGTAATTTTTCCCGAGGACATGCAGCTTTACTGTATGATTAAATGATGATGGCGTCCTCTTGGGTAAAATATTCCGGAGGTAAAATAGTCCCCCATTCGGATCTCCGGGAGGGGACTACACAAGAGGACGTCGTTATCAGGAGAAAGAAAACTGGCGTTCTACGGATCGGAGCGTGGAATGTCAGATCCCTTAATCGGGCAGGTAGATTAGAAAATTTAAAAAGGGAAATGGATACGTTAAAGTTAGATGTAGTGGGAATTAGTGAAGTTCGGTGGCAGGAGGAACAAGACTTTTGGTCAGGTGAATACACGGTTATAAATACAAAATCAGATAGGGGTAATGCAGGAGTACGTTTAATAATGAATAGGAAAATAGGAATGCGGGTAAGCTACTACAAACAGCATAGTGAACGCATCATTGTGGCCAAGATAGACACGAAGCCCACGGCTACTACAGTAGTACAAGTTTATATGCCAACTAGCTCTGCAGATGATGAAGAAATTGAAGAAATGTATGATGAAATAAAAGAAATTATTCAGATAGTGAAGGGAGACGAAAATTTAATAGTCATGGGTGACTGGAATTCGAGTGTAGGAAAAGGGAGAGAAGGAAACATAGTAGGTGAATATGGATTGGGGCTAAGAAATGAAACAGGAAGCCGCCTGGTAGAATTTTGCACAGAGCATAACTTAATGATAGCTAACACGTGGTTCAAGAATCATAAAAGAAGGTTGTATACATGGAAGAATCCTGGAGATACTAAAAGGTATCAGATAGATTATATAATGGTAAGACAGAAATTTAGGAACCAGGTTTCCAATTGTAAGACATTTCCAGAGGCATATGTGGACTCTGACCACAATCTATTGGTTATGAACTGTAGATTAAAACTGAAGAAACCGCGAAAAGGTGGGAATTTAAGGAGATGGGACCTGGATAAACTGAAAGAACCAGAGGTTGTACAGGGTTTCAGGGAGAGCATAAGGGAACAATTGACAGGAATGGAGGAAAGAAATACAGTAGAAGAAGAATGGGTAGCTCTGAGGGATGAAACAGTGAAGGAAGCAGAGGATCAAGTAGGTAAAAAGACGAGGACTAGTAGACATCCTTGGAAAGAGAAGAAATATTGAATTTAACTGATGAAAGGAGAAAATATAAAAATGCAGTAAATGAAGCAGGCAAAAAGGAATACAAACGTCTCAAAAATGAGATCGACAGGAAGAGCAAAATGGCTAAGCAGGGATGGCTAGAGGACATATGTAAGGATGTAGAGGCTTATCTCACTAGGGGTAAGATAGATACTGCCTACAGGAAAATTAAAGAGACCTTTGGAGAAAAGAGAACCACTTGCATGGATACCAAGAGCTCAGATGGAAACCCAGTTCTAAGCAAAGAAGGGAAAGGAGAAAGGTGGAAGTAGTTTATAGAGAGTTTGGCAGAGCACTGAAAGACCTGAGTCAAAACAAAGCCCCGGGAGTAGACAACATTCCATTAGAGCTACTGACAGCCTTTGAGAGGGCCAGTCCTGACAAAACTTTACCATCTGGTGAGCAAGATGTATGAGACAGGCGAAATACCCTCAGACTTCAAGAAGAATATAATAATTCCAATCCCAAAGAAAGCAGGTGTTGACAGATGTGAAAATTACCAAACTGTCAGTTTAAAAAGACACAGCTGCAAAATACTAACGCGAATTCTTTACAGACGAATGGTAAAACAGATAGAAGCCGGCCTCGGGGAAGATCAGATTAGATTCCGTTGAAATGTTGGAACACGTGAGGGAATACTGACCTTACGACTTATCTTAGAAGAAAGATGATGGAAATACAAGAAAGGTTCAGGAGTGGAATTAAAATTCAAGGTCAAAGGATATCAATGATACGATTCGCTGGCGACATTGCTATCCCGAGTGAAAGTAAAGAAGAATTAGGTGTTCTAGTGAGTGGAATGAACAATCTAGTAAGGACCGATTATCGACTGACCGTAAATCGAAGAAAGACGAAGGTAATGAGAAGTAGTAGAAATGAGAACAGCGAGGAACTTAACATCAGGAATGATGATCACGAAGTAGATGAAGTTACGGAATTCTGCTACCTAGGCAGCAAAATAACCAATTATGGACGGTGCAAGGCGGTCATCAAAAGCAGACTCGCACCGGCAAAAAGGGAATTCCTGGCCAAGAGAAGTCTGCTAGTATCAATCAGTGGTCTTAATTGTAGGAAGAAATTTCTGAGAATGTACGTCTGGAGCACAGCATCTAGTGAAACATGGACAATGGGAAAACTAGAACAGAAGAGAATGGAAGCATTTGAGATGTGGGGCTAGAGACGAATGTTGAAAATTAAGTGGACTATGAGGTAAGGAATGAGGAGGTTCTGCGCAGGATCGGAGAGGAAAGGAATATGTGGAAAACACTGATAAGGAGAAGGGACAGGATGATAGGACTTCTGGTAAGACATCAGGGAACGACTTCCATGGTACTAGAGGGAACTGTAGAGGGCAAAAACTGCATAGGGAGACAGAGATTGGAATACGTCAAGCAAATAATTGAGGACGTAGGTTGCAAATGCTACTCTGAGATGAAGAGTTTAGCACAGGAAAGGAATTCGTGGCGGGCCGCATCAAATCAGTCAGAAGACCGATGACAAAAAATACATACCTCACAAGCCAAAGAACGAAATTTAGTCCTATACTAAGCCAACGAAATTGTCTAGGAGGGTTTCTTGAGCTACAGCAAGATCAGAAGAGGAGCATGTGAGAATTTTTCATCTACTCCAAGATGATAATGGAAATGTTTCAGTATATCCTTTAAGGTATTCAACATGAAATTATGCAATTTTAAGATTTCAGACAACTGTACCATCTGTGGACTTTTGTTTGGCTTTAATATAGAGGTAAGTAGCACACACGTTTAATGGTCTCAAAAAAAATTTGTAACAACGGACAGCTTTTTGCAATTTGTACATACTCTACGAAAAAGAAGGACTTACAACGGAGGAATTATCCGAATGGGACGGAAATCGGTACAACTACATCTACATGATTACTCTGCAATTCACATTTAAGTGCTTGGCAGAGGGTTCATCGAACCACAATCATACTATCTCTCTACCATTCCACTCCCGAACAGCGCGCGGGAGTGCTGTTCGGGCACTGATTTCTCTTATTTTATTTTGATGATTATTCCTACCTATGTAGGTTGGGCTCAACAAAATATTTTCGCATTCGGAAGAGAAAGTTGGTGACTGAAATTTCGTAAATAGATCTCGCCGCGACGAAAAACGTCTTTGCTTTAATGACTTCCATCCCAACTCGCGTATCATATCTGCCACACTCTCTCCCCTATTACGTGATAATACAAAACGAGCTGCCCTTTTTTGCACCCTTTCGATGTCCTCCGTCAATCCCACCCGGTAAGGATCCCACAACGCGCAGCAATATTCTAACAGAGGACGAACGAGTGTAGTGTAAGCTGTCTCTTTAGTGGACTTGTTGCATCTTCTAAGTGTCCTGCAAAAGAAACGCAACCTTTGACTCGCCTTCCCCACAATATTATCTATGTGGTCTTTCCAACTGAAGTTGTTCGTAATTTTAACACCCAGGTACTTAGTTGAATTGACAGCCTCGAGAATTGTACTATTTATCGAGTAATCGAATTCCAACGGATTTCTTTTGGAACTCGTGTGGATCACCTCACACTTTTCGTTACTTAGCGTCAACTGCCACCTGCCACACCACACAGCAACCTTTTCTAAATCGCTTTGCAACTGATACTGGTCTTCGGATGACCTTACTAGACGGTAAATTACAGCATCATCTGCGAAGAACCTAAGAGAACTGCTCAGATTGTCACCCAGGTCATTTATATAGATCAGGAACAGCAGAGGTCCCAGGACGCTTCCCTGGGGAACACCTGATTTGCCGTCTATTACAACGAACTGCGACCTTCCTGACAGGAAATCACGAATCCAGTCGCACAACTGAGACGATACCCCATAGGCCCGCAGCTCGATTAGAAGTCGCTTGTGAGGAACGGTGTCGACAGCTTTCCGGAAATCTATAAATACGGAATCAGCTTGAGATCCCCTGTCGATAGCGGCCATTACTTCGTGCGAATAAAGAGCTAGCTGCGTTGCACAAGAACGATGTTTTCTGAAACCGTGCTGATTACATATCAATAGATCGTTCCCTTCGAGGTGATTCATAATGTTTGAATACAGTATATGCTCCAAAACCCTAATGCAAATCGACGTCAATGATATACGTCTGTAGTTCGATGGATTACTTCTACTACCCTTCTTAAACACTGGTGCGACCTGCGCAATTTTCCAATCTGTAGGTACAGATCTATCGGTGAGCGAGCGGTTGTATATGATTGCTAAGTAGGGAGCTATTGTATCAGCGTAATGTGAAAGGAACCTAGTCGGTATACAATCTGGACCTGAAGACTTGCTCGTATCAAGTGATTTGAGTTGCTTCGCACCCCCTAAGGTATCTACTTTTAAGTAACTCACGCTAGCAGCTGTTCGTGTTTCAAATTCTGGAATATTCCATTCGTCTTCCCTGGTGAAGGAATTTCGGAAAACTGCGTTCAGTATCTCCGCTTTAGCGGCACAGTCGTCGGTAACAGTACCATCGGCACTGCGCAGCGAAGGTATTGACTGCGTCTTGCCGCTTGTGTACTTTACATACGACCAGAATTTCTTCGGATTTTCTACCAAATTTCGAGACAATCTTTCGTTGTGGAAGCTATTAAAGACATCTCGCATTGAAGTCCGTGCCAAATTTCGCGCGTCTATAAATTTTGGCCAATCTTCGGGATTTCGCGTTCTTCTGAACTTCGCATGCTTTCTCCGTTGCCTCTGCAACAGCGTTCGGACCTGATGCAACGTAGTGTACAGGCAAACAAAAGTTTATGATTTCAGAAAAATTAAGCGATTTATTCAAGAGAAAGAGCCTTTCGCAAGTCAGTAACGGATCGGTCCATCTCTGCCTGATATGCAAGCGGTTATTAGGCTCGACATCGATTGATAAAGTTGTTGAGTGTCCTCGTGGGTGGTGGGCCAAAACTGTCCAGTTGGCGGTCAAAATCTCGTGGTGGTTGGAGGGGCCTTACCATAATACTCCAAACGTTCTCAATTGGGCAGAGATCCGGCGGCATTGCTGCCCAATGCAGGGTTAGGAAAGCACTAGAAACTCCCACTGTGTGTGGGCGGCCATTATCTTGCTGAAATGTAAGTGCAGGATGGTTTGCCGTAGGTAGAATATCGTCGACGAACAGCCGTGTTGTAAGCGTACCTCGGATGACAGTCAAAAGGACCCCATGTTGTTGTTGTTGTTGTTGTGGTCTTCAGTCCTGAGACTGGTTTGATGCAGCTCTCCATGCTACTCTATCCTGTGCAAGCTTCTTCATCTCGCAGTACCTACTGCAACCTACATCCTTCTGAATCTGCTTAGTACGAGGGCAGTTCAATAAGTAATGCAACACATATTTTTTCTCGGCCAATTTAGGTTGAAAAAACCGGAAATTTCTTGTGGAATATTTTCAAACATTCCCGCTTCGTCTCGTATAGTTTCATTGACTTCCGACAGGTGGCAGCTGTTAAAATGGCGTCTGTAACGGATGTGCGTTGCAAACAACGGGCAGTGATCGAGTTTCTTTTGGCGGAAAACCAGGGCATCTCAGATATTCATAGGCGCTTGCAGAATGTCTACGGTGATCTGGCAGTGGACAAAAGCACGGTGAGTCGTCGGGCAAAGCGTGTGTCATCATCGCCGCAAGGTCAAGCAAGACTGTCTGATCTCCCGCGTGCGGGCCCGCCGTGCACAGCTGTGACTCCTGCAATGGCGGAGCGTGCGAACACACTCGTTCGAGATGATCGACGGATCACCGTCAAACAACTCAGTGCTCAACTTGAAATCTCTGTTGGTAGTGCTGTCACAATTGTTCACCAGTTGGGATATTCAAAGGTTTGTTCCCGCTGGGTCCCTCGTTGTCTAACCGAACACCATAAAGAGCAAAGGAGAACCATCTGTGCGGAATTGCTTGCTCGTCATGTGGCTGACGGTGACAATTTCTTGTCAAAGATTGTTACAGGCGATGAAACATGGGTTCATCACTTCGAACCTGAAACAAAACGGCAATCAATGGGGTGGCGCCACACCCACTCCCCTACCAAGAAAAAGTTTAAAGCCATACCCTCAGCCGGTAAAGTCACGGTTACAGTCTTCTGGGACGCTGAAGGGGTTATTCTGTTCGATGTCCTTCCCCACGGTCAAACGATCAACTCTGAAGTGTATTGTCCTACTCTTCAGAAATTGAAGAAACGACTTCAGCGTGTTCGTAGGCACAACAATCTGAACGAACTTCTCCTTCTTCATGACAACGCAAGACCTCACACAAGTCTTCGCACCCGAGAGGAGCTCACAAAACTTCAGTGGACTGTTCTTCCTCATGCACCCTACAGCCCCGATCTCGCACCGTCGGATTTCCATACGTTTGGCCCAATGAAGGACGCAATCCGTGGGACGCACTACGCGGATGATGAAGAAGTTATTGATGCACTACGACGTTGGCTCCGACATCGACCATTGGAATGGTACCGTGCAGGCATACAGGCCCTCATTTCAAGGTGGCGTAAGGCCGTAGCATTGAATGGAGATTACGTTGAAAAATAGTGTTGTGTAGCTAAAAGATTGGGGAATAACCTGGTGTATTTCAATGCTGAATAAAACAACCCCTGTTTCAGAAAAAAAATTGTGTTGCATTACTTATTGAACTGCCCTCGTATATTCATCTCTTGGTCTCCCCCTACGATTTTTACCCTCCACGCTGCCCTCCAACACTACTTTGGTGATCCCTTGATGCCTCAGAACATGTCCTACCAACCATCCCTCCTTCTGCTCAAGTTGTGCCACAAACGTCTCTTCTCCCCAATCCTATTCAATACTTTCTCATTAGTTATGTGATCTACCCATCTAATCTTCAGGATTCTTCTGTAGCACCACATTTCGAAAGCTTCTATTCTCTTCTTATCCAAACTATTTACCGTCCATATTTCACTTCCATACATGGCTACACTCCATACAAATACTTTCAGAAATGACTTCCACACACTTAAATCTGTACTCGATGTTAACAAATTTCTCTTCTTCAGAAACGCTTTCCTTGCCATTGCCAGTCTACATTTTATATCCTCTCTACTTCGACCATCATCAGTTATTTTGCTCCCCAAATAGCAAAACTCCTTTACTACTTTAAATGTCTCATTTCCTAATCTAATTGCCTCAGCATCACCCGACTTAATTCGACTACATTCCATGATCCTCGTTTTGCTGTTGTTGATGTTCATCTTATATCCTCCCTTCAAGACACCGTCCATTCCGTTCAACTGCTCTTCCAAGTCCTTTGCTGTCTCTGACAGAATTACAATGTCATCGGCGAACCTCAACGTTTTTATTTGTTCTCCATGGATTTTAATACCTACTCCGAATTTTTCTTTTGTTTCCTTTACTGCTTGCTCAATATAGAGATTGAATAACATCGGGGAGAGGCTACAACCCTGTCTTACTCCCTTCCCAACCACTGCTTCGCTTTCATGTCCCTCGACTCTTATAACTGCCATCTGGTTTCTGTACAAATTGTAAATAGCCTTTAGCTCCCTGTATTTTACCCCTGCCACCTTTAGAATTTGAAAGAGAGTATTCCAGTCAACATTGTCAAAAGCTTTCTCTAAGTCTACAAATGCTAGAAACGTAGGTTTGCCTTTCCTTAATCTTACTTCTAAGATAAGTCGTAAGGTTAGTATTGCCTCACGTGTTCCAGTATTTCTACTGACAAGCGGAGGCCGCCAATTGTGAAATTCAGATTCAATTCATACTGCGCATAAAAAAAGCTCATGGCCAGAGGTGTAATGTGGCAAAGCACCAAGATGCACTTCTCAGCCGTTGTCGAGAAAATCGACAGTTAAAAGAAACGGTTGCTGTGAAATATTCTCTACGGTTAACAATTTCCTACAGTGTCGTGGCGCAGCGGTAAGCGCTAGGGTTCGTAATCCGAAGGTCGAGCATATAATAAGTTGTTGAAAGTCGTTTGTCGTGGAAAAACTGGCGACTTCGAACATCATTATGTTTTCCGCAAACAAAGTTGTATTTCACAAATGTTATTAATTGTCTTCATGATGTTAACCACGTATAGTTAACGGAAGACGTAGGAACGATATTCCGAAACGAATACGTATAGCGTAAGTCAAACGTTCGAATTAGAATAGAAACCCCACGAACAGAAATTTGCTGCGGCAGGTATGAAATACAAACTCCGTTACTCGCTCGTTACACTTGAAGGACAGATGTTGAATGGGCCGAAACGAGCCGCCGCATAACAGCGTAGTTGCCTGCTAACTTGGAAAGAAGGGAGATGCGGTCCCAAGCGCAACTTACAGCATCGTCGAAAATCAGTGCGGACGTGAGAGCTTTGGTACACCCTGTTAAACAAACGGAAAAATGGAGGCGGTACAATTGGAGAGCGATCCGCCTTCACCAACATGCATAAGCAATTCATTAATATATATATAAACTATTAATGAATTGTTATATATATATATATATATATATATATATATATATATATATATATATATATATATATTACAATAAACTAATACTAAAAAAAAATGTTGCATGGCGCGAAATTCGATCCGGCGACCTTCGGATTACGAATCCGAGCGCGTACCGCTGCGCCACGACGATGTAGAAAATTAATGATCGTAGAGAGTATTTCACGCCAACGGTTTGTTTAACTATCGATTTTCTCGACAACGGCTGAGAAGTGCATCTTGGTGCTTTGCCACATTACACCTCTGGCCATGAGCTTTCATTATGCGCAGTATGAATCGAATCTGAATTTCACAATTGGCGGCCTCCCCTTGTGAATCCAAACTGATCTTCCCTGAGGTCGGCTTCTACCAGTTTTTCCATTCGTCTGTAAAGAATTCGTGTTAGTATTTTGCAGCTGTGGCTTATTAAACTGATTGTTCGGTAATTTTCACATCTGTCAACACCTGCTTTCTTTGGGATTGGAATTATTATATTCTTCTTGAAGTCTGAGGGTATTTCGACCTCAGTAGGAAAAAAAATAACACCCCATGCTGTAACTCCTGGTTGCCGGGGCGTACAGCGGACGACGGTGAGGTTGGCTTCCCACCGCTCTCCGAGGCGCCTCCACACGAGTCTTCCGACAGGAATCTCATTAAATTGAGCAGAATTATCTTCGGTGATGAGTCCCGGTTCGAACGGAGCCCCGACTACCAGGAGTCATGGTCTGGGGAGCCATTTTGTTTCACAGCAGGAACTCTTTGGTAGTCATCTGCGGCACCCTCGTATCACAGTGGTACGACGGCGACAGTCTACGCCCCGTTTCGTTGCCCTCCGTGGCAAGCCATACTGGGCTTCTATTTCAGCAAGACAACGCCTGCCCGCACATGGCCAGAGTTTCTACTGCGTTGCTCCGTGTCTGTCAAACCGTACCTTCTACATCTACATCTACATCTACATTTATACTCCGCAAGCCAGCCAACGGTGTGTGGCGGAGGGCACTTTACGTGCCACTGTCATTACCTCCCTTTTCTGTTCCAGTCGCGTACGGTTCGCGGGAAGAACGACTGTCTGAAAGCTTCCGTGCGCGCTCTAATCTCTGTAATTTTACATTCGTGATCTCCTCGGGAGGTATAAGTAGGGGGAAGCAATATATTCGATACCTCTTCCACAAACGCACCCTCTCGAAACCTGGCGAGCAAGCTACACCGCGATGCAGAGCGCCTCTCTTGCAGAGTCTGCCACTTGAGTTTGTTAAACATCTCCGAAACGCTATCACGCTTACCAAATAACCCTGTGACGAAACGCGCCGCTCTTCTTTGGATCTTCTCTATCTCCTCCGTCAACCTGACCTGGTACGGATCCCACACTGATGAGCAATACTCAAGTATAGGTCGAACGAGTGTTCTGTAAGCCACCTCCTTTGTTGATGGACTACATTTTCTAAGGACTCTCCCAATGAATCTCAACCTGGTACCCGCCTTACCAACAATTAATTTTATATGATCATTCCACTTCAAATCGTTCCGCACGCATACTCCCAGATATTTTACAGAAGTAACTGCTACCAGTGTTTGTTCCGCTATCATATAATCGTACAATAAAGGATCCTTCTTTCTATGTATTCGCAATACATTACATTTGTCTATGTTAAGGGACAGTTGCCACTCCCTGCACCAAGTGCCTATCCGCTGCAGATCTTCCTGCATTTCGCTGCAATTTTCTAATGCTGCAACTTCTCTGTATACTACAGCACCATCCGCGAAAAGCCGCACGGAACTTCCGACACTATCTACTAGGTCATTTATATATATTGTGAAAAGCAATGGTCCCATAACACTCCCCTGTGGCACGCTAGAGGTTACTTTAACGTCTGTAGACGTCTCTCCGTTGCTAACGACATGCTGTGTTCTGTTTGCTAAAAACTCTTCAATCCAGCCACACAGCTGGTCTGATATTCCGTAAGCTCTTACTTTGTTTACCAGGCGACAGTGCGGAACTGTATCGAACGCCTTCCGGAAGTCAAGAAAAATAGCATCTACCTGGGAGCCTGTATCTAATACTTTCTGGGTCTCATGAACAAATAAAGCGAGTTGGGTCTCAAACGATCGCTGTTTCCGGAATCCATGTTGATTCCTACATAGTAGATTCTGGGTTTCCTAAAACGACATGATACTCGAGCAAAAAACATGCTCTAAAATTCTACAACAGATCGACATCAGAGATATAGGTCTATAGTTTTGCGCATCTGCTGGACGACCCTTCTTGAAATTGGGACTACCTGTGCTCTTTTCCAATCGTTTGGAACCTTCCGTTCCTCTAGAGACTTGCAGTACACGGCTGTTAGAAGGGGGGCAAGTTCTTTCGCGTACTCCGTGTAGAGTCGAATTGGTATCCCGTCAGGTCCAGTGGACTTTCCTCTGTTGAGCCTTGGCCTTGGCCAGCATGGTCGCCAGATCTCTCTCCAATTGAGAATGGAGGATTATGGGCAGGGTCGCTACAACCATATCGAGATTCAGACGATCTAACGCTCTAACTGGAAAGGATTTGGCACTTCACTCAAACAACTTTATTAGTCAGTACGAAGCCGAATAACTGCTTGCATAAGGATCAGATATGGACCGATACATTACTGACTTGCTCAGTTGAATAAATCATCCAATTTTTTTTTCCGGAAATAGTAATCATTTGTTTGTACATCAGGTCTGCTGATTTGCTTCGCATTCGGATAATTCCTTCATGGTGCGTCGTTTTTTTATTTGTCTTAGAGTACATATTTTATACGGGACAGATACCCTGTATTCTTCTTTTGCCGACCGAGAGAGGTGGCGCAGTGGTTAGACACTGGACTCGCATTCGGGAGGACGACGGTTCAATCCCGCGTCCGGCCATCCTGATTTAGGTTTTCCGTGATTTCCCTAAATCGCTCCAGGCAAATGGCGGGATGGTTCCTTTGAAAGGGCACGGCCGACTTCCTTCCCCGTCATTCCCTAATCCGATGAGACCGATGACCTCGCTGTCTGGTCTCCTTCCCCAAATCAACCCCAACCCCCTTCTTTTGGCTCTGCCTTTGGCCCGTAGTTTTGGTGCAGGGTCGGCATGGTGACGATCGGATTTGGCATGGTTAGTATGAAGGGGTGGCCGGATGCCCTTCCTGTCACCACCCCCGTACGGAATCAGGGTACCCTAGCTGTCTGCGTTTAGTGTAAACCGTGATGCTGTAGTATACGGAGAAGTTGCAGCATTAGAAAATTGCAGCGAAATGTAGGAACATCTGCAGCGCATAGGCACTTGGTGCAGGGAGTGGCAACTGACCCTTAACATAGACAAATGTAATGTATTGCGAATACATAGAAAGAAGGATCCTTTATTGTACGATTATATGATAGCGGAACAAACACTGGTAGCAGTTACTTCTGTAAAATATCCGGGAGTATGCGTGCGGAACGATTTGAAGTGGAATGATCGTATAAAATTAATTGTTGGTAAGGCGGGTACCAGGTTGAGATTCATTGGGAGAGTGCTTAGAAAATGTAGTCCATCAACAAAGGAGGTGGCTTACAAAACACTCGTTCGACCTATACTTGAGTATTGCTCATCAGTGTGGGATCCGTACCAGATCGGGTTGACGGAGGAGATAGAGAAGATCCAAAGAAGAGCGGCGCGTTTCGCCACAGGGTTATTTGGTAAGCGTGATAGCGTTACGGAGATGTTTAGCAAACTCGAGTGGCAGACTCTGCAAGAGAGGCGCTCTGCATCGCGGTGTAGCTTGGTGTCCAGGTTTCGAGAGGGTGCGTTTCTGGATGAGGTAGCGAATATACACTAATTGGCTTCGATCTAGGAACCCGCCAACAAGAACAGCAATTAACAAGAAAGTTTCAGTATCACAAACGCATGGTTCTAGAAAATGGAACACATAGCAAAACCGTAACATGCCTTGCATCACACAAATGCCACCTGGTTTTGACCTTCCACGCAAAACGTGGTCCACTCTAAATAGGATTAGAACTCGTCGTGGCAGATGTGCTTACTACCTGTATAAATGGGGTAAAATACCATCCTCTCAGTGTGACTGCGGAGGAAGTCAGACCATCAGCCACATTGTTGAAGAGTGTTCCAGAAGAGCCTATAATGGGATCCCCGACGATTTCATGCTCGCAACTCCAGTCGATAGATTATATTAATAGACTTGATGTTTGTTTGTAATCCGTAAACTTTGTTACATTAGTAATGTTGGTTTGTAATTATTAACGTTTGTTATATTAGTGATTTGTCTGTTTGTTTCTTACGTGTCTGTATTGCCATACGATAAATAATAATAATCGAATATATTGCTTCCCCCTACTTATACCTCCCGAGGAGATCACTAATGTAAAATTAGAGAGATTGGACCGCGCACAGTTGCTTTCCAGCAGTCGTTCTTCTTGCGAACCGTACGCGAGTGGAACAGTAAAGGGAGGTAATGACAGTGGCACGTAAAGTGCCCTCCGCCACACACCGTTGCGTGGCTTGCGAAGTTTAAATGTAGATGTAGATGTACAGGGCTATTACAAATGATTGAAGCGATTTCATAAATTCACTGTAGCTCCATTCATTGACATATGGTCACGACACACTACAGATACGTAGAAAAACTCATAAAGTTTTGTTCGGCTGAAGCCGCACTTCAGGTTTCTGCCGCCAGAGCGCTCGAGAGCGCAGTGAGACAAAATGGCAACAGGAGCCGAGAAAGCGTATGTCGTGCTTGAAATGCACTCACATCAGTCAGTCATAACAGTGCAACGACACTTCAGGACGAAGTTCAACAAAGATCCACCAACTGCCAACTCCATTCGGCGATGGTATGCGCAGTTTAAAGCTTCTGGATGCCGCTGTAAGGGGAAATCAACGGGTTGGCCTGCAGTGAGCGAAGAAACGGTTGAACGCGTGCGGGCAAGTTTCACGCGTAGCCCGCGGAAGTCGACGATAAAGCAAGCAGGGAGCTGAACGTACCACAGCCGACGGTTTGGAAAATCTTACGGAAAAGGCTAAAGCAGAAGCATTTTTTAAACAGGAGGTTGGAAAACCGATGGATCGGTCGTGGTGGAGATCATGATCAACAATTCATGTCATGGCCTCCACGCTCTCCCGACTTAACCCCATCCGATTTCTTTCTGTGGGGTTATGTGAAAGATTCAGTGTTTAAACCTCCTCTACCAAGAAACGTGCCAGAACTATGGACTCACATCAACGATGCTTTCGAAATCATTGATGGGGCCATGCTGCGCCGAGTGTGGGAGGAACTTGATTATCGGCTTGATGTCTGCCGAATCACTAAAGGGGCACATATCGAACATTTGTGAATGCCTAAAAAAACTTTTTGAGTTTTTGTATGTGTGTGCAAAGCATTGTGAAAATATCTCAAATAATAAAGTTATTGTAGAGCTGTGAAATCGCTTCAATCATTTGTAATAACCCTGTAGTGTGAACATGTTTGAAATGTCTGCGAGTCGTGTAACTGTGGCGGGACATGGGGACCAGCCCAGTACTCACGTAGTGGGATCTGAAAAACCGCCTAAAAACCACACCCAGGCCGGCCGCCACACCGGCCGCCGTCTTTAATCCGCTAGCCGGATTCGATCCGGAGCCGGCGCGCCTACCCGAGTCCAGGAAGCAGCGCATTAGCGCTCTAGGCTAACGTGGCAGGTTAACACATACCTTGTTTCTGCGAAATTTGACGGGTTGATGCCCGTGGCCAGCGTAGGCATCGCATTATTTTCCCTAATGTAATGACCTGTTCTCGTTCACAAGGGCTTTAAATTTCTCCTCGGCCGTGTGTGCGACGACCTTTTTTGTTACCCGTATCTTCAAACTCATCCTGTGCATTTCCAAATCGAAACTTTCTTCACGGCTGGCTGTGAGACACGGTCATTAAATGAGCCGTTTGCGAGACAATTGTGAATTTCTGATAACGAGCAATCACCGACTTTACGTGAACATCCTGTCGAGCCCGATTGTGTGGACTGTCAACTCCAGGTGCTGAAAGCGATATCAATTAAGTGAATAGAATCAGACTCAATTCTCATAGATTCTGGTTAGTTAAAGGCTACAAAAATTTCAGTATAATGTGTTTATATGAGGGAAAAATTATCAGTACATACGAGGGGCGTTTGAAAACTCCGTGCAAAGTCCGAGAGATGGACCAACCAGCGCTTATCGAGGTCATGTTTAGTTAGTAGCATCTTTGGAAAGAACGCACACCAAGTTGCAGCCATATTGGTTTATTTCTTTATGTTTGGCATTCAAGGAGGTCGAGTGATTGTCAAAAAATGGACGAAAAACAATTTCGAGTGGTGATTAAACATTACTTAAACATTACTTTATGAAAAGCAAAACGCCTCAGGAGACTAAAGAGAAGCTTGGTAAACATTCGGAAGTGGCCATATGGGCACAAGTGATGCTGAACGTTCTGGACGTCGATAAAATCCATGATATGGTGATGGATGACAGAAGACTTAAGGTGCGTGGGATTGATAGTGCTGTGGGCATCTCGAATGAACGGGTACATAATATTCTCCATAAACATTTGGACATGAGAAACCTATCCGCAAGATGGGTTCCGCGATTGCGCACGCTTGATCAAAAGCGGAATCGTGTGAAGTGTTGCAAGGATGGTTTGCAGCTGTTCAGGAAGAATCCGCAGGACTTTAAGCGTCGTTTCGTCACTGTGGATGAAACATGGATACATTACTATACTCCTGGGACCAAAGAACAAATTCAACAATGAGTTACCAAGGGAGAATCTGCACCAAAAATGCGAAGACCATTCCTTCGGCCGGGAAGGTTATGGCGACTTTGTTTTGGGATTCGCAAGGGATAATCCTCATCGACTACCTGGGAAAGGATAAAACTATTACAGGTGCATATCATTCATCGTTATTGGACCGTATGAAAAAGTCCTTTTCCATCACGACAATGCACCAGCACACACCTCAGCAGTTGTGGTCGCAAAATTAATGGAAATAGGATTCCAACTCGTATCACATTCCCCCTATTCTCCAGACTTGGTTCCCTCGGACTACTATTCGTTCCCCAATTTGATGAAATGACTGGCGGGACAAAGATCTTATTCGAACGAGGAGCTGATTGCAGCAAGTAATAGCTATTTTGCAGACTTGGAACGGATCAACAAATGAGAACAGCGTTGGACGAAGTGTATAAGTGTAAAAGGAGACTATGTCGAAAAATAAAAAAATGGTTTACTTGAACACGTAAGTACTTTTTGTTTTTGCACGGAATTTTTTCATTCGCCCCCTTGTATACTGAATAACTCTAGGAATTATACATGATATTAATTATAGAACATTTCTCATTCGTATCGCAACACAAATTTCGTTTTCCTTTTCAGTTCCATACACTGACCATGTTTATCAATTGTAAACTACTTTCATGGCAGATTTTCTAAACTTTGGTACTGCTGATATGTCGTCACGTATAGCATACAACATTTGTAGCTAAACAATGTTTTATGTTTAATACGTCAATATGAAGTTACAATATTTTTGTATTTCTGTCCACACTTACCGATGGAATTTGAAATAACTGGAGATTATAGACTTAAAAGGGTTACTGAAAGTTGGTTGGTTGGTTGGTTTGGGGAAGGAGACCAGACAGCGAGGTCATCGGTCTCATCGGATTAGGGAAGGATGGGGAAGGAAGTCGGCCGTGCCCTTTGAAAGGAACCATCCCGGCATTTGCCTGGAGCAATTTAGGGAAATCACGGAAAACCTAAATCAGAATGGCCGGACGCGGGATTGAACCGTCGTCCTCCCGAATGCGATACTGAAAGTCATCAGAAATTTTATAGTTACTTTCGTTCCAGTCTCAGTTTAATGGACGAACACTTGAGTAGGCCAATTTGTTTCTGCTTTCACTAAAAGTTGTTAATCTCAGGAAATCCGATTGACGCAAAATGAAATATTTTTAGTTTAACATTTAATACAGGAATAAGATTCAGAATTCTATTTTGATACAGAGGAATGGTTATGTAGTATGTATTTTTTACATCTTCATGGTTACTCTGCAATTCACACTTAAGTGCCTGGCAGAGGGTTTATCGAACCACTTTCATACTACTTCTCTACCATTCCACTCTCGAATGGCGCGTGGGAAAAAGGAACACCTGAATCTTTCCGTTCCAGCTCTGATTTCTCTTATGATGATCATTACTCCGTACGTAGGTGGGTATCAACAAAATATTTACGCATTCGCTAGAGAAAGTTGGTGATTGAAATTTCGTAAACAGATCTCGCCGCAAAGAAGACCGCCTTTGTTTCAGTGACTGCCACCCCAACTCGCGTATCATATCAGTGACACTCTCACCCCTATTGCGCGATAACACGAAACGAGCTGCCCTTCTTTCCACTTTTTCGATGTCCTCCGTCAATCCTACCTGGTAAGGATCCCACACCGCGCAGCAATATTCCAGCAGAGGGCGGACAAGTGTAATGTAGGCTGTCTCTTTAATGAGTTTGTCGCATCTTCTAAGTGTTCTGTCAACAAAGTGCAGTCTTCGTTTCCTCTTACCCACAATATTATCTACGTGGTCTTTCCAATTTAAGTTGCTCGTAATTGTAGTTCCTAGTCGAATTGACAGCCCTTAGATTTGTGCGATTTATTGTATACCCTAAATTTATCGGATTTCTTTTAGTACCCATGTGGATGACCTCGCACTTTTCTTTGTTTAGTGCTAATTGCCGCTTTTCGCACCATAGACAAATTCTCTCTAGATCATTTTGTAATTGGAATTCATCGTCGGATGATTTTACTAGACGGTAAATTACAGCGTCACCTGCAAATAATCTGAGGAGACTGCTCAGATTATCACCTAGATCATTTATGTAAATCAGGAACAGCAGAGGGCCCATGACACTACCTTGCGGAGCGCCAGATATCACTTCTGTTCTACTCGACGATTTACCGTCTATCACTACGAACTGTGACCTCTCTGAGAGGAAATCACGAATCCAGTCACACAACTGGGACGATACTCGATATGGACACAATTTGATTAATAGTCGCTTGTGAGGAACGGTATCAAAAGCCTTCTGGAAATCTAGGAATACGGAATCGATCTGAGATCCTTTGTAGACAGCACTCATTGCTTCATGGGAATAAAGAGCTAGCTGTGTTCAACAAGATCGATATTTTCTGAATCGGTGTTGGTTATATATCAATAAGTCGTTTGCTTCAAGGTGATTCATAATGTTCGAGTACAGTATATGCTCCAAAATCCTACTGCAAATTGAGGTCAGTGTAATTCAATGGGTTACTCCTATTTCCTTTCTTGAATATTGGTGTGACCTGTGCTACTTTCCAGCCTTTAGGAACAAATCTTTCGTCAAGTGAAGCGGTTGTATACGATTGCTAAGAAAGGCGCCATTGTGTTTGCATACCCTGAGAGGAACCCGACTGGTATGCCATCTGGACCGGAACACTTTCCTTTCTTAAGTGATTTGAGTTGTTTCGCAACACCTAACACAGAAAAAAACAATCCGGTTCCACTATCACTAGACTGGGATTTACTTCTGAAGATCTTACAAGGGGAGGCCGCCAATTGTGAAATTCATATTCGATTCATACTGCGCATAATAAAAGCTCATGGCCAGAGGTGTAATGTGGCATAGCACTAAGATGCACTTCTCAGCCGTTGTCGAGAAAATCGACAGTTAAAAGAAACCGTTGCGGTGAAATACTCTCTACGATTAATAGTTTTCTACAGCGTCGTGGCGCAGCGGTAGACGCTCGGGTTTGAGATCCGAAGGTCGCCGGATCGAATCTCGCGCCATGCAACTTTTTTTTTAGTATTTATATATATGAATTACGAAAAACAAATACTAAAAAAAAAGTTGCATGGCGCGAGATTCGATCCAGCGACCTATAATAAGTTGTTGAAAGTCGTTTGTCGTGGAAAAACCGGCGACTTCGAACATCATTATGTTTTCCGCAAACAAAGTTGTATTTCACAAATGTTATTAATTGTCTTCATAATGTTAACCATGTATAGTTAACGGAAGACGTAGAAACGATATTCCGAAACGAATACGTATAGCGTAAGTCAAATGTTCGAATTAGAATAGAGACCCCAAGAGCACAAATTTGCTGTGGCAGGTATGAAATATAAACTCAGTTACTCGCTCGTTACACTTGAAGGACAGATGTTGAATGGGCCGAAACGAGCTGCCGCATAACAGCGTAGTTGACTGCTAACTTCGAAAGAAGGTAGATGCGGTCCCTAGCGCAACTTATAACATCGTCGAAAATCAGTGCGGACGGGAGAGCTTTGGTACACCCTGTTGAACAAACGGAAAAATGGAGGCGGTACAATTGGAGAGCGATCCGCCTTCACCAACATGCATAAGCAATTCATTAATAGTATATATATATATATATATATATATATATATATATATATATATATATTTGAATTACAAAAAAATAATAATAAAAGAAATTGCATGGCGCGAGATTCGATCTGGTGACTTTCGGATTACGAACCCGAGCGCTTACCGCTGCGCCACGACGCTGTAGAAAACTATTAACCGTAGAGAGTATTTCACCGCAACGGTTTCTTTTAACTGTCGATTTTCTCGACAACGGCTGAGAAGTGCATCTTGGTGCTTTGCCACATTACACCTCTGGCCATGAGCTTTTATTATGCGCAGTATGAATCGAATCTGAATTTCACAATTGGCGGCCTCCCCTTGTTAGTAAGAGCTCAAGGACAGACAACTAATATCTGAGACGGGGTAGGTGCGACGCGCCAGACGTATGTCGCTTGTGTGGAAAATCCCCCTCCCCCTCCCCGTCTCACAAACAACGCTCCCCTAACCTTAGCTAGTCACTCAGTTAGTTACATGTTCCATAAATCATCTGAACGATTCTTATATCGAAAAGATGCGGAACGAGTCTGTTTAAAGGATATGTCTACATGAGTAGTGTAAATATTTATTAGTCCTATTCATGCAACTACATTTAAAAACAAGGGTCTTTTTTAGAAGCTACCAGCTTTCTTAAATATAAATCTGTCCATGAAATAGAAAGACCTGTCCAGGAGAAGTGATTCTGATTTGGTACCTGTCAGACATTTTATGGTACTGACCAAAGATTTTCGTTGCTGCATTCTGATCTCTTTATCTGAGCCGCTGGTAGCTCTAATAATGTGTAATAAAGGTCATTTTTTCCTCCAGTGTCGCAGTTACGGGCATCAATGTTCTTCTCGCATTATAATGGATTATTTATGGCAAATTTCATTAATGATTATATGTATCTGTAAAAGTGCAGTTAAAATGCCCACTTCCTCCTACATGATGACCATAGATGAACACCACATATCCTTCTTATTGCTCACTGTTGTGCGATCGGTACTTTCTTTGTCCGCAGCTCGTGGTCGTGCGGTAGCGTTCTCGCTTCCCGCGCCCGTGTTCCCGGGTTCGATTCCCGGCGGGGGTCAGGGATGTTCTCTGTCTCGTGATGACTGGGTGTTGTGTGACGTCCTTAGGTTAGTTAGGTTTAAGTAGTTCTAAGTTCTAGGGGACTGATGACCACGGATGTTAAGTCCCATAGTGCTCAGAGCAAAAGTACTTTCTTTCCAGGTGCTGACTTGCCCCAAATATGGGCACAAGGTTGATTAGTTTGTTTCCAAGGCTAGCAATTCTAGGAAGAGCAGGAGAAATTTAGCATTACTGTTTGAGAAACTAAGTAAATTCTTCTAACAGTTCAAGTTTTCATCCATATGTACACTGAAAAATTTCGTGCAGTCTATCTCGTTTACTGACTCCTGTTCATGTGCTGTATCTATAGTTGGTATGACTACATTTTTTGTACAGAAATGAATAGAGAGTATTTTCTAAAAATTTATGGAGAGTTTACTTAAAGGGAGGCACTTAATAATTCTTTTAAAAACAACAGTATCAGTTTCTTCCAATGGAATTTATTATAAATCACCTCGAATAAGAATGAGGAGAATCACCAAAACTTTCCAGACACACGAAAGGTTTCGAATGAAATTATCAGACAAGAGAAGAGAAAATATGTAATCCAGCAACTAGAATCAATAGAAACACATTTTAAAAATTATAATGCACATGGAAGACCTTCGCAATCCAAATTAAAGGGTGTTGTTGTTGGGGCCTTCAGTCCAGAGACTGGTTTGATGCAGCTCTCCATGCTACTCTATCCTGTGCAAGCTTCTTCATCTCCCAGTACCTACTGCAGCCTACATCCTTCTGAATCTGCTTACTGTATTCATCTCTTGGTCTCCCTCTACGATTTTTACCCTACACGCTTCCCTCCAATACTAAATTGGTCATCCCTTGATGCCTCAGAACATGTCCTACCAACCGATCCCTTCTTCTAGTTAAGTTGTGCCACAAAATTGTCTTCTCCCCAATCCTATTCAATACCTCCTCATTAGTTATATGAACTACCCATCTAATCTTCAGCATTCTTCTGTAGCACCTCATTTCGAAAGCTTCTATTCTCTTCTTGTCCAAACTAGTTATCGTCCATGTTTCACTTCCATACATTGCTACGCTCCATACAAATACTTTCAGTAACGTCTTCCTGACATCTAAATCTATACTCGGTCTTAAGAAATTACCCTTCTTCAGAATCGCTTTCCTTTCCATTGCCAATCTACATTTTATATCCTCTCTACATCGACCACCATCAGTTATTTTGCTCCCCAAATAGCAACACTCCTTTATTACTTTAAGTGTCTCATTTCTTAATCTAATTCCCTCAGCATCACCCGACTTAATTCGACTACATTCCATTATCCTCGTTTTGCTTTTGTTGATATTCATCTTATACCCACCTTTCAAGACACTGTCCATTCCGTTAAACTGCTCTTCCAAGTCCTTTGTTGACTCTGACAGAATTACAATCTCATCGGCGAACCTGAATGTTTTTATTTCTTCTCCATGGATTTTAATACCTACTCCGAACTTTTCTTTTGTTTCCTTTACTGCTTGCTCAATATACAGATTGAATAACATCGGGGATAGGCTACAACCCTGTCTCACTCCCTTCCCAACCACTGCTTCCCTTTCATGTCCCTCGACTCTTATAACTGCCATCTGCTTTCTGTACAAATTGTAAATAGCCTTTCGCTCGCTGTATTTTACCCCTGCCACCTTCAGAATTTGAAACAGAGTATTCCAGTCAACATTGTGAAAAGCTTTCTCTAAGTGCACAAATGCTAGAAACGTAGGCTTGCCTTTCCTTAATCTTTCTTCTAAGATAAGTCGCAGAGTCAGTATTGCCTCACATGTTCCAACATTTCTACGGAATCCAAACTGATCTTCCCCGAGGTCGGCTTCTACTAGGTTTTCCATTCGTCTGTACAGAATTCGCGTTAGTATTTTGCAGCTGTGACTTATTAAACTGATGGTTCGGTAATTTTCACTTCTGTCAACAGCTACTTTCTTTGGGATTGGAATTATTATATTCTTCTTGAAGTCTAAGGGTATTTCGCCTGTATCATACATCTTTCTCACCAGATGGTAGAGTTTTGTCAGGACTGGCTCTCCCAAGGCCGTCAGTAGTTCTAATGGCATGTTGTCTACTCCGGGGCCTTGTTTCGACTCAGGTCTTTCAGTACTCTGTCAAACTCTTCACGCAGTATCGTATCTCCCATTTCATCTTCATCTACCTCCTATTCCATTTTCATAATATTGTCCTCAAGAACATCGCCCCTGTATAGACCCTCTATATACTCCTTCCACCTTTCTGCTTTCCCTTCTTTGCTTAGAACTGGGTTTCCATCTGAGCTCTTGATATTCATGCAAGTGGTTCTCTTTTCTCCAAAGGTCTCTTTAATTTTCGTGTATTCAGTATCTATCTTACACTTCATGAGATAAGCCGCTACATCCTTACATTTGTCCTCTAGCCATCCCTGCTTAGCCAATTTGCACTTCCTGTCGATCTCATTTTTGAGACGTTTGTATTCCTTTTTGCCTGCTTCATTTACTGCATTTTTATATTTTCTACTTTCATCAATTAAATTCAGTATCTCTTCTGTTATACAAGAATTTCTACTAGCCCTTGTCTTTTTACCTACTTGATCCTGTGCTCCGTTCACTACTTCATCCCTCAGAGCTACCCATTCTTCTTCTACTGTATTTCTTTCCCCCATTCCTGTCAATTGTTCCCTTATGCTCTCCCTGAAACTCTGTACAACTTCTGGTTTACTCAGTTTATCCAGGTCCCATCTCCTTAAATTCCTACCTTTTTGCAGTTTCTTCAGTTTTAGTCAACAGTTCATAACAAATAGATTGTGGTCAGAGTCCACATGTGCCCCTGGAAATGTCTTATAATTTAAAACCTGGTTCCTAAATCTCTGTCTTACCATTATATAATCTGTCTGAAACCTTTTAGTATCTCCAGGGTTTGTCCATGTATACAACCTTCTTTCATGATTCTTGAACCAAGTGTTAGCTATGATTAAGTTATGCTCTGTGCAAAATTCTACCAGGCGGCTTCCTCTTTCATTTCTTAGCCCTAATCCATATTCACCTACTACGTTTCCTTCTCTTCCTTTTCCCACTGTTGAATTCCAGTCACCCATGACTATTAAATTTTCGTCTCCCTTCACTCACTGAATAATTTCTTTTATCTCATCAAACACTCCTGGAAATGGAAAAAAGAACACATTGACACCGGTGTGTCAGACCCACCATACTTGCTCCGGACACTGCGAGAGGGCTGTACAAGCAATGATCACACGCACGGCACAGCGGACACACCAGGACCCGCGGTGTTGGCCGTCGAATGGCGCTAGCTGCGCAGCATTTGTGCACCGCCGCCGTCAGTGTCAGCCAGTTTGCCGTGGCATACGGAGCTCCATCGCAGTCTTTAACACTGGTAGCATGCCGCGACAGCGTGGACGTGAACCGTATGTGCAGTTGACGGACTTTGAGCGAGGGCGTATAGTGGGCATGCGGGAGGCCGGGTGGACGTACCGCCGAATTGCTCAACACGTGGGGCGTGAGGTCTCCACAGTACATCGATGTTGTCGCCAGTGGTCGGCGGAAGGTGCACGTGCCCGTCGACCTGGGACCGGACCGCAGCGACGCACGGATGCACGCCTAGACCGTAGGATCCTACGCAGTGCCGTAGGGGACCGCACCGCCACTTCCCAGCAAATTAGGGACACTGTTGCTCCTGGGGTATCGGCGAGGACCATTCGCAACCGTCTCCATGAAGCTGGGCTACGGTCCCGCACACCGTTAGGCCGTCTTCCGCTCACGCCCCAACATTGTGCAGCCCGCCTCCAGTGGTGTCGCGACAGGCGTGAATGGAGGGACGAATGGAGACGTGTCGTCTTCAGCGATGAGAGTCGCTTCTGCCTTGGTGCCAATGATGGTCGTATGCGTGTTTGGCGCCGTGCAGGTGAGCGCCACAATCGGGACTGCATACGACAGAGGCACACAGGGCCAACACCCGGCATCGTGGTGTGGGGAGCGATCTCCTACACTGGCCGTACACCACTGGTGATCGTCGAGGGGACACTGAATAGTGCACGGTACATCCAAACCGTCATCGAACCCATCGTTCTACCATTCCTAGACCGGCAAGGGAACTTGCTGTTCCAACAGGACAATGCACGTCCGCATGTATCCCGTGCCACCCAACGTGCTCTAGAAGGTGTAAGTCAACTACCCTGGCCAGCAAGATCTCCGGATCTGTCCCCCATTGAGCATGTTTGGGACTGGATGAAGCGTCGTCTCACGCGGTCTGCACGTCCAGCACGAACGCTGGTCCAACTGAGGCGCCAGGTGGAAATGGCATGGCAAGCCGTTCCACAGGACTACATCCAGCATCTCTACGATCGTCTCCATGGGAGAATAGCAGCCTGCATTGCTGCGAAAGGTGGATATACACTGTACTAGTGCCGACATTGTGCATGCTCTGTTGCCTGTGTCTATGTGCCTGTGGTTCTGTCAGTGTGATCATGTGATGTATCTGACCCCAGGAATGTGTCAATAAAGTTTCCCCTTCCTGGGACAATGAATTCACGGTGTTCTTATTTCAATTTCCAGGAGTGTAGAAGCAGTAAAGACAAGAGACAACCAAGGCAATATACATTTCATCAGTCCTTAGGTCCCAGCATTTTCTTCTCTCTAATCTTGATACAGCTTTACACGGAGTGCTTTCCTTTCTGTGGAAGAAACTATTACCTCATCAAAGCTCGTCAACGTTTGCCAGATGAAAACTAAAAATGTCGTTGTTTAATACTGAAAATGCTGCTAATACGAATAGTACCCAAGGCTGGTGTGGTTTCTCGATTTGATTACGTCTGTTTTGTCACTGTCTGCTAGATAAAACGAAATAGGCCTTTCTAATATTGCAGCAAGTGTAACACACTCGAAATAAGCGAGACTGCCTTGGCACAAGTGGTCATTTTTAGCTACGTCATTTACATAAATAACACAAGAGAATATAATTCACGAAGTACCAATATCAAATCCCTATTAGGCCTATTACAAGGAAAAACTTTTATGTTAGGAAATAGTTTCACTTTTCATTCATACGCTCCAGTTTCTCAAGCATAAGATCGAAAAGTAGAAGTACGAAATTTTTATATAAATTTGGAATCGTCATGTTATTCCAAATACTTTGTGTGATATCCCCGTTTCTTCTCTTTCCGCGTTCTAACAAAAAAATCTTGTCATCACTAATTCTGTAACTATTCCTGCTATTGTCAAGACTTATTCTCCATTTAACTTCACTAACCCTGCAGGAATCACCAGTTTAGTTATCCGGCGTTTGTTCTCCAGTTACGCCTCATTACTTGTTCGAACAACGCATTTTCCGCGCTAGTCCGAGAACGGAACTTAAGCAGCTGCTAACCAGAGACTCTGCAACTGGCCGTTAGTCGTTTCCCATTTTGGCAAACATTTTCTGTCAAAATTTCATTTTATTCTATACAGGGTGAAAAGTATTTAAACCGACAAACTCTGGGAGGTTGTAGGGGGCATCAAAACAAATATTTTTCCCTAATGTCATTTTTTCCTATGAGGATTATTTAAACTGGTGAGGCCGTATTAGGCTCTTCAGTTGTTAGAGGCCGTATTACGCTCTTCAGTTGTATAGGCAACTGCTGTCCACCAGTGTAGTAGAGCATTTTTTGTGTTTACTAAAGGAGCGACACACCTGGAGTGAGTACACTGACATGGTTGGTGCGTACTACGTAGCGCACCACAACGGACGAGCTGCACAGCGGGTTTATCGGCAACAATATCCTAATCGGCGTATCCCGCATCGTACGACCTTTGCTGCTGTGTACCAACGTCTGCTTGAGACCGGGTCACTTAGCAGATTACCTGGACAGGGACGCCGTCGCACGGTAAGAACGCTGCAATTTGAGGAAGCTGTCTTGCAGCGTGTGGAGCGGGATCCTTCAGTCAGCACTCGTGCAATTGCACGCAACATGGGGACGAATCAGCCGAATGTAAGAACAGTCCTTCGAGAGCAGTTGTTACGTCCACTTCACTTACAGCGTGTCCACAACCTGGAACCAGTTGATTATCCACCCAGAGCAGAGTTTTCGCAGTGGTACCTGGAACAGTGTGAAATGCATCCTACATTTCCACCCTCTGTGTTGTTTACCGATGAAACAACGTTCGGGCGTGATGGAGTCTTCAACATGCACAATTCGCATGTTTGGAGTGAGGATAACCCACACGCCACAGTTACTAGCGCTCATCAAGTGCGGTTCTTCGTTAATGTGTGGGGCGGTGTTGTCGGAGACTGTTTAATTGGGCCGTATCTGCTACCTAGGCCATTGAATGGCAGGCACTATTACAATTTTCTCGCCAGAGCATTGCCAGAACTGCTGAAAGACGTCTCGCTCCCTACAAGACAACGCGTGTGGTTCCAACATGACGGGGCGCCGGCACATTTCAGTCGTCGTGTGCGTCGATTCCTGGACCAACGGTTCCCAGAAACGTGGATTCGCAGAGGTGGTCCTGTACCATGGCCTGCTCGATCCCCAGATATGTCCCCTCTGGACTTCTTTGTGTGGGGAGAGATGCGCAACCTTGTTTACGCAACTCCTGTTGTATCAGAAGATGATCTGGTTGCCCTGATAGCAGCGGCAGCAACAGGAACAATTCAGGATACTCCTGGGGTTTTTACCCGTGTCAGACAGAACATCATCCGACGGTGTAACCTTTGTTTACGTGTCAATGGAGGCATTTTTGAAAATCTACGGTAACTGAAATTGTGTTGTGTTAATGTGTTGTCTCTTGGTCATAAAAAAATGGAAAAGCGTTTGTTGGTTTAATTAATTTACCGCCAGAGAAATCTTTCTTTAGTGGTTTAAATACTCCTCATAGGAAAAAATGACATTAGGGAAAAATATTTGTTTTGATGTCACCTACATCTTCTCAGAGTTTGTCGGTTTAAATACTTTTCACCCTGTATACCGAGAAGATTAATATGTAATCTTGCTCACCCATTAGTCCTTTATTTCCACTCTGGTAGCCTGAATCTACGGATTTCGCTAGTAATTATAACAACGCTAATCATTCGCACACGCAAACAACAACGTAAACGAACAGGGATTGGCAATCACCTGTTCGGGTTTATTCGGCTGCGCTCGTATAGCCCCGTTGCCATTTCCCGGCGGGAAAGTTTTTTATTTCTAGATGGGGCGGAGATTCCTCTGGCAGACACATCACGTACACTATGCACACATTCAAAAATCGACTTATGATTCCTCCAGAAATTAGAATGTGTTCAAAAATGTTCAAAAACCTACAGGAATGCGTTTCAAAATCATATGAACAATCTATAAACCAACGAGCGTTGGACGCTAGGCGCTTTGTGAAACAAAGTTTGTTCTTCTAGAATATGAATTTGGCGCTCCTTGAAATTGTCGCCCAGTGTACATACTGCGGTTCGTCCCCCCCCCCCCCTCCCCCCTATGCCCCTAGATCTGTGCCTTACCGCCATCCCTACTTCCTAGGTCTGTTCGGACGGAGTGAATGTACACTACTGGCCATTGAAATTGCTACACCACAAAGATGACGTGCTACAGACGCGAAATTTAACTGACGGGAAGAAGATGCTGTGATATGCAAATGATTAGCTTTTCAGACCATTCACACAAGTTTGGCGCCGGTGGCGACACCTATAACGTGCTAACATGAGGAAAGTTTCCAATCGATCTCTCATACACAAACAGCAGTTGACCGGCGTTGCCTGGTGAAACGTTGTTGTGACGCCTCGTGTAATAAGGAGAAATGCGTACCATCACGTTTCCGACTTTGATAAAGGTCGGATTGTAGCGTATCGCGATTGCGGTTTATCGTATCGCGACATTGCTGCTCGCGTCGGTCGAGATCCAATGACTGTTAGCAGAATATGGAATCGGTGGGTTCAGGAGGGTAATACGGAACGCCGTGCTGGATCCCAACGGCCTCGTATCACTAGCAGTCGAGATGACAGGCATCTTATCCGCATGGCTCTAACGGATCGTGCGGCCACGTCTCGATCCCTGAGTCGACAGATGGGGACGTTTGCAAGACAACAACCATCGCACGAACAGTTCGACGACGTTTGCAGCAGCACGGACTATCAGCTCGGAGACCGTGGCTGCGGTTACCCTTGACGCTGCATCACAGACAGGAGCGCCTGCGACGACGAACCTGGGTGCACGAATGGCAAAACGTCATTTTTTCGGATGAATCCAGGTTCTGTGTACAGCATCACGATGGTTTCATCCGTGTTTGGCGACATCGTGGTGAACGCACATTGGAAGCGTGTATTCGTCATCGCCATACTGGCGTATCACCCGCCGTGATGGTATGGGGTGTCATTGGTTACACGCCTCGGTCACCTCTTGTTCGCGTTGACGCCACTTTGAACAGTGGACGTTACATATGAGTTGTGTTACGACCCGTGGCTCTACCCTTCATTCGATCCCTGCGAAACCCTAAATTTCAGCAGGATAATGCTCGATCGCATGTTGCAGGTACTGTACGGGCCTTTCTGGATGCAGAAAATGTTCGACTGCTGCCCTGGCCAGTACATACTCCAGATAACTCACCAATTAAACGTCTGGTCAATGGTGGCCGAGCAACTGGCTCGTCACAATACGCCAGTCACTACTCTTGATGAACTGCAGTATCGTGTTGAAGCTGCACGGGCAGCTGTACATGTACACGCCACCCGAGCTCTGTTTGACTCAATGGCCAGGCGTATCAAGGCCGTTATTACGGCCAGAGGCGGTTGTTCTGGGTACTGATTTCTCAGGATCTATGCACCCAAATTGCGTGGAAACGTAATCACATGTCAGTTCTACTATAATATGAATACCCGTTTATCATCTGCATTTCTTCTTGGTGTAGCAATTTTAATGTCCAGCATTGGAATTGATGGTGGTGATAGCTGAATTCCGCTAGCTCGTAAGGCGACACGGCGTAGTTTCAGTCTGCGCTAGGCGTCCCGTTCGCCCCGGGTCCGCAGAGTCGGTACACTAGAGGAGGCAGACAATTGCAGCCGGGTGAGTCAATTAAAACCCACTCGGGGGTCGCGCTCGAGTGTTTACAGGGGGCGCGGCGGAGCGTGAAACGGCGCACGTGCGGCGCACGTGCGCCCCCAGCCAGCAGCGCGGCGCACACACAGCTGCACGCCGAGATACACCCCTCCCCACCACCACCCTATCTCCCCCCCCCCCTCACTCTTCACGAATCGTGTTTGCAGCGAGACCCCGGGGCTAAACCGTTCCCTCTTCCTTTCCCTTCTCGATTTAAATGCCCGCACTTCCTGCTACACACACGAACGACATGACGCAGCGAAATGGAGACGGAAACAAATGGGGCTCTGAGAACCATAAAGCCGTCGGCCCACGGACTGTGCATCCGAACGTTGAGCGTCGAGCGTGCCGAGTTTCTGACGTCACAGCGTGGAACAGCACGTTCGGGAGTCTTTCCGAACGCGCAGAGCAATATCTGTATATAGGGTGATTCAAAAAAAATACCACAACTTTAAAAATGTATATTTAATGAAAGTAACATAATATAACCTTCTGTTATACATCATTACAAAGAGTATTTAAAAAGGTTTTTTTCACTCACAAACAAGTTCAGAGATGTTCAATATGGCCCCCTCCAGACACTCGAGCAATATCAACCCGATACACCAACTCGTTCAACACTCTCTGTAGCATATCAGGCGTAACAGTTTGGATAGCTGCTGTTATTTCTCGTTTCAAATCATCAATGGTGGCTGGGAGAGGTGGCCGAAACACCTTATCCCTAACATACCCCCATAAGAAAAAATCGCAGGGGGTAAGATCAGGGCTTCTTGGAGGCCAGTGATGAAGTGCTCTGTCACGGGCTGCCTGGCGGCCGATCCATCGCCTCGGGTAGTTGACGTTCAGGTTTCATAACTAACCTTTTTCGTAGGACTCTCCATACAGTTGATTGTGGAATTTGCAGCTCTCTGCTAGCTCTGCGAGTCGATTTTCCTGGGCTGCGAACAAATGCTTGCTGGATGCGTGCTACATTTTCATCACTCGTTCTCGGCCGTCCAGAACTTTTCCCTTTGCACAAACACCCATTCTCTGTAAACTGTTTATACCAAGGTTTAACACCATACTTCGTTCGAAATGCACACTGAACAACTGTCGTCGATTCACTTCTGCCGTACTCAATAACACAAAAAGCTTGCCGCAATTGTCACGAGTGTATCTGGCTGCTGAGACGGGAGCAGTGGTAGCATTGCGAAGTTTTTTCTGCCTCAATCTGTCTAACAGGCCTTCATCATGCTTCGACATTCCAGATGATATACAGGGTGATTCAAAAAGAATACCACAACTTTAGGAATTTAAAACTCTGCAACGACAAAAGGCAGAGCTAAGCACTATCTGTCGGCGAATTAAGGGAGCTATAGAGTTTCATTTAGTTGTACATTTGTTCGCTTGAGGCGCTGTTGGCTAGGCGTCAGCGTCAGTTGATGCTAAGATGGCGACCGCTCAACAGAAAGCTTTTTGTGTTATTGAGTACGGCAGAAGTGAATCGACGACAGTTGTTCAGCGTGCATTTCCAACGAAGTATGGTGTTAAACCTCCTGATAGGTGGTGTATTAAACGTTGGTATAAACAGTTTACAGAGAATGGGTGTTTGTGCAAAGGGAAAAGTTTTTGGTCCCTTTTTCTTCGAAGGTGCTACTGTAACTGGACTACAGTATCTGGAGATGTTAGAGAATTGGCTGTTCCCTCAGCTCGAACAAGAAGCACAACAATTCATATTTCAGCAGGATGGAGCGCCACCACATTGGCACTTATCTGTCCGTAACTACCTGAACGTCAACTACCCGAGGCGATGGATCGGCCGCCAGGCAGCCCGTGACAGAGCACTTCATCACTGGCCTCCAAGAAGCCCTGATCTTACCCCCTGCGATTTTTTCTTATGGGGGTATGTTAAGGATATGGTGTTTCGGCCACCTCTCCCAGCCACCATTGATGATTTGAAACGAGAAATAACAGCAGCTATCCAAACTGTTACGCCTGATATGCTACAGAGAGTGTGGAACGAGTTGGAGTATCGGGTTGATATTGCTCGAGTGTCTGGAGGGGGCCATATTGAACATCTCTGAACTTGTTTTTGAGTGAAAAAAAAAACCTTTTTAAATACTCTTTGTAATGACGTATAACAGAAGGTTATATTATGTTACTTTCATTAAATATACATTTTTAAAGTTGTGGTATTCTTTTTGAATCACCCTATATATAGATATTGCTCTGCGCGTTCGGAAAGACTTTTTGAATCACCCTGTATTATCACGCCACTCTGGTCTCATGCTAGCCCGTGCCTCCCATCTGTTCGTGTCGATTCCAAAGCTCTCCATATCTCGTTTACAGGAGTCCTCGAAGCTCAATACAGGACGTCCTACAGGTCTTTTGGCTATAGTAATCTGTCAGGATCCATACGGTGGACGTGTCCCAGCCAGCGGAGTCGTCTCTGCTTCAAGATAACTGTTTCCTACCTTCCAATATTATGGCCATACTATTAAATAATTGTGAGTTCTAAACTAATTTTCTGAAGCTTCAGAATCGCAACTATCACCTAAAATATCATGGTTTGTTAAACTGATAGTATACGCTTTTGTAAAAGAAAATGGGAACTAAACCTTTGAATTGCACCTAAAATTGACATCCCAAAACTGATCTGATCCTAAGGTTGACAATTTTGGCACCTCAAATCTTTTTTTGTTTTTTTAGTTTAGCTGCAAACATTTATGGTAGATGTAAATCTACTTAAGTACATTTAGATATAGTCCTTAAAAAATTAAAATTTCTTGGTAAATTGTTGGTTATCTTTAAACAGGTCAGTAAAAGCAAGGAGCTTACTACTGAAAATTAATTTTTACTAAACAACATCCGAATCAAATGTATTAGACCTACTTTTCTTATACATAAGAGACTTTTTTGAAAATATATTTGATCATTTCCTCTGTCACTGAAGTGTAATTTCAGTTGCTTTGCAACACCAGGGATATCTACTCCTAAATTATGTTTGCAGCTGTTCTCATTTCGAATTCTGGAATATTTACTTCGTCTTCTTTGGAGAAGGAATTTCGGAAAATGCATTTCCTAACTCCACTTTAGTGGCACTGTCATCAGTAACATTACCGTCGCTGCTGCGCAGTAAAGGTACTTACTGAACCTTTCCGCTGGTTTACTTAACATGGGACCAGTGTCTCTTTGGATTTTCCGCCACATTTCTAGAGCGAGTTTCGTTGTGGAAACTATTAAATGCATCTCGCATTGAAATCCGCACCAAATTTCGAGTCTCAGTAAAACTTCACCAATCTTGGAGATTTTGCTTTCGTTTAAATTATATGTGCCTTTTGCGGTGCTCCTGCAACAGCTTTCTGTCGTGTTTTGTGTACCGAATACCTCGAGTGCTGTTGATACTAATGGCTCTGAGCACTATGCGACTTAACTTCTGAGGTCATCAGTCCCCTAGAACTTCGAACTACTTAAACCTAACTAACCTAAGGACATCACACACATCCATGCCCGAGGCAGGATTCGAACCTGCGACCGTAGCGGTCGCGCGGTTCCAGACTGTAGCGCCTAGAACCGCTCGGCCACACCGACTGTTGATACTATTTCTTTGAACTTAAGCCACATATGGTCTTCATTTACATAGTTTGGAAGTAATGGAGACTATCTCTTAGAAAGACGTCACCCGAATTTTTAGCTGCTTTTATAAATACATATACAGGGTGATTCAAAAAGAATACCACAACTTTAAAAATGTGTATTTAATGAAAGTAACATAATATAACCTTCTGTTATACATCATTACAAAGAGTATTTAAAAAGGTTTTTTTTCACTCAAAAACAAGTTCAGAGATGTTCAATATGGCCCCCTCCAGACACTCGAGCAATATCAACCCGATACTCCAACTCGTTCCACACTCTCTGTAGCATATCAGGCGTAACAGTTTGGATAGCTGCTGTTATTTCTCGTTTCAAATCATCAATGGTGGCTGGGAGAGGTGGCCGAAACACTATATCCTTAACATACCCCCATAAGAAAAAATCGCAGGGGGTAAGATCAGGGCTTCTTGGAGGCCAGTGATGAAGTGCTCTGTCACGGGCTGCCTGGCGGCCGATCCATCGCCTCGGGTAGTTGACGTTCAGGTAGTTACGGACAGATAAGTGCCAATGTGGTGGCGCTCCATCCTGCTGAAATATGAATTGTTGTGCTTCTTGTTCGAGCTGAGGGAACAGCCAATTCTCTAACATCTCCAGATACTGTAGTCCAGTTACAGTAGCACCTTCGAAGAAAAAGGGACCAAAAACTTTATTGGCTGAAATGGCACAGAAAACGTTCACCTTAGGCGAGTCACGTTCATACTGAGTTGTTTGTCGCGGATTCTCAGTGCCCCATATACAGACATTGTGACGGTTGACTTCCCCGTTAGTGTGGAAAGTTGCTTCATCACTAAACACAATCTTTGAAACGAAAGATTCATCTGTTTACATTTGAGCCTAGTCAACAGCGCCTCAAGCGAACAAATTTGCAACTAAATGAAACTTTATAGCTCCCTTAATTCCCCGACAGATAGTGCTTAGCTCTGCCTTTTGTCGTTGCAGAGTTTTAAATTCCTAAAGTTGTGGTATTCTTTTTGAATCACCCTGTATTTCGCGTTTAGTTTTGGTGAATTTCTTTGTTACAGAAGTGAGCCTCGCTACGACTGTGTGTTCACTAATCCCTGTATCCGTCGTGATGCCCAGGATTATTTGTGGCTAAGAGGTCAAGTGTGTTTTCGTAACCATTTACAATTTGAATGGCCTCGTGAACTGATTGTTCAAAATAAATTTAAAAAAAAAAGCATTTAGAACAATTACGGAAGTTTTTTTCCATTTACAATAGGGTCTGAAAATGTATTTTTGTCAACATGCGGAAGGTAGATTGAAGTAACTGCCAACTATAATTGTATGAGTAGGGTACCTATTTGCAATGAGACTCAAGTTTTCTTTGAACTGTTCGGCAACTGTTTCATCTGAGCCAGTTATTAAATTATTCCGGTTGTCGAATATAACCTCTGCCCATACTAAGTCACGGGAACTATCTGCGTCAAAGTCGATAGTGAGCTTACATTATTTTTCTTCAAGTTGTCCTTCTTGTTTCTGTTGTAGTGCAGATAATTACAATTACGGCTTTTGCCTCCAGAACCTAAGCTGTGACCCTGTAAATACCAGAGCTAAACAATGTGGAACAACAACGTACGTTACAAGCGTAGCACTCTGTATCACTTCATTTCCTTTTTTTCTAACATTTTAAAATTGTACGTCGACTTAAGATGACATGTCAGTCATAGATGTTGTTATCTCTATTTAGTGAACGTATTTTCAGTTATGTTTTGAACATTGCCCCGCTACACTTTATTAACTGATGTTTTTAGAGAGTAAATTAATATGGAGTATGTCGTTCTTTTTTCCACACATTCACATACCCATTTATTCTTTTCCTATTGTCTTTTGGGCATGTAGTTGCATTAATTAAAGTAGGCACAAATGCAGTGGTCAAAAGAAATGATTAGCGTACATTCGCATTCTCTTTACATCGTTCCTTTCTTGTTGCTCCCATGACGATGGACTGTTTCTACCGCAATCAGTAATCGTGAAAGGAAGCTACCGTACAGACAGAGGAATCTGTATTTATACTTGGCAGAACTAATTACATACTGACATAATCGTAGGTATTGCTTTCGTTTCCCAAAAGTTATAAATACTTCGACTTCGGAAAAGAAGCTCTGTATTTGGCCAAGATGTCGAAGAAGAAGGTCCCTTACGTACTGGTTGTATCGAGTAAGATGTGGGGGATATATAAAACTATCTCCGGAAACGTCATCCTACGACGTTACGGAACGTCAGAGTTATAGGTGCCGACGCCTGTGTATCTATGTAAGATACATGGTAATTTCACGAAGATGTTACAATTCTCAGGGATGATGAGACAGACAAATGCATCAGTTGGTGAGGTAAGGGTCCCTGTACCGGAATGGAACGAGTCGAAAGTTATAAACTAAAATCCTTCCGATACCTTTCGGAGTGGAATACACGTACCGGTAAAATTGTAGGGCAGACAACTTTCCGAGGTATTAGTATGGAACAAAATGAGAAAAAATGCGCAGTACACATGGGGGCTCTAAAATGCGTACCTTGAGAACTATGAACACTTGTTCAATAGAGGAGATTTTGTAACGTCCCCTTCGAAAAATTGTAAATAATTGTGCTAGCAAACCTCTTACGTTATTTGATTGTCAAACAGCTGAGCAAAACAGAACGTACTCAGACATTTCTCTTATTATTTATTCTGATCATCACCAAACTGACACAGAATATTTTTTTTTTTTAGCGCAACGCAATCTGACTTTCAATAATCCCTACAAAAGAATGGCCCTGACTAACAATAACCTATACCTTTCATGAATCACTTACCTCACAAAAATCTGCGTTACTCGAACTACTGCAATACAGCGAGCGCCAATACTGCCAGCTGAATAAAAGATTCAAACTACTGAAGGCACTAACTACTGACAGGCATAGTTAGCAAATGAAAGATTTCGATAGATATATTTACCTTAATAGTGTTCAAAAGTCATCATATATATATCTATCAATTCATGATATCCAGTCTTACAAATTTACTGTCTCCGATGGACACACGTCCAGATCGTCCGCTCTCAAAACTCCGCCATCTCTCTCCCCACGTCCACCACTGCTGGCGGCTCACCTCCAACTGTGCAACGCTACGCGCTGTTCACATCCAACTGCCCAACTCTACAACAGCAAACAACAATGCAAACCAGCCACAGACTGCACACAGCACAGCCAGTGATTTTCATACAGAGCGCTACGTGGCGTTACCAACATAAAAACCCAAACAGCCTACTTACAATGTGTTTGACACTGGTGAAGGTGAACAAGTCCTCATAGCTCTTAAGGTATGCATGTTAGAGTCCATGTTTGCTGGACATTGCCGGCCGGGGTGGCCGAGCGGTTCTAGGCACTACAGTCTGGAACCAGGCTGCTGCTACAGTCTCAGGTTCGAATCCTGCCTCGGGCATGGATGTGTGTGATGTCCTTAGGTTAGTTAGGGGAGCGCAACCTACAGTTCTCCGCACGTCAGCTTTAGCTTTATGTTTCTCCACTGCGGAGTACTCGGCAGCCGTTTGGCAAAATTCCACCCAAGCTGAACAAGTAAATATAGCATCGAATGAGACTGGACGCATCGTGACAGGATGCCTCCGCCCAACTCCCACAAAGCAGCTGTACCACCTCATGGGCATAGCCCCGCCAGACATCAGAAGAAGGACTGCCGCAGAAATCGAGAAACATAAACAGGAGACAGATGGTTCAAATGGCTCTGAGCACTATGGGACTCAACTGCCGAGGTCATTAGTCCCCTAGAACTTAGAACTAGTTAAACCTAACTAACCTAAGGACATCACAAACATCCATGCCCGAGGCAGGATTCGAACCTGTGACCGTAGCGGTCTTGCGGTTCCAGACTGCAGCGCCTTTAACCGCACGGCCACTTCGGCCGGCCAGGAGACAGATCCCAGGCATCCAATGTTCGGATACAATCTTCAACCTCGCCGACTTAAATCGAGGAAGAGTTTCCTACGAACAACTGAAGCAACTCTTTTATCGCCTGGAGCACGACGAGAAGAGCTGTGGTACAATGTGGACCCAGGAAGACCAAGGAACAGCCCCAGGGAAGAACCCACATACGACCTGGAAAGCCCTGAATAGACTACGAACAGGCGTATCAAGATGCAGAGCAAACTTGGAAAAATGGGGCTACATCAGTGCAAACGAGCCCTGCGAGTGTGGAGAACAGCAAGACCAACAACACCTACTGGTCTGCAGGAAACTAAACAACCCGTGTTCGACTCAAGACCTATTTGAAGCAAATGACAAGGCTATTCAAGCTGCAGTGTATTCGGCTTCACGTGGGATATGAAAATCGCTCTGTTCCGCATCCTTAGCGCTTATCATTATATGTTACATACTTTTCTATATTATTGTAGTTAATTTACCTTATAACCATGTATTATTGTATTATAACTGCTTCTCTTGCATTGTAATTTTTTTTTTGTTTTTTTTTTTTTTTGTTTTGTAAAATGGCGATGTCTTCGATACGATGAATAAATAGTTAGGTTTAAGTAGTTCTAGGGGACTGATGACCTTACAAGTTAAGTCCCATAGTGCTCAGAGCCATTTTTTTTTTTTTTTTTTTTTTTTTTTTTTTGCTGGACATTTCTTGGTCCATGCTACCATCTCTGAAAATTGCCTACCTTACAACGTTAGCAACAGTACCAGTACAAATGGTTCAAAATGGCTCTAAGCACCATGGGACTTAACATCTGAGGTCATCAGTCTCCTAGACTTAGAACTACTAAACCCTAACTAATGCAAGGACATCACACACATCCATGCCCGAGGCAGGGTTCGAACCTGCGACCGTAGCAGCAGCGCGGTTCCGGACTGAAGCGCCTAGAACCGCTCGGCCACATCGACCGGCAGTACCGGTACATGTATTCCACTGTGAGAGGTATCAGAACGGTTTTCGCTCCAAACTTTCGACCCTTTCGTTTTCGATACTGGGGCGCTTAACACAAATTGATACATTTATCTTTCTTCGTCATCCTTGAAAGTTTCTAACATCACCATGGAATCACCTTTTATGTTTATTTATTTATTTTATGGCCTTCATTGGACCACTCCAGTCAAAAATACAAAGTTGTAAACATGTTGTTACACAGGGATAGAATTTGGCTCAACAATAACTTAATATGATATTTAGGTAATATAATTATTAGAGTCTATTCTTATATGAAAGGTGTTTTGCTCTTCTGTCTGCCCAATATTTCTTCATTCTTTCAGATATTTTCTTTCTTTCTTCATCTGAAACCACTCTTCCTGTACTCCGTTTATTGATTTTCATTTGCAGTCTGGTTTTCGGGTCTTGCAGTATTCTGGTTTTCTCTGTCTTGTTTTTTAGGTCATCTACTGTAATTTGGAGTTCTTTTATATCTTCCATAATTTCTGTGATCCATTTAATGTCGCTCTTGCTATTTCACAATTTTTGTATTATTTTTTTACTAATTCTGTTTTCTGGAGTTCTCATCAGATGTCCAAAGAATGAGATGCGTTTCTTCCTGGTCGTGCTCATGACTGGTTCTATTTTCTTATATACTGTTTCATTTGATGCTATTCTCCAATGTCCATTTATTTTGTACTGTTTATTTCTACATGTCCTAATTATTCTTCTTTCCATTTTTTGTATTTTGTCAGTTTCTGCTGTATTAGTTGTTTTGAAGATAGTTTCAGCTGCATATGTTATTTCTGGTTGTGTAACTGTTTTATAGTGTTTTAATTTTGCATCTAAGGCTTTTTTGTTGTATGTACAGGGCTATTACAAATGATTGAAGCGATTTCATAAACTCACTGTAGCTCCATTCATTGACATATGGTCACGAAACACTACAGATACGTAGAAAAAGTCATAAAGTTTTGTTCGGCTGAAGCCGCACTTCAGGTTTCTGCCGCCAGAGCGCTCGAGAGCGCAGTGAGACAAAATTGCGACAGGAACCGAGAAAGCGTATGTCGTGCTTGAAATGCACTCACATCAGTCAGTCATAACAGTGCAACGACACTTCAGGACGAAGTTCAACAAAGATCCACCAACTGCTAACTCCATTCGGCGATGGTATGCGCAGTTTAAAGCTTCTGGATGCCTCTGTAAGGGGAAATCAACGGGTCGGCCTGCAGTGAGCGAGGAAACGGTTGAACGCGTGCGGGCAAGTTTCACGCGTGTATCTGGACATGCTGGAAAATTGGCTCATGCCACAACTGAAGAGCGCCGACTTCATCTTTCAACAGGATGGTGCTCCACCGCACTTCCATCATGATGTTCGGCATTTCTTAAACAGGAGATTGGAAAACCGATGGATCGGTCGTGGTGGAGATCATGATCAGCAATTCATGTCATGGCCTCCACGCTCTCCCGACTTAACCCCATGCGATTTTTTTCTGTGGGTTATGTGAAAGTTTCAGTGTTTAAACCTCCTCTACCAAGAAACGTGCCAGAACTGCGAGCTCGCATCAACGATGCTTTCGAACTCATTGATGGGGACATGCTGCGCCGAGTGTGGGAGGAACTTGATTATCGGCTTGATGTCTGCCGAATCACTAAAGTGGCACATATCGAACATTTGTGAATGGCTAAAAAAACTTTTTGAGAATTTGTATGTGTGTGCAAAGCATTGTGAAAATATCTCAAATAATAAAGTTTTTGTAGAGCTGTGAAATCGCTTCAATCATTTGTAATAACCCTGTAGTTTTGGTAATGTAATTTGCGTAGTTCAGTTTTTTTATTCTATTCTTCCATAATGGCTTCTCATTTAGATTGTATGTTATTATTTCGCCTAAATATTTAAATTTATCAACAATTTTGATTTCCTGTTCTCCTATTGTAATTTTGTTTGCAAGTGGTGGATCAGTTAGCATAATCTCCGTTTTTTCAAATGATATTCTAAGGCGTACTTTCTGTGTTATTTCTTGTAGTAATTTCACTTGTTGCCTGGCTTCTTGAACGGTGTTGGCTAGGAGAGCAAGTTCATCAGCGAATCCCAAGCAGTTCAAGCTAATATCATCTTTTGCACTTCCCATTGTTATCATCTTTGGATCGTCCCTGTACCATTCTCTCATTATGTATTCCAGTGCACAGTTGACGAGTAATGGTGATAGGCAGTCACCTTGTCTTAAGCCTGTTTTTATGAGGAATGGTTCCAAAATTTCTCCTCTAAACTTCACTTTTGATTTGGTGTTGGTTAGAGTGAGTTGTATTATTTTAATTAGTTTTGGATGGAGTCCTAGATTTCTTAAAATTTTTAATACTGAAGGTCTGTGGAGACAGTCATATGCCTTCTTAAGATCTACAAATGTTATTGCCAGAGGTTTCTTCCGTTTCTTGTAGTATGCCATAATCAATTTTAAAATAATTGTTTGTTCTGCACAGCTTCTCCATGGTCTGAAACCTCCCTGATATTCCCCTAACTCCTGTCCTAATTGCTCCTTGATTCTTTCATATAGGATCTTGGATAGAATTTTGTATGTGCAATCTAGGAGAGAGATTCCGCTGTAGTTCTCTGGGTTGCTCTTATCTCCCTTTTTGTGTAGTGGGTGGATGATAGCTGTGGTCCAATGTTTGGGGAAGCGTTCTGTTACCCAAATGTTTGTTGGAACCATGTGTAAGGAGGTCTTGACTATGTCACTTGCATATTTTCACATTTCAACTAAAACCTGATCTTCTCCACATGCCTTATAATTTTTTTGTTCTTTAAGAGTTTTTCCTACTGCTTGGAAAGTTGGAGGGTCTAGTTTGTTAGGTTTGGTTTTTATTGGGGTATTTATGTTGATCTGTAAGGGTTCTTTGTGTTCGTCGCAATTCAGAAGTTTGTTAAATGCTTTTGCCATGTTGTTGTTGTTGTGGTCTTCAGTCCTGAGACTGGTTTGATGCAGCTCTCCATGCTACTCTATCCTGTGCAAGCTTCTTCATCTCCCAGTACCTACTGCAACCTACATCCTTCTGAATCTGCTTAGTGTATTCATCTCTTGGTCTCCCCCTACGATTTTTACCCTCCACGCTGCTCTCCAATACTAAATTGGTGATCCCTTGACGCCTCAGAACATGTCCTACCAACCGATCCCTTCTTCTGGTCAAGTTGTGCCACAAACTCCTCTTCTCCCCAATCCTATTCAGTACCTCCTCATTAGTTATGTGATCTACCCATCTAATCTTCAGCATTCTTCTGTAGCACCACATTTCGAAAGCTTCTATTCTCTTCTTGTCCAAACTATTTACCGTCCATGTTTCACTTCCATAGATGGCTACACTCCATGATTTTTGCATTTTCCTTGTTACTGTGTGTCATTCTTCCATCTTCATCTTTCAGTATTAGTGTAGGGGCCTCATATTGTTGTAGTTGTTTCCCAAAGATGTTGTAGTAGTTCCTGGAGTTGGTTTTATGATAATTACCTTCTATAGAGTTTATAATATCTTTATGGAATCCTCTCTTGATTCTTCTTGTTTACACACACACACACACGTGTGTGTGTGAGTGTGTGTGTGTGTAAAGAAGTATTGCAGTGACTGTGTATTGACGTTAATAAGTGAATTAGCAACTGACACTGTAAGTTCCCTTACTGAAATGTACCATTCTTTACTCATAAAGCTGATGTTATTACTGTACTTTCCGTGATGTCGAGGCCAATTGTGTGAAAATATACGGAACGACTGATATTTCGTCCTAATTCTATTAAATAAAAAAAATCTGAAAGCGGTTGTTCTCACGGGCGACTGCACGCAGTGTTGCGGCCTTGAAAGTGCGGGGATTCTCTGCTCACGCCCGCCCCTCCGCTCCCCCACTTCCGCCGCTATCGCAAGACGTCGGCGTGCGCGACGCGATGCTCACCTGTCTGCTGAGGTGTTTGTATATCTCTGGCCGCTCTGCCCGCGGCGTCAGTCCCACGCGCTCAGTCCGCTGAGATGTGCTCGCCGAGACGGGTCGGGCACGTGCCCCTAGCGCTGTTCCTGCTTTCGCTGCCGCTGCCGTTGCTCGCCGCGGAGAAAGACGGTGAGTCGGATTAGAGGCGCACAGCGAAAATCTGTCCAGCTGGCAGCGAACTTCTACTGCGAACCCGAGAGGGTTCGTAATCGCCAGTTCATGAACCTCTTTCGTGTTCTACATCTACATCATTACTCTGCAATTAACGTTTAAGTGCTCGGCAGAAGGTTCATCGAACCACAATCATACTATCTCCCTACCATTCCACTCCCGAACAGCGCGCGGGAAAAACGAACACCTAAACCTTTCTGTTCGAGCTCTCATTTCTCTTATTTTATTTTGATCATCATTCCTACCTATGTAGGTTGGGCTCAACAAAATATTTTCGCATTGGTGACTGAAATTTCGTAATTAGATCTCGCCGCGACGAAAAACGTCTTTGCTTTAATGACTTCCGTCCCAACTCGCGTATCATATCTGCCACACTCTCTCCCCTAGTACGTGATAATAGAAAACGAGCTGCCCTTTTTTGCACCCTTTCGATGTCCTCCGTCCATCCCACCTGGTAAGGATCCCACACTGCGCAGCAATATTCTAAAAGAGGACGAACGAGTGTGGTGTAAGCTGTCTCTTTAGTGGACTTGTTGCATCTTCTAAGTGTCCTGCCAATGTAACGCAACCTTCGGCTCGCCTTCCCCACAATATTATCTATGTGGTCTTTCCAACTCAAGTTACTCGTCATTTCAACACCCAGGTACTATGTTAGGTTAGGTCAGGTCAGGTCAGGTCAGGTCAGGTCAGGTCAGGTCTCCAATCTTCTTAATCTATTTTTGTATTCGGGGTGCCTAACTTTGTAAAGCGCATCATCAGCTTCATACATCTCTATTAATTTTGTAGTTGTCGGCACACACCAATTGTATTTACCCGCAATGTTTATAAAATCACTACAGACGACAGAACGCTGCAGCAATGCTAGCGCCCCATGTGGTAACATGTCACATTGCAGTGAACAGAAGACAAGCGATTTCTTTGATCAAATTTACTGCGAGGCCCTAGATTTGATCAAATATTGGACGACATTTGACAAAGTTCCTATTACGCCATCAAATATCTTTGACAAAGATATTTGACAAAGAAATTTGATAGTGTAATACCGGCCTAAGATTCACTCTCTTTCCGAGCGGCTAGCCGCGAATCACAAACTGGACTGCTGTTGCCGTATTTTTCGATAATACAGTTTCATTCATAGAGCGACCGAATTGCAATAACTCGTGCAGATCGTTAATTTATTACAGTCACGCGACAGAATGTATAAATTTGACTTTCTTGCATGTGAATGTGGTCTCACAATTTAGCATTTACCCGTATAGTACTGTCAGTAGGGGGGGGGGGGACATTCAAGATAACAGACACTGAAACTCTTATGCATGAAGCAATGGACAGCTGTGTTGTGTCACACTGAAAAGTTTCAAAAATAAGACTTTCACAGTGAGGTGAAGATGGATAAAAGCCTAGAACTATCATCCTTAATTTACAATCAGATGTTTCGGACATGGACTCAGATAGCAGATGGTATTACGATGTAGACTTTGAAACAAAGTAAAGTAACGATTTTTCTTGGTTTTAAAGATTAATATTTTAAAAACGTTTTTGTCAACATATCAATTGCATACACTGTACACATTTTATTGATTAGGGATATGTAGCCTATGAAGTATTCGGACTGTAATGTTCAACGCATTGCCCAAGGAGGAGTTAAGCTTTTCCCAGCCTCTTGTATTACGTGCGGAAATGCGTTTGGGTAAATTCATCAAAAACTCCAGTATGTCGACAAGTAAGCCCCTGTCGTATTTATGGCACGAATTGGAAAATGCCTTAAAATGGAAAGGAGGGTTACCTGTCGAGATATCGGTAGATTTCGACGTTATCAGAGCATTCATTCGAATTATTCACAGAAGATGAGTAACTGTTAGCTTATTCAATGGATTATAAATCCGTTCTCCCACTGTAATGTCGAACGAGTTAGTTTAAATTGATAATGCCTGTTCACACCGAAAAATATGATTACATACTGACAATTTTTATGATCTTTTGCACTAGTATTTGCTACCAGTAATTCTTTTTTACGCATAGTGATTAACATTGAACTGCAGTGAAATACACCCACATATGCGCATACATGCACATTGCAGTTGTCTAACAAATATACACTAATGGCCATTAAAATTGCTACACCACGAAGATGACGTGCTACAGACCCGAAATTTAACCGACAGGAAGAAGATGGTGTGATATGCAAATGATTAGCTTTTCAGAGCATTCACACAAAGTTGGCGCCGGTGGCGACACCTACAACGTGCTGACATGACGAAAGTTTCCAACCGATTTCTCATACACAAACAGCTGTTGACCGGCGTTACCTGGTGAAACGTTGTTGTGATGCCTCGTGTAAGGAGGAGAAATGCGTACCATCACGTTTCCGACTTCGATAAAGGTCGGATTGTAGCCATCGCGATTGCGGTTTATCGTATCGCGACATTGCTGCTCGCGTTGGTCGCGATCCAATGACTGTTAGCAGAATATGGAATCGGTGGGTTCAGGAGGGTAATACGGAACACCGTGCTGGATGCCAACGGCCTCGTATCACTAGCAGTCGAGATGACAGGCATCTGATCCGCACGGTTGTAACGGATCGTGCAGCCACGTCTCGATCCCTAAATCAACAGATGGGGACGTTTGCAAGACAACAACCATCTGGGCGAACAGTTCGACGACGTCTGCAGCAGCACGGACTATCAGCTCGGAGACCGTGACTGCGGTTATCCTTGACGCTGCATCACAGACAGGAGCGCCTGCGATGGTGTACTCGACGACGAACCTGTGTGCACGAATGGCAAAACGTCATTTTTTGAATCCAGGGTCTGTTTACAGCATCACGATGGTCGCATCCGTGTTTGGCGACATCGCTGTGAACCCACATTGGAAGCGTCTGTTCGTCATCGTCATACTGGCGTATCACCCGCCGTGATGGTATGGGGTGCCATTGGTTACACGTCTCGGTCACCTCTTGTTCGCATTGATGGCGCTTTGAACAGTGGACGTTACATTTCAGATGTGTTACGACCCGTGGCTGTACCCTTCATTCGATCCCTGCGAAACCCTACATTTCAGCAGGATAATGCACGACCGCATGTTGCAGGTCCTGTACGGGCCTTTCTCGATACAGAAAATGTTCGAGTGCTGCCCTGGCCAGCGCATTCTCCATATCTCTCACCAATTTAAAACGCCTGGTCAGTGGTGGCCGAGCAACGGGCTGGTCACAATACGCCAGTCACCACTCTCGATGAACTGTGGTATCGTGTTGAAGCCGCGTGGGCAGCTGTACCTGTACACACCATCCGAGCTCTGTTTGACTCAATTCCCAGGCATATCGAGGCCGTTATTACGGGCAGAGGTGGTTGTTCTGGATACTGATTTCTCAGGATCTATGCACCCAAATTGCGTGAAAATGTAACCACATGTCAGTTCTAGTGCAATCAATACCCGTTTATCATCTACATTTCTTCTTGGTGCAGCAATTTTAATGGCCAGTAGTGTATATAATATTGTTCGCTATAGTTCATTGTATTTGTTAGGGGCGGACGTCCCACGCCGCTTGTTGAAGTTCGTCGTTGATCCATGAAGTCAGTGTTTTATTACAGAAGGCAGCTACACCTCTGACCGAACAAGCTGAGCTACCGTGCCGGCTAGCAGGGCGGGCATTTAACAGCTGTTACAGACTCCGCGCACGGCTGAGAGTTTCCGGCGCTCACACGGTCGAGAGAGAGAAAGAGAGAGAGAGAGAGAGAGAGAGTCGCTTTCTCTCCTCTCGCTGAGTCACGCCGTCTTTCAAGGACTCGGCACGGACGCTCCCAGCAGAGAGAAGAGAAAGGTCACCACACACACTGGGTACGCTAGAGCATTGAGCAGCGGCCACGCACGACGGAGTACGACTGCTGTCCTAAAGCAAACAAAATGCTACTCGTACACTGGAGGGGAATGGTGGCTGTGCTCACCCGGACAATATCAATTCTCCGCATGCATAAGCGTCCGCAAGGAGAGGCTACAAGGGGCAGTTATTAGAGATGGGTACATCTACATCTACATGACTACTCTCCAATTCACATTTAAGTGCTTGGCAGAGGGTTCATCGAACCACAATCATACTATCTCCCTACCATTCTACTCCCTAAACCTTTCTGTTCGAGCTCTGATTTCTCTTATTTTATTTTGATGATCATTCCTACCAATGTAGGTTGGGCTCGACAAAATATTTTCGCATTCGGAAGAGAAAGTTGGTGACTGAAATTTCGTAAATAGTTCTCGCCGCGACGAAAAACGTCTTTGCTTTAATGACTTCCATCCCAACTCGCGTATCATATCTGCCACACTCTCTCCCCTATTACGTGATAATACAAAACGAGCTGCCCTTTTTTGCACCTTTTCCATGTCCTCCGTCAATCCCACCTGGCAAGGATCCCATACCGCGCAGCAATATTCTAACAGAGGACGAACGAGTGTAGTGTAAGCTGTCTCTTTAGTGGACTTGTTGCATCTTCCAAGTATCCTGCCAATGAAACGCAACCTTGGCTGGCCTTCCCCACAATATTATCTGTGTGGTCTTTCCAACTGAAGTTGTTCGTAATTTTTACACCCAGGTACTTAGTTGAATTGACAGCCTTGATAATTGTACTATTTATCGAGTAATCGAATTCCAACGGATTTCGTTTTGGAAATCGTGTGGATCACATCACACTTTTCGTTATTTAGCGTCAACTGCCATTTGCCACACCATACAGCAATCTTTTCTAAATAGCTTTGCAACTGATACTGGTCTTCCGATGACCTTACTAGACGGTAAATTACAGCATCATCTGCGAACTACCTCAGAGAACTGCTCAGATTGTCACCCAGGTCATTTATATAGATCAGGAACAGCAGAGGTCCCAGGACGCTTCCCTGGGGAACACCTGATATCACTTCAGTTTTACTCGATGATTTGCCGTCTATTACTACGAACTGCGACCTTCCTGACAGGAAATCACGAATCCAGTCGCACAACTGAGACGATACCCCATAGGCCCGCAGCTTCATTAGAAGCGAACGAACGGGTGCAAAGGAACGGTTCACCAAGATGAACGAAAGGACCGAGGAAGGAATTCCGAGCAACGATCGGTTCATAGTTCACTTCGGTCGCGGCGGTCTACTTATAGTTCCCGGGAACGGGGAACTATCGGTTCGTAGTTCACTAGTTCACTTCGGTCGCGGCGGTCACTTGGGCAGTTCTCGTTCCAGCCTGGGTCGCGTGCTCGTCTCCGTCTCGGTCTCCCTCGGCCGCACTCGTCGTTCTTCGCATGACCACCTGTCTCAGTTCCACTGCCGACTGCTCCTAGTTAGTCCAGTATCCAGTTGTTCGTTTCGTTCACTGCGCTGGCCCATTTTACATGTGTTACAAACTGTTCTTGCACTTGGGTCTCGCTATTCAGCGTCCACGACCGGTAATCAAAAAGTATTTTATAGTTACGTAAATTACATAAAAATTACTTTGTATGTGATAGGTACGTCTCTTCAGGTAACAAAAGGGCAAATCAGCTCACTTCATTATACAGATGAGGAGCAGAAGACGTACTTATAAGAAGGCAAGTGTTTTTGTTATTCATATATTTTTTGCTTTCATCGACTTGATTTAGCAGCCAACTTTCAATAATTTTCTTAATTTTTAGTGTAAGAAAATTCATATAAAACGATTTTCGTGTATCTTTCATATACGAAACATTACATTTAGGAAAGCTGTAATTATTTTTAATTTTGGTTGTTTCCAATTTGAATTACCTGCTAGTTTGGTTTCTTTGAAAAAAAAAAAAAAACGTGGGTTGTGGGTCAGTTTGGCTCAGTAGGAGAAGCGGTGCGTCTCCATTTGAAAAGTCATAGATTGCCGTAAAATCGTATTTACTCATTATCTCAAACATTTGTTCAGAAGGGGATTTCAAACCAAAAACTTGATTACTGGGAACTTAACTATTATTATTATTATTGCTGCATTAACTTTAATAATGCAACATAAAAACCTCATTTTTACTAAGCGTGTGACGCAAGTATGATGAGAAAACCAGATTTTATTTTATGCTTCCATAAAGTCTCTACTTCGCCTACGAACTCAGAGACAACGTGAAGTATATAAAGGGTGTAAACGATTATTGTTTACAACTTAGCATAGCTATGTAGTGGAAGTCGAAACGAAGAATTTTATACAAGACACTTGTGGTCTATTAAGTTGGGAAACAGCCACTAACAGGTTCACAAGACTACATGAGCTATAGCCCATGCGCGTCGCGTGAGATTTTCGTGTTCTCTTCTCCAGCTCTCTACACATCGTCATCGATTGTTTCGCAATTGTTGCCTGCATTAGCTTGTTATGCCTTCACTGCCTAATTATTACATGTTTCTCTGTCTGTTGTATCTGCTCGTAACGGGCAACACATCGTCCGTAATTGGCGATCAGTCTGTACTCGGGGCCGGTTTTCCGTGCGCTACCATATATTATTTCCCTGCGATCAGCCACACAAGGCTACGGTTGGCTAAACGAGAGGTTCTGCAGAATCACAGAAATTACTTCTAAAAGTGTGTAAGAATTCTGTAATGAATAAAAACTCTATACTCCAGGGGGGAGGCAAGTGCCCCCTCTTGGTGCCCTCCATCCTTCAGTCACCTACACTACTAGTTTTCAGTTTTGTCATAAGAACCGTATACCAAGCACAAATGAACGGTGAACGAGTAAAAATGAACGGTTCCCAAAAAAGAACGATCAGCAGTGAACTAGTTCCCAAGGATGAACGAGTTTGCCCATCTCTAGCAGTTACCCCCTGCTGGAACTGGTCAAAGCTTTTTATTCAAAATCCTGACCCATGCTGCTGCCTCTTACAACCGTCCACAATTGCGAAACTATTGCTGGTGCAGGACTTCCTGCAAAACTTCGGTAGGATAAATGTCTGGCCGGCCGCTGTGGCCGAGCGGTTCTAGGCGCTTCAGTGTGGAACCGCGCTGCTGTGACGGTCGCAGGTTCGAATCCTGCCTCGGGCACGGATGTGTGTGATGTCCTTAGGTTAGTTAGGTTTAAGTAGTTCTAAGTTCTAGGGAACTGATGACCTCAGATGTCGAGTCCCATAGTGCTCAGAGCCATTTGAACCATTTGGAAACAATGTGTGGCCGCATTACATAGGAGTGTGCGCACAGTTTTGATGAGAACGTGTACATCGTACGATGTCTCTGCCAACATCGTGAGATAAATCTGTAACCGTTTTACGAAGTGCGCCCGACCATCAGACAGGGAAAACCGCGTTAAATTAACTCCTTACGTGCGCATGCGATGGAGGAAATGACAGCAGCATTACATTACAATCTGCTTTAGACGTCCGATCCATAGGATAGAATGTGAAGGTACTTTATTCACCGGATACATTTTATTTTGTTTGTAACTTCCCCACTGTGTGTTTCTGTGTGAAATTTAGCCCGACTTCATCTCCCGCTCTATAAAAGAATCTACGTGTTACCGAAAGTATGCACCCGGAATCTGTGGTCCAACTTAAACATGTACGCTATTCTTTGACTAAGCAGAACCTAATCTGAGCTGAACTGTAACTGGTCTGAATACAACTTCTCTTTACTAGTATATTAAATGGGCAACTGAAGTAAAACAATTACGTGTCCCTAATCAAAATTTCGACTTACGTCGCATCTTGACAACACTGTTGCAGATTTCTCGAAAGCACGACAACAAACAGCGGCTAAGCTAGACTTCTGTTTCTAAATAAATATTCAAACTGTTGCATAGTATACGGTGCAGTGTGGCAATGCGTGATGATAAACCTCCTTTAAACAGTGGGATGGGGAGAGTAACTATTATTGTGAAACGATATTCCAAGACAACTACGGGGTGTTCAAAAAGTCTCTCTGCAGTGCCGTAGGATTGTTAGCTGCGCGTGCCGTATGATTAGACGAATTGAATTGTGTATTCAACAACAGGGGGACACTTTCAACATTTAATGTGAAAATTTGTAAGTAAAAATGATAATTCAATAAATTAATAACTTGTATTTCACTGAGTTTCACTTCGGTATATTCACTGCGGCATGCGGCACTGCAGAGAGACTTTTTGTACGCCCCGTATTTTGGAATGAAGTATGTATTCAAAAAGACAGAGTTAAACTTCGCCTCATCTTCACACACAACATTGATCTGAATAATACTATGCTTGACAAAGTGAACAATGGTTTAAAAAGGGTACAACGTTAACAGAGAATTTGTATAAAGCCAAACAGCTGAATCAGTTAACACAGGGTGTCCAGAAAAGGGCTCCCTGATTTCAAAATTAAATATCTCGAAAACAAAGATCGATAGAGGAATGCAGTAAACGGTATGTTTATTGTGAAAGCTGTAAGAAGTTTATACAGCAGTTTGAAACAATAGTTACAAAAGCTGCTAACAGATGGCGCTGAACGCTGTATAGCTCATATCAGCATACATAAGTGAAATAATCGTATGAAAACAATCTTTGCAAACAATCACATCACAATGTTTTCAAAATGTTCACCATTGGTACTGCAGAGGTGGCGCAAACGAAGAATGAAATTCGCCATCACATTTCGTACTGTCTCAACCGAAATGGATTCACATACCACAGAGATCGCCGGTTCAAGCTCGTCCAGCGTGGCGGGATGCTTCGGGTAGACCGTGTCTTTCACTGTGCCCCCCCAAAAAAATGTCACAGGGAGTGAAACCCGCGAATATGGAGGCCAATCCATGCCTGCACCAGTGAAATTGGGACATTTCAAAGCAATGACTCGATTCCCGAAGTATTCCTCAAGAAAGCGAAACACTTGCTCGGTCCGATGTGGTCGGGCTCCATCTTGCATAAACCATTCAGTACCCGGTCGATCCTCTAACGCTTGCTGTGTGGCGACAAATTGTTCCAAAATTGCAACGTAACGTGCACCAGTAACCGTTTCTCGAATGAAAAAAGGGCCAATAATGCCCCTGCTGCATACTGCAGCCCACACAGTAACTTTAGGAGAATACAGGGGTTTCGCTTCACACCAATATGGCTTTTCGGAACCCCAAAAATCGCCAGTTCTGCTTATTCACGTATCCATTCAGGTGGAAGTGTGCTTCATCTGTAAACCAGATGCAGCCAACATCAATTCCTTCACTATCAATCATTGTGAGCATCTGATTAGCAAAGGCAACCCTTTGTTGCACAGCTCGTACGGGTATGGCCTGGTGCGTTTGAATTTTGAATGGAAACACGTGTAGGCTCTTTCTCAGTATTTTCTGCGTGCTGGAACGCTTCAAACCAGTCTCAGATGCAATTCTACGGACGGATGACATTGGATTTCGCTGAATAATTCCAGAAACTGTGGCAATATTTTCAGGCGTAACTGCGCTTTGCTTGCGGCCAACATGCCCCACTAGATCATCAGATACGCTGCCTGTTCGTTGAAATTTTGCGAAGAGCGTACGAATGGTTTTCGCATCGCGTCCTTTTGGAACATTAAATCGTGATTGAAAACTTCGCCTTGTTGCCGTAGGACTCTCTTCTAACCTGTGGTACTCTAGCACCAGAAAAACGCGTTGTTCAATGGAGTACACGGTTTTAATCTCTTCCTTCGGTACGCTAACCTCCTTTCACGTTTCAATAGTGGAACTGATCGCTCTGGGCTTCGGATCGCTATTTATACTAGGCATTACGTATGGCGATTACAGCGCCATCAGTTGGCAGCTTTTGTAACTATTATTTCAAAAAATGGTTCAAATGGCTCTGAGCACTATGGGACTCAACTGCTGAGGTCATTAGTCCCCTAGAACTTAGAACTAGTTAAACCTAACTAACCTAAGGACATCACAAACATCCATGCCCGAGGCAGGATTCGAACCTGCGACCGTATTATTTCAAACTGCTGTATAAACTTCTTACAGCTTTCACAATAAACATACCGTTTACTGCATTCCTCTATCGATCTTTGATTTCGAGATATTTAATTTTGAAATCAGGGAGTCTTTTTCTGGGCACCCTGTATAATAATGCGTGACTCAGGGAAGTGTGGTGGTCTTTCTCTCAGCTATGAGCAAATTAACTAGCTGACAATAATGATTCCGACAAACTAGCTGGACTGTACTGCTGCGTTACCTCGAACTTGTTCTCTTAAAACAATACATTCAAAATTTATATTTCTTTCGCCATTTAGTATACAGAGTGGTCCATTGATAGTGACCGGGCCAAATATCTCATGAAATAAGCATCAAACGAAAAAACTACAAAGAACTAAACTCGTCTAGCTTGAAGGGGGAAACCAGATGGCGCTATGGTTGGCCCGATAGATGGCGCTGCCATAGGTCAAACAGATATCAACTGCGTTTTTTAAAAATAAGAACCGCCATTGCTTATTACATATACGTGTACTACGTAAAGAAATACGAATGTTTTAGTTGGACCACTTTTTTCGCTTTGTGACAGATGGCACTGTAATAGTCACAAAAATATGAGTCACAATTTTAGACCAACAGTTGGTAACAGGTAGGTTTTTAAATTAAAATACAGAACGTAGGTACGTTTGCACATTTTATTTCGGTTCTTCCAATGTGATACATATACCTTTGTGAACGTATCATTTCTGAGAACGCATGCTGTTACAGCGTAACTTCCTTGTAAATACCACATTAATTCAATAAATTCTCAAAATAATGTCCGTCAATTTGCATTTGGCAATACGTGTAACGACACTCCTCTCAACAGCGAGTAGTTCGCCTTCCGTAATGTTCTCACATGCATTGACAATGCGCTGACGCATGTTGTCAGGCGTTGTCGGTGGATCGCGATAGCAAATATCCTTCAACTTTCCCCACAGAAAGAAATCCGGGGACGCCAGATCCGATGAACGTGCGGGCCACGGTATGGTGCTTCGACGACCAATCCACCTGTCATGAAATATGCTATTCAATACCGCTTCAAGCGCACGCGAGCTATGTGCCGGACATCCATCATGTTGCAAGTAGCCTACATCGTCATTCTGTCATGCAGTGAAACATCTTGTATTAACATCGGTAGAACATTACGTAGGAAATCAGCATACGTTGCACCATTTATATTGCCATCCATAAAATGGGGGTCAATTATCCATCCTCCCATAATGCCGCTCCATACGTTAACCCGCCAAGGTCGCTGATGTTCCACTTGTCGCAGCCATCGTGGATTTTCCGTTGCCCAATAGTGCATATTATGCCGATTTACGTTACCGCTGTTGGTGAACGACGCTTCGTCGCTAAATAGAACGCGTGCAAAAAATCTGTCATCGTCCCGTAATTTCTCCTGTGCCCAGTGGCAGAACTGTACACGACGTTCAAAGTCGTCGCCATGCAATTCCTGGTGCATAGAAATATGGTACGGGTGCAATCGATGTTGATGTAGCATTCTCAACACCGACATTTTTGAGATTCCCGATTCTCGCGCAATTTGTCTGCTACTGATGTGCGGATTAGCCGCGAGAGCAGCTAAAACACCTACTTGTGCATCATCATTTGTTGCAGGTCGTGGTTGACGTTTCACATGTGGCTGAACAGTTCCTGTTTCCTTAAATAACGTAGCTATCCGGCGAACGTTCTGGACACTTGGATGATCTCGTCGAGGATACCGAGCAGCATACATAGCACACGCCCTTTGGGCATTTTGATCACAGTAGCCACACATCAACACGATATCGACCTTTTCCGCTATTGGTAAACGGTCCATTTTAACACGGTTAATGTATCACGAAGCAAATACCGTCCGCACTGGCGGAATGTTACGTGATACCACGTACTTATACGTTTGTGACTATTACAGCGCCATCTATGACAAAGCGAAAAAAGTGGTGGAACTAAAACATTCATATTTATTTACGTTCTAGACGGATATGTAATAAAAAATGGGGGTTCCTATTTTTAAAAAACGCAGTTGATATCCGTTTGACGTATGGCAGCGCCATCTAGCGGGCCAACCATAGCGCCATCTTGTTTCCCCCTTCAAGCTAGACGAGTTTCGTTCTTTGTAGTTTTTTGGTTTGACCCTTATTTCGTGAGATATTTGGCCCGGTCACGATCGATGGACCACCCTGTATACATAATATTCACTATTGCTGTCCTTTACAATAAATCTTTCTTCATCTAACAGATACCATCACAACTCAAAACAGCAGTACAGAATACGTCCGCCAGCTAGCGGCACACTTCCGCTAAGAATGTATCGGACTGCGGAGAGTCTAAGATTGTGCCACAACAAGAGCTAAGATTGTTTAACAGTAACGTGACTCTCTCTCTCTCTCTCTCTCTCTGACGTGCACATTGTTAACTTACAGATATCGAAATGACGTGACCGCCTTACACAGGCCATTGTGCATCGGACTCCAAAGGATATTGGTTCCAAAACTGTTACGAAGCAGTCAGACGTAAATGAGAAAAAAATATAAAATCTCAATTTACTTGATACTTAAAGCACTAGATGGATCTGTATTAAAGCAAAGTGAACGCATATCATTTAACATTTATTACTAACTGGAAATATATCTTTTTTTTTAAATTTTCTCGAGTAAGGATGTAAAATAAACCTAGAATACAATTTTCATATTTTTACATCAGATTACCAGTTAACTACAGTTTTTTTCTGCAATACATTTATATTCCTAATGTCCATTTCTTTTCCACGACAAAATCGGCATGAATTCCCCGCATCCCTGTTCTATGTAAAATCGAATAATAATAGGACAAGGCGCAATTACGGTTCCATACAAACTTGAGTGTGTATATAGGCAGTTGGTCCACTCTGGAACTCGAGGCTCTCGACCATTTTTGCCTGTTGTGGACACGGATACAGGCAAGATATCGCTCTCAAGGATTCCAGAACGTTCGAGAACTTTTTAATTTCATGTTTGAACTCGGATAACAAATGACAAAAGAAAGTTTTTCCTTGTGATATAATTACAAATTAACAGTTTTCCGAGATTTTTTCCCATTACTTTTACTCAGAAACATTCCTTCCTGCAAACGTTCAAGGCCCTATGTCAAGGTTTTAATGAGGGAGCTCCCCAGTATCAAAATATGTGACATAATGGCTGTATCTTTTGACTGCATTGACTTACGAGCTTCACTTTGGCCCATTATGTTCGAGTATAATGACTTTTCTGGAGACTAGAAATCTACTCTGTAGGAATCAGCATGGGTTTCGAAAAAGACGATCGTGCGAAACCCAGCTCGCACTATTCGTCCACGAGACTCAGAGGGCCATAGACACGGGTTCCCAGGTAGATACCGTGTTTATTGACTTCCGGAAGGCGTTCGATACAGTTCCCCACAGTCGTTTTAATGAACAAAGTAAGAGCATATGGACTATCAGACCAATTGTGTCATTGGATTGAAGAGTTCCTAGATAACAGAACACAGCATGTCATTCTCAGTGGAGAGAAGTCTTCCGAAGTAAGAGTGATTTCAGGTGTGCCGCAGGGGAGTGTTGTAGGACCGTGGTTATTCACAATATACATAAATGATCTTGTGGATGACATCGGAAGTTCACTGAGGCTTTTTGCGGATGATGCTGTGGTGTATCGAGAGGTTGTAACAATGGAAAATTGTACTGAAATGCGGGAGTATCTGCAACGAATTGACGCATGGTGCAGGGAATGGCAATTGAATCTCTATGTAGACAAGTGTAATGTGCTGCGTATAAATAGAAAGAAAGATCCCTTATCATTTAGCTGCAATATAGCAGGTCAGCAACTGGAAGCAGTTAATTCCATAAATTATCTGGGAGTACACATTAGGAGTGATTTAAAATGGAATGATCATGTAAAGTTGATCGTCGGTAAAGCAGATGCCAGACTGAGATTCATTGGAAGAATCCTAAGGAAATGCAGTCCGAAAACAAAGGAAGTAGGTTACAGTACGCTTGTTCGCCCACTGCTTGAATACTGCTCAGCAGTGTGGGATCCGTACCAGATAGGGTTGATAGAAGAGATAGAGAAGATCCAACGGAGAGCAGCGCGCTTCGTTACAGGATCATTTAGTAATAGCGAAAGCGTTACGGAGATGATAGATAAACTCCAGTGGAAGACTCTGCAGGAGAGACGCTAAGTAGCTCGGTACGGGCTTTTGTTGAAGTTTCGAGAACATACCTTCACCGAGGAGTCGAGCAGTATATTGCTCCCTCCTACGTATATCTCGCGAAGAGATCGTGAGGATAAAATCAGAGAGATTAGAGCCCACACAGAGACATACCGACGATCCTTGTTCCCAGGAACAATACGAGACTGGAATAGAACGGAGAACCGATAGAGGTACTCAAGGTACCCTCCGCCACACACCGTCAGGTGGCTTGCGGTGTATATATGTAGATGACGATGTACCAAGGGTCCATAGCCTGTAATACGTGATATAAATATCAACTTGATACATCTACCACTTCCTAATAAGAAAGGGAATAACAGATGGATGCACATACACTCCAGGAAATTGAAATAAGAACACCGTGAATTCATTGTCCCAGGAAGGGGAAACTTTATTGACACATTCCTGGGGTCAGATACATCACATGATCACACTGACAGAACCACAGGCACATAGACACAGGCAACAGAGCATGCACAATGTCGGCACTAGTACAGTGTATATCCACCTTTCGCAGCAATGCAGGCTGCTATTCTCCCATGGAGACGATCGTAGAGATGCTGGATGTAGTCCTGTGGAACGGCTTGCCATGCCATTTCCACCTGGCGCCTCAGTTGGACCAGCGTTCGTGCTGGACGTGCAGACCGCGTGAGACGACGCTTCATACAGTCCCAAACATGCTCAATGGGGGACAGATCCGGAGATCTTGCTGGCCAGGGTAGTTGACTTACACCTTCTAGAGCACGTTGGGTGGCACGGGATACATGCGGACGTGCATTGTCCTGTTGGAACAGCAAGTTCCCTTACCGGTCTAGGAATGGTAGAACGATGGGTTCGATGACGGTTTGGATGTACCGTGCACTATTCAGTGTCCCCTCGACGATCACCAGTGGTGTACGGCCAGTGTAGGAGATCGCTCCCCACACCATGATGCCGGGTGTTGGCCCTGTGTGCCTCGGTCGTATGCAGTCCTGATTGTGGCGCTCACCTGCACGGCGCCAAACACGCATACGACCATCATTGGCACCAAGGCAGAAGCGACTCTCATCGCTGAAGACGACACGTCTCCATTCGTCCCTCCATTCACGCCTGTCGCGACACCACTGGAGGCGGGCTGCACGATGTTGGGGCGTGAGCGGAAGACGGCCTAACGGTGTGCGGGACCGTAGCCCAGCTTCTTGGAGACGGTTGCGAATGGTCCTCACCGATACCCCAGGAGCAACAGTGTCCCTAATTTGCTGGGAAGTGGCGGTGCGGTCCCCTACGGCACTGCGTAGGATCCTACGGTCTCGGCGTGCATCCGTGCGTCGCTGCGGTCCGGTCCCAGGTCGACGGGCACGTGCACCTTCCGCCGACCACTGGCGACAACATCGATGTACTGTGGAGACCTCACGCCCCACGTGTTGAGCAATTCGGCGGTACGTCCACCCGGCCTCCCGCATGCCCACTATACGCCCTCGCTCAAAGTCCGTCAACTGCACATACGGTTCACGTCCACGCTGTCGCGGCATGCTACCAGTGTTAAAGACTGCGATGGAGCTCCGTATGCCACGGCAAACTGGCTGACACTGACGGCGGCGGTGCACAAATGCTGCGCAGCTAGCGCCATTCGACGGCCAACACCGCGGTTCCTGGTGTGTCCGCTGTGCCGTGCGTGTGATCATTGCTTGTACAGCCCTCTCGCAGTGTCCGGAGCAAGTATGGTGGGTCTGACACACCGGTGTCAATGTGTTCTTTTTTCCATTTCCAGGAGTGTAGATAGCTTGTGACATTTCTTTTTTGCATGTGACATTATAAAAAACTAGCCACTTTCGAAATTTTTTCCTTTGGTTCTACTGTGATACCTTGCTTCTTGGCAAATTTCATTATTCTAGGTGCAAGAAACGCCCAGTCGTATTAAATCTACAGAAATGACTCAGTTTCGCTGGTGAGTCCGTAAATGGTGGTATGAGAGGCGTGCAATATAACCGGGCACGCTTTTCCACCCGAATTTTGCAATAATGAAGCCAGTCCGTCCTTGAATTGACTTCGTGAGCCGCCGAGAGGGAATTCTTCCTACCTGTTAAGTGGATATGCTCTCGTGGTTTTATGTCCTCTTGCAGTGCCGTAGCAGCGTCGCCTGGTTCTGAAAGTGCAATACCAGTGTCTACACTTTACGTAATGAAGTGGCAAGAAGCTTTTTGTGGAAATAATTTTTACACGGGTAGCCACTATGGTGCGTTTACAGGGTGTTTCAAAAATGACCGGTATATTTGAAACGGCAATAAAAACTAAACGAGCAGCGATAGAAATACACCGTTTGTTGCAATATGCTTGGGACAACAGTACATTTTCAGGCAGACAAACTTTCGAAATTACAGTAGTTACAATATTCAACAACAGATGGCGCTGCAAGTGATGTGAAAGATATAGAAGAGAACGCAGTCTGTGGGTGCGCCATTCTGTACGTCGTCTTTCTGCTGTAAGCGTGTGCTGTTCACAACGTGCAAGTGTGCTGTAGACAACATGGTTTATTCCTTAGAACAGAGGATTTTTCTGGTGTTGGAATTCCACCGCCTAGAACACAGTGTTGTTGCAACAAGACGAAGTTTTCAACGGAGGTTTAATGTAACCAAAGGACCGAAAAGCGATACAATAAAGGATCTGTTTGAAACATTTCAACGGACTGGGAACGTGACGGACGAACGTGCTGGAAAGGTAGGGCGACCGCGTACGGCAACCACAGAGGGCAATGCGCAGCTAGTGCAGCAGGTGATCCGACAGCGGCCTCGGGTTTCCGTTCGCCGTGTTGCAGCTGCGGTCCAAATGACGCCGACGTCCACGTATCGTCTCATGCGCCAGAGTTTACACCTCTATCCATACAAAATTCAAACGCGGCAACCCCTCAGCGCCGCTACCATTGCTGCACGAGAGACATTCGCTAACGATATAGTGCACAGGATTGATGACGGCGATATGCATGTGGGCAGCATTTGGTTTACTGACGAAGCTTATTTTTACCTGGACGGCTTCGTCAATAAACAGAACTGGCGCATATGGGGAACCGAAAAGCCCCATGTTGCAGTCCCATCGTCCCTCCATCCTAAAAAGTACTGGTCTGGGCCGCCATGTCTTCCAAAGGAATCATTGGCCCATTTTTCAGATCCGAAACGATTACTGCATCACGCTACCTGGACATTCTTCGTGAATTTGTGGCGCTACAAACTGCCTTAGACGACACTGCGAACACCTCGTGGTTTATGCAAGATGGTGCCCGGCCACATCGCACGGCCGACGTCTTTAATTTCCTGAATGAATATTTCGATGATCGTGTGATTGCTTTGGGCTATCCGAAACATACAGGAGGCGGCGTGGATTGGCCTCCGTATTCGCCAGACATGAACCCCTGTGACTTCTTTCTGTGGGGACACTTGAAAGACCAGGTGTACCGCCAGAATCCAGAAACAATTGAACAGCTGAAGCAGTACATCTCATCTGCATGTGAAGCCATTCCGCCAGACACGTTGTCAAAGGTTTCGGGTAATTTCATTCAGAGACTACGCCATATTATTGCTACGCATGGTGGACATGTGGAAAATATCGTACTATAGAGTTTCCCAGACCGCAGCGCCATCTGTTGTTGAAAATTGTAACTACTGTAATTTCGAAAGTTTGTCTGCCTGAAAATGTACTGTTGTCCCAAGCATATTGCAACAAACGGTGTATTTCTATCGCTGCTCGTTTAGTTTTTATTGCCGTTTCAAATATACCGGTCATTTTTTAAACACCCTGTATGTAAGAAACATCGTAAAATGAACGTGTTCACACTCATTATAAGGTACCAGAGCACGGTCTACCACAGGACTAGATCGAAAGATACCCTGTCGCCGACTGCCGAATATGACGCACAGTCTGTAATTTGAGCATACGATTGGTACAGTTCGTATAAGACCGTACATCCTCGGTTATGCCAAAGTTATTCATTTATTCTTTAACATCAACGTTTCCTGACACTATAAAATTACTGAAAAATAGTGTTTATGACCCGTAGACTCCTCCTAATGTGCTCAGTGCCAAAAGGCAACTTTTGTTAACAAATATTTATTATTAACAATTACTTGATGCGCGCCAGAGCAAACGTCCGTTCCCTACATAACTCCTTGCCGACGCTACCAGCGACTTCTGCATCATCACCTCATGCCCCTGGTTCTAAAGAGCGCCAATGGCCAATCGCCTCTGCTCGCCAGCGTGGGAACGTACACTATGTGATCAGAAGTATCCGGACACCCCCAAAGACACACGTTTTTCACATTAGGTGCATTGTGCTGCCATCTACTGCCAGGTACTCCATATCAGCGACCTCAGTAGTCATTAGACATCGTGAGAGAGCAGAATGGGGCGCTCCGCGGAACTCACGGACTTCGAACGTGGTCAGGTGATTGGGTGTCACTTGTGTCATACGACTGTACGCGAGATTTCCACACTCCTAAAGATCCCTAGGTCCACTGTTTCCAATGTGATAGTGAAGTGGAAACGTGAAGGGACACGTACAGCACAAAAGCATACAGGCCGACCTCGTCTGTTGACTGGCAGAGACCGCCGGCAGTTGAAGATTGTCGTATTGTGTATGCTACTCTATCCTGTGCAAGCTTCTTCATCTCCCAGTACCTACTGCAACCTACATCCTTCTGAATCTGCTTAGTGTATTCATCTCTTGGTCTCCCTCTACGATTTTTACCCTCCACGCTGCCCTCCAATGCTAAATTGGTGATCCCCTGATGCCTCAGAACATGTCCTACCAACCGGTCCCTTCTTCTTGTCAAGTTGTGCCACAAACTCCTCTTCTCCCCAATTCTATTCAGTACCTCCTCATTAGTTATGTGATCTGCCCATCTAATCTTCAGCAATCTTCTGTAGCACCACATTTCGAAAGCTTGTATTCTCTTCTTGTCCATACTATTTATCGTCCATGTTTCACTTCCCTACATGGCTACATCCCATACAAATACTTTCACAAACGACTTCCTGACACTTAAATCTATAACCGATGTTAACAAATTTCTCTTCTTCAGAAACGCTTTCCTTGCCGTTGCGAGTCTACATTTTATATCCTCTCTACTTCGACCATCATCAGTTATTTTGCTCCCCAAATAGCAAAACTCCTTTAGTACGCCGCTTGACGGGCTCGGGCGCCGCGGCCTGCAGTCCCGGGTTCGGCGCCCGCCTGTCGCCCGCCTCCGCCGCCCCCGGGCTGCGCGGCAGGTTCTGCTGGGGAGGCGGGGCCGCATTCCTGCGCGCTCTCAATTTTACTGTCGTCCTCCAGAGCGATCTGCATGCTCGGCATTCCAGCTGCCCTGCCGAGGCTTCTTTCCTTTTTTTCAGTTTCGGTCCGCGCACGTGGCTCGCACTTCGTGTTCCAATTAAACCTGGTTTTACACCGGAGCGAACACGAGCGTCAGCGACAGACAAGTCTCTGCGGTGTAAACGATACGCGAGCGCGAGCGAACTCCATTTGCTACTGCTCGGTTCGCATTCGACAGTGTGTACGTTGGTTTTCAGTCTTTTAATGAACCATGGTAGCAAGCTCACGTCCTCTGAATATCGTCGCAAAAAACCACACCGCTACGTTCTCTAGTTTTGTTGTTGTTCTTCACATTGAATAGCCAGATTTACGTATTACACTGCTAAATGTCAATAACAATAAAATTGGACGTGATAACTGACGAAGGCTTTCTGTAGCTTTTCTTTTGACCAAAAAATCGTCTGTGCCGTATTCATTTACCTTACTAAACTTTTATTTCTCTACTTTTTCTCAAAACAGATGCATATTTTCTCTTGAGTACTATTGATACTCACAAATACACTATGTGATCAAAAGTATCCGGACACCTGGCTGAAAATGACGTACAAGTTCGTGGCGCCCTCCATCGCTAATGCTGGAATTCAGTATGGGCTTGGCCCACCCTTAGCCTTGATGACAGCTTCCACTCTCGCAGGCATACGTACAGTCAGGTGCTGGAAGGTTTCTTGGGGAATGGCAGCCCATTCTTCACGGAGTGCTGCACTGAGGAGAGGCATCGATGTCGGTCGCTGAGGCCTGGCACGAAGTCGGCGTTCCAAAACATCCCACAGGTGTTCTGTAGGATGCAGGTCAGGACTCTGTGCAGGCCAAGTGTCGTGTAACCACTCCGCCACAGGCCGTGCACTAGGAACAGCTGCTCGATCGTGTTCAAAGACGCAATCACCATCCCTGAATTGCTCTTCAACAGTGGGAAGCAAGAAGGTGCTTAAAACATCAATGTAGGGCTGTGCTGTGATAGTGCCACGCAAAACGACAAGGCGTGTAAGTCCCCTCCACGAGAAACACGACCACACCATAACACCACCGCCTCCGAATTTTACTGTCGGTTCTACACACGCTGTCAGACAGAACATAATCCAATGGAGTAACCTTTGTTTACGTGTCAATGGAGACATTTTTGAAAAGCTACTGTAATTCAAATTGGGTTGTGTTAATGTGTTGTCTCTTGGTACATAAAAAGTGGAAAGTGTTTCTTGGTTTAATTAACTTGCCACCAGAGAAATCTTCCTCTACCGGTTTAAATACTCCTCATAGGAAAAAATGGCATTAGGGAAAAATATTTGTTTCGATGTCCCGTTCAATCCCCCAGAGTTTCTCGGTTTAAATACTTTTCACCCTATATAGTTGGTTGTGGTACTGCGTATACAAGGTATAAAAGGCAATGGATAAGCGCCGGCCGCTGTGGCCGAAGGGTTCTAGGCGCTTCAGTCCGGAACCAGGCGGCTGCTACGGTCGCAGGTTCGAATCCGGCCTCGGGCATGGATGTGTGTGATGTCCTTAGGTTAGTTAGGTTTAAGGGGCTCCGGAAAGGCTCAAAATCATGAAAAGTTCAATTTTTACTTTTTTGCGTTTTCTGAATCTGCAGACTATTACCTTTTAATAGATATATAATTTATTCAATTCCGAAGACTACAACTATTTTTAAATTTTTTTTGAAATGTGTTCTACATAGGCGTGACCCACTGTGGCGCTGTTAAACTGCTGTCAAATGGTGTTATTATTAACGTCCGTGTTCATCAGCTACATTTTAGTGATGTGAGATAAAGTATGTGTTGTGGCTAACCTGTGATGGTTCAATATATATCGCTGGTGTGATTGTCGATTGTTTCATGTTTATTTACTCTGTAGTTATCTCTAAAATATTCGGAATTAATTCTGTTTCTTGAGTCTCTGTTTTGTTGAAGTATAATAATGAGTAAAAGTAAAGTTATTAGAAATCCTCTGAAGGCTTTTAAGAAAAGGAGAAATGTTGGAAAGCCAAAGGTATGTGTTATTACTGTAAACAATAAAGACGATGAAAATCCCCAACATAGCTTGTGTCCCAAAGAAGAAGACAGTTGGTGTAAATATAACAAAGGATTGCTAACTGGTGAAGTGTACACTCATAAGCATAATGTGCCTCATGCAATATTGGAGGTGATAAAACCTATTTTCAGAGACTTAGCAGCACCTGAACTGTGTATTCACGGAAAAACTCAAAACCCCAATGAAAGTGTAAATAGTGTTATATGGTCGAGAATCCCCAAGACTGTATTTGTTGGAATAGAAACACTTCACTTTGGTGTGTATGATGCTGTTGCGACTTTGAATGATGGCAACATTGTAAGGTGCAAGGTATTTAGAAATATGGGAGTGAAGATAGGTTCTAACATGGTACGAGCGATGCTTGCTTTAGACAAGGAACGCCTTCGGGCTGCAGACAGGGCTGTAAAGAGTCTAGAAATACAAGCAAGAGTAAACAGGAGGAGGAACAAGAGGAAGCTGGAGGAGGAGTTTGCAGAGGATGAAGATAATCCATCCTATGGACCTGGAATGCACTAAAAAGTTAATCCAATCTTTGTCGCTCGATTCCCAAAACTTTTATTTTCTCATACTAATTACATGTTTTCTAAGGATCCTCCAAACATATTTGTTTCAAACTTTCAGTAAATGTTACACAGTACCTTCTGCATAATTTAACACAGCCTTTTTCCAAAAAACTGTATATTTTTGAATATATAAATAAAAAATTGCAAAAAAATGTTGTGAATTTTCATTACAATTGAAAAAAAAATCATCTTTAACAACTGAACTAAAAGTTTGTAAAATCCCTGTGTTAAGTTGTAGCCCATATTCCAATAAATAATCTGTAAAAAGTTCAACTTCCTACCAAGATGTAATTTATAAGCGTTATTTTAACATTGCAAGTATAGGGCGTTCCGGAGCCCCTTAAGTAGTTCTAAGTTCTAGGGGACTGGTGACCTCAGATGTTAAGTCCCATAGTGCTCAGAGCGATATTGAGCAATGGTTAAACGGAGCTGTCATTTGTACTCATGTGACTGATGTGAAAGTGTGTCCGACGTGATTAGGGCTGCATGACGGGGAATGAACAGACTCTGAACCCGGAATGGCAGTTCGAGCTAGACGTATTGGCCATTCTGTTTCGTAAACTGTTAGCGTATTCAGTATTCTGAGATTCACGGTGGCCAGCCACCTGCACTTAAGGAAGGCGTTCGCATAGAGTTGTCAGTGCTAACAAACAAGCAACACTGCGTGAAATAACCACAGACATCAATGTGCGACGTACGACGCACGTCTTTGTTGGGACAGCGCGGCGAAATCTGGCGTTAATGGGCTGTGGCAGCGGACCACCGACGCTAGTGACTTTGCCAACATCACGACATCGCCTGCAGCGCCCCTCCTGACCTCGGAACCGTGTCGGTTGGACCCTAGACGACTGAAAAACCGTGGCCTGGTCACCTGAACTCCGATTTCAGTTGGTGAGAGCGGATCCCAGGGCTCGAGTGTGGCGCAGGTCCCACGAAGCCATGAACCCAGGTTGTCAACAGGGCACTATGAAAACTAGTCGTGCTTCCATAATGGTGTGGACTGTATTTACACTACTGGCCATTAAAATTGCTACACCACGAAGATGACGTGCTACAGACGCGAAAATTAACCGACAGGAAGAAGATGCTGTGATATGCAAATGGTTAGCTTTTCAGAGCATTCACACAAGGTTGGCGCCGGTGCCGACACCTACAATGTGCTGACACGAGGAAAGTTTGCAACCGATTTCTCATACACAAACAGCAGTTGACCGGCGTTGCCTGGTGAAACGTTGTTGTGATGCCTCGTGTCAGCAGGAGAAATGCGTACCATCACGTTTCCGACTTTGATAAAGGTCGGATCGTAGCCTATCGCGATTGCGGTTTATCGTATCGCGACATTGCTGCTCGCGTTGGTCGAGATCCAATGACTGTTAGCAGAATATGGAATCGGTGGGTTCAGGAGGGTAATACGGAACGCCGTGCTGGATCCCAACGGCCTCGTATCACTAGCAGTCGAGACGACAGGCATCTTATCCGCACGGCTGTAACGGATCGTGCAGCCACGTCTCGATCCCTGAGTCAACAGATTGGGGGCGTTTGCAAGACAACAACCATCTCCACGAACAGTTCGACGATGTTCGCAGCAGCACGGACTATCAGCTCGGAGACCGTGGCTGCGGTTACCCTTGACGCTGCATCACAGACAGGAGCGCCTGCGATGGCGTACTCAACGACGAACCTAGGTGCACGAATGGCAAAACGTCATTCTTTCGGATGAATCCAGGTTCTGTTTACAGCATCACGATGGTCGCATCCGTGTTTGGCGACATCGCGGTGAACGCACAGTGGAAGCGTGTATTCGTCATCGCCATACTGGCGTATCACCCGGTGTGATGGTATGGGGTGCCATTGGTTACACGTCTCGGTCACCTCTTGTTCGCATTGACGGTACTTTGAACAGTGGACGTTACATTTCAGATGTGTTACGACCAGTGGCTCTACCCTCCATTCGATCCCTGCGAAACCCTACATTTCAGCAGGACTATGCACGACCGCATGTTGCAGTTCCTGTACGGGTCTTTCTGGTTACAGAAAATGTTCGACTGCTGCCCTGGCCAGCACATTCTCCAGATCTCTCACCAACTGAAAACGTCTGGCCAATGGTGGCCGAGCAACTGGCTCATCACAATATGCCAGTCACTACTCTTGATGAACTGTGGTATCGTGTTGAAGCTGCATGGGCAGCTGTATCTCTACACGCCATCCGAGCTCTGTTTGACTTAATGCCGAGGCGTATGAAGGCCGTTATTACAGCCAGAGGTGGTTGTTCTGGGTACTGATTTCTAAGGATCTATGCACCCAAATCGCGTGAAATTCTAATCACATGTCAGTTCTATTATAATATATTCGTCCAATGAATACCCGTTTATCATATGCATTTCTTGTCGGTGTAGCAATTTTAATGGCCAGTAGTGTATGTGGCGTGGACAGCGTTCTCTGGTCAAACTAAGGCGATCACTCTCTGGAAATGGTTAAGTTCGGCTACCTGCGAGACTCCTTCACAGCCAAGCGACGATGGAATTCTTATACATGATAATGCACCATGTCACTTGGTCACAGTTGTTTGCGGTCATTTGAAGAATCCCAGCGAATTAATTGACAACTGAGATCGCCGGACAGAATCCGATCGAAAATGTGTAAGACATAATGGAGATGTCAGTTCGTGGATAAAATCCTTCGCTCCTACAGAGACCGCATAGCTGCCGGCCTTTGTGGCCGAGCGGTTCTAGACGCTTCAGTGCGGAACCTCATTGCTGCTACGGTCCCGGGTTCGAATCCTGCCTCGAGCATGGTTGCGTGTGATGTGGTTAGGTTAGTTAGGTTTAAGTAGTTCCGAGTCTAGGCGACTGGAGACCTCAGATGTTAAGTCCCATACTACTCAGAGCCATTTGAATAGCATAGGTGCAAATTGTTTGGATATCACAGCATTTACACTTGTACTGCAGAAATGAAGGTTTCAGGGGGAGTCGAATCGTCCCCTTACACACGTTCGAACGCTAACCACTCACATTTTTATCTCATTTTGTTCGTTATTGTTCGTTGCATTCGTTCGGCGTGAACGTTCATATTCACGTTCATCTGTTCACTCAGTTTTTATTTATTTGTTTTTACTACAGAAGGCAGCTATCTCTCTGACCGAACACACTGAGCTACCGTGCCGGCCCACTATCAATTCTAGCGTTCTGCACCTTCTAACAACCCTACCACAACAAAGGTCAAAAATTAATTATGGTTGTAGTGTTCCTCACGCTGCTAAATATTGCATTTTCGGGCAACTACAAAGTTATATTATGTGGCAGGTGTCATTAGAGCACTGTTAATAAAGTCATTTCTTGAAACAATGGATAAACTAGGCGCTCATCTTTTCGTGTTTCCCACTCTGGTCTCGTTGTGAACTCATGCCTCAGTCGTGGAAAACCTAGGAGGTGGTGATTCCAAGCTTGGATGCAAAGAGGCCTAGGTGTTATTCTGCGATATTCAAAATTTTTTGTGTGTGTTTCATAAACCATTCTTGAAGATTAAACTTTTGCAAGTTAGGACCATAGTGATGTAAAAAAATAATCAGCACTCCGAATTTAAGTTACACTTCTTTTTTATTACTTTTGTTGCAATACCACGTAACTCATTCCAAAACATCACTTCACAATATAAAACATACTTGAAAATATCTTCCTCACTGTTAAAGTTCACATTTCATAAACTGACTACAATTTGCGCCTTTTTAACATGACGACCAAAACTTGACTCTCTAATAACCGGTTACGCGCCCAAAGATCAGAGTTACAAGTACGTCAAAGATCATAGTGACAAAAGAAAGAATACACATAACAATAATATCATTGCAATATATACATATCGATGTATCGAAGTACCTCTACATTAATGAAATCAAATGTGAATGTTGTCACAGAGATATGTTAACTATTTTACAGAAACACAGTAGAATATTGCTGGTATCGAGAGGTTGAGGTGAGGTGCCGTAATGGTTTCGTAATTCAAGTACCATTACAACCTACAGTCTTAAACATCCGCTAGAGAATAGAAGCCTAAAACTTGACTTGCGATTTTGTCGGAGCTGCAGTACGTCTTACTACTTGCGCATTATGTTGTTCTAATGGCCCACTAAAGGAGTACAACGTCTGAAGTAAAGCCGTGGTCCCAACTCCGTGGGTTCCCCTTGTTGGATGATGACTGGAAGTACGTGATCTCAGTGAGCCGGAAGATGTCTGGAGCGACCTGGCGAGGACTTAATTCCACAACAAGATGTGTCAGAATCGGAAGATAACCTCCAAGTGAGTACAGAAGAAAGCGACACTGCCAGTGCAAATTCTGATGCTGGGGATGAGTTTGCAACAGTTCAGTGACCCCGTGACTCGCTGGCGTCAAAATACCACGGTGGAAGGATCTCCCAGGTCAACCGATGCAAGTGACCTTGCAGCCACTGTGTCCGAAGTTTTCAACTTGTTCTTTGATGACCACACTGTGGAGACTAAATGCACCTTCACCAGTCCTGAAGTGTCACATGCTCCCCGGCTTTACAGTACAAATACTGCTCTCAAGAGAATGACAACTACGTCAGATGTTGTTTGTGCCAGACAGAGCGTTTTTTAGGTGTGATTTGTAACCTCCCAACACAAAAATAATATAAATAATATTCAAATTTAGTGTAATCTCCCAACAGAAAAGTTCCGAAACCTCCCAACAGAAAAAAATATAACATTGACATTTAGCGTAACCACCCAATAAATAAATTGCCTAACCTATCAATAATATAATGTGACTAATCTGTCAATAAAAAATTTTGGCTCACTTATAACCTTTCAATAATTCACTGTGAATTTAAACTGGTAAATTTTGGACGTGAGCAGCGGTGCGTCATGGCCCTGAAAGATCATTCTGAATAAACAGAAAATTCTTACCTCAATAACGTCGCCCGATAACGCGTATATACACTCCTGGAAATGGAAAAAAGAACACATTGACACCGGTGTGTCAGACCCACCATACTTGCTCCGGACACTGCGAGAGGGCTCTACAAGCAATGATCACAGGCACGGCACAGCGGACACACCAGGAACCGCGGTGTTGGCCGTCGAATGGCGCTAGCTGCGCAGCATTTGTGCACCGCCGCCGTCAGTGTCAGCCAGTCTGCCGTGGCATACGGAGCTCCATCGCAGTCTTTAACACTGGTAGCATGCCGCGACAGCGTGGACGTGAACCGTATGTGCAGTTGACGGACTTTGAGCGAGGGCGTATAGTGGGCATGCGGGAGGCCGGGTGGACGTACCGCCGAATTGCTCAACACGTGGGGCGTGAAGTCTCCACAGTACATCGATGTTGTCGCCAGTGGTCGGCGGAAGGTGCACGTGCCCGTCGACCTGGGACCGGACCGCAGCGACGCACGGATGCACGCCAAGACCGTAGGATCCTACGCAGTGCCGTAGGGGACCGCACCGCCACTTCCCAGCAAATTAGGGACACTGTTGCTCCTGGGGTATCGGCGAGGACCATTCGCAACCGTCTCCATGAAGCTGGGCTACGGTCCCGCACACCGTTAGGCCGTCTTCCGCTCACGCCCCAACATCGTGCAGCCCGCCTCCAGTGGTGTCGCGACAGGCGTGAATGGACGGACGAATGGAGACGTGTCGTCTTCAGCGATGAGAGTCGCTTCTGCCTCGGTGCCAATGATGGTCGTATGCGTGTTTGGCGCCGTGCAGGTGAGCGCCACAATCAGGACTGCATACGACCGAGGCACACAGGGCCAACACCCGGCATCATGGTGTGGGGAGCGATCTCCTACACTGGCCGTACACCACTGGTGATCGTCGAGGAGACACTGAATAGTGCACGGTACATCCAAACCGTCATCGAACCCATTGTTCTACCATTCCTAGACCGGCAAGGGAACTTGCTGTTCCAACAGGACAATGCACGTCCGCATGTATCCCGTGCCACCCAACGTGCTCTAGAAGGTGTAACTCAACTACCCTGGCCAGCAAGATCTCCGGATCTGACCCCCATTGAGCATGTTTGGGACTGGATGAAGCGTCGTCTCACGCGGTCTGCACGTCCGGCACGAACGCTGGTCCAACTGAGGCGCCAGGTGGAAATGGCATGGCAAGCCGTTCCACAGCACTACATCCAGCATCTCTACGATCGTCTCCATGGGAAAATAGCAGCCTGCATTGCTGCGAAAGGTGGATATACACTGTACTAGTGCCGACATTGTGCATGCTCTGTTGCCTGTGTCTATGTGCCTGTGGTTCTGTCAGTGCGATCATGTGATGTATCTGACCCCAGGAATGTGTCAATAAAGTTTCCCCTTCCTGGGACAATGAATTCACGGTGTTCTTATTTCAATTTCCAGGAGTGTATCTGCTCCTATAAGAAATTTTTCTGGCACAGCCCAGTGCAATGCTGGCCGATAGATTTGTCATGCATAAAAAGAAACAACTGATTTTTCTTTGCTATAATTGGGATGACCATGGATTGGAGAGATTAGTAAGTTCTTTAAATTGAGATGAATGATTATCAAAAGTTAATTTCTTTATAAGAAAGATTATTATTAAGAGATTGTTTTAAAACATTTACATGGGGCTTGATATAACAATACTACATATGGGCGAGGCTGCTTTTACCTTATACTACAACGCTCAGCTCCGCCATCGCTCCCCACGACCGGTCCAGCCAACTCGATACACACGACTGATAGCTACTGCTTACTCCCACTACTACACACTTCCTACTGCTGACAACACTGCTCTCTGGTCTCAGATTCTCTTATAGCTTAACGTATCGCAGGCAGCGCGTGAGCAATCCATCGAAATTACATCTGCTCTAGTGCGCTACCAACAAATGCTTTAATCATGGACTTCTTACAATATTGATTGCCGGAGCTCTTCGCTGCCGAAAAAAATGAATCTCTGGAATGTGGATTTTTCTCTTTTGAGACATCACTCTTCTGACTGGTTTGATGCGGTCCGCCACGAATTCCTCTCCTGTGCCAACCTCTTCATCTCAGAGTAGCACTCGCGACCTACGTCCTCAGTCATTTCCTGGATGTATCCGTCTTACTCTACAGTTTTTGTCCTCTACAGATCCCTCGAGTTCGAGGCGTATTCGCGAAGTAAGGACCGATTAGCCGCGAAATGGAGAGCACTGTGAAAATCCGACGGAATTTTGCACAGATGTGTCGGGCAGTGCCCTTAGGGCGCCTGTCGAACGTTTAACGTCGCTCTTTTCAGTTCAGAGCGAAAAATGATCACATCGAAATGCCTAAAACAACAGTGTCTCGCCGACCGGGGTGACCGAGCGGTTCTAGACGCTACAGTCTGGAACCGCGCGACCGCTACGGTCGCCGGTTTGAATCCTGCCTGGAGCATGACTGTGTGTGATGTCCTTAGGTTAGTTAGGTTTAAGTAGTTCTAAGTTCTAGGGGACTGATGACCTCAGATGATAAGTCCCATCGAGCTCACAGCCATTTGAACGATTTGAGCCACACAGCTCAGTATTTCTGCAGGGCACTTCCAGCGAATTGTTGAGTCCGTACCACATCGAGTTGCTGGACTTATGTCGGGCAGAAGGAGCTCCGTCGCGATATTAGGCGGTATCCCGCGACTTTTATCACGTCGGCAGAAATCGCTAGTTGGTGCGGGCGTCGGAAGCTCCAGCAGTGCCCGAGATTTCTCCACCTGTGACGTCAGGCGCTCGAAAAGCCAGTCGTAATTAAGCACAGCAGTAAAGGATTCCGTAGAAAGGGAGGAAAGCTATTGTTATCTGTTTATCAGTAACTCCACAGCGGTGGGCTGCAGGGCTTGAGAATTACGGAGAGGAGCCTTCCGTGTTAACCCTTAATATACCAAGCCTAAGCCGTCGAAGCTGTTGGCCAAGCTAGGGTGTTGTCCGGATCTCATGTTTTTCTTAATTTCGTAACATAGTAGTGTATAACGTTACGCAGATGTCCTTTGCATGTATAGAAATACGTTTAAGTTAAACAAGCATTGTTGATCTATTGCTTCATCGTAAAAAATGATAAACAGGAAAATATATGCAAATAGATTCCGCACTGTGGCAGCAGTAAAAAGTGCACGACGAATATTTCCATCTGTTATGTAGTCCTTCCCCCCCCCCACCCCCCCACCCCACCCTATTGCTCAATCTGTACATACATTACTGGCCATTAAAATTGCTACACCGACAAGAAATGCAGATGATAAACGGGTATTCATTGGACAAATATATTATACTAGAAGTGACATGTGATTACATTTTCACGCAATTTGGGTACATAGATCCTGAGAAATCAGTACCCAGAACAACCACCTCTGGCCGTAATAACGGCCTCGATACGCCTCGGCATTGAGTCAAACAGAGCTTGGATGGCGTGTACAGGTACAGCTGCCCGTGCAGCTTCGACACGATACCACAGTTCATCGAGAGTAGTGACTGGCGTATTGTGACGAGCCAGTCGCTCGGCCACCATTGACCAGACGTTTTCAGTTGGTGAGAGATCTGGAGAATGTTCTGGCCAGGGCAGCAGCCGAACATTTTCTGTATCCAGAAAGCCCCGTACAGGACCCGCAACGTGCGGTCGTGCATTATCCTGCTGAAATGTAGGGTTTCGCAGGGGTCAAATGAAGGATAGAGCCAAGGGTCGTAACACGTCTGAAATGTAATGTCAACTGTTCAGAGTGCCGTCAATGCGAACAAGAGGTGACTGAGACGTGTAACCAATGGCACCCCATACCATCACGGCGGGTGATACCCCAGTATGGCGATGACGAATACACGCTTCCAATGTGCGTTCACCGCGATGTAACCAAGCACGGTTGCGACCATCGTGGTGCTGTAAACAGAACCTGGATTCGTCCGAAAAAATGACGTTTTGCCATTCGTGCACCCAGGTTCGTCGTGGAGTACACCATCGCAGGCGCTCCTGTCTGTGATGCAGCGTCAAGGGTAACCGCAGCCACGGTCTCCGAGCTGATAGTCCGTGCTGCTGCAAACGTCGTCGAACTGTTCGTGCAGATGGATGTTGTCTTGCAATCTGTTGACTCAGGGATCGAGACGTGGCTGCACGATCCGTTACAGCCGTGCGGATAAGATGCCTGTCGTCTCGACTGCTAGTGATACGAGGCCGTTGGGATCCAGCACGGTTTTCGTATTACCCTCCTGAACACACCGACTCCATATTCTGCCAACAGTCATTGGATGTCGACCAACGAGAGCACAAATGTCGCGATACGATAAACCGCAATCGCGATAGGCTACGATCCGACCTTTATCAAAGTCGGAAACGTGATGGTGCGCATTTCTCCTCCTTACACGAGGCATCACAACAACGTTTCACCAGGCAACGCCGGTCAACTGCTGTTTGTGTATGAGAAATCGGTTGGAAACTTTCCTCATGTCAGCACGTTGTAGGTGTCGCCACCGGCGCCAACCTTGTGTGAATGGTCTGAAAAGCTAATCATTTGCATATCACAGCATCTTCTTCCTGTCGGTTAAATTTCGCGTCTGTAGCACTTCATCTTCGTGGTGAAGCAATTTTAATGGCCAGTAGTATAGAAGAAGCGATAATGGGAATAAAAGAAACGTTCCGGAGTGGTATTAAAATTCAAGAAGAACGGGTATCAATGATGCGACTTGATTATGACATTGCTATCCTGAAAGAAAGAGAAGAAGATTTATATGATGTGCTGAATGGAATGAACAGTGTAATGAATACACAATATGGACTGAGAAGTTGATCGAAGAAAAACGAAAGTAATGAGAAGTAGCAGAAATGAGAACAGCGTGAAAATTAACATCAGAGTTGATGGTCACGTATTAGACGAAGTTGAGCAAATGTACTATCTATGTAGCAAAATAACCAATGACGGACAGAGCAAGGAGGACATCAAAAGCACACTGGCAAAAGGGGCATTCCTGACTGAGAGTTGTCTACTAGTGTCAAACGTAGGCCTTAATGTGAGGAAGAAATTTCTGAGAATGTACGTCTGGAGTACACCATTGTATGGTAGTGAAGCGTGGACTGTGGAAAACTGGAGCAGAAAAGAATAGAAGCATTTGAGATGTGGTGTTACAGAAGAATGTTGAAAATTAGGTGAACTGATAACATAAGCAATGAGGAGGTTCTGTGCAGAACGGGAAAGGAATATTTGGAAAACACTGACAAGGGGAAGGGGCAGGATGATGGAACATGTTAAGACATTAGGGCTGTTCGGAAAGTAAGATCTGATCGGGCGTTAAATGAAAACCACAGTGAAAATCAAAAATTTTTTTATCCGCGACAGTTAGCCACACCTTGCAACTACCTCTCTAAACAGTCGCCGCTCCGACTTAGATGCCGGCCAGAGTGGCCGAGCGGTTCTAGGCGCTGCAGTCTGGAGCTGCGCGAACGCTACGGTCGCAGGTTCGAATCCTGCCTCGGCCATGGATGTGTGTGATGTCCTTAGGTTAATTACACTCCTGGAAATTGAAATAAGAACACCGTGAATTCATTGTCCCAGGAAGGGGAAACTTTATTGACACATTCCTGGGGTCAGATACATCACATGATCACACTGACAGAACCACAGGCACATAGACACAGGCAACAGAGCATGCACAATGTCGGCACTAGTACAGTGTATATCCACCTTTCGCAGCAATGCAGGCTGCTATTCTCCCATGGAGACGATCGTAGAGATGCTGGATGTAGTCCTGTGGAACGGCTTGCCATGCCATTTCCACCTGGCGCCTCAGTTGGACCAGCGTTCGTGCTGGACGTGCAGACCGCGTGAGACGACGCTTCATCCAGTCCCAAACATGCTCAATGGGGGACAGATCCGGAGATCTTGCTGGCAAGGGTAGTTGACTTACACCTTCTAGAGCACGTTGGGTGGCACGGGATACATGCGGACGTGCATTGTCCTGTTGGAACAGCAAGTTCCCTTGCCGGTCTAGGAATGGTAGAACGATGGGTTCGATGACGGTTTGGATGTACCGTGCACTATTCAGTGTCCCCTCGACGATCACCAGTGGTGTACGGCCAGTGTAGGAGATCGCTCCCCACACCATGATGCCGGGTGTTGGCCCTGTGTGGCTCGGTCGTATGCAGTCCTGATTGTGGCGCTCACCTGCACGGCGCCAAACACGCATACGACCATCATTGGCACCGAGGCAGAAGCGACTCTCATCGCTGAAGACGACACGTCTCCATTCGTCCCTCCATTCACGCCTGTCGCGACACCACTGGAGGCGGGCTGCACGATGTTGGGGCGTGAGCGGAAGACGGCCTAACGGTGTGCGGGACCGTAGCCCAGCTTCATGGAGACGGTTGCGAATGGTCCTCGCCGATACCCCAGGAGCAACAGTGTCCCTAATTTGCTGGGAAGTGGCGGTGCGGTCCCCTACGGCACTGCGTAGGATCCTACGGTCTTGGCGTGCATCCGTGCGTCGCTGCGGTCCGGTCCCAGGTCGACGGGCACGTGCACCTTCCGCCGACCACTGGCGACAACATCGATGTACTGTGGAGACCTCACGCCCCACGTGTTGAGCAATTCGGCGGTACGTCCACCCGGCCTCCCGCATGCCCACTATACGCCCTCGCTCAAAGTCCGTCAACTGCACATACGGTTCACGTCCACGCTGTCGCGGCATGCTACCAGTGTTAAAGACTGCGATGGAGCTCCGTATGCCACGGCAAACTGGCTGACACTGACGGCGGCGGTGCACAAATGCTGCGCAGCTAGCGCCATTCGACGGCCAATACCGCGGTTCCTGGTGTGTCCGCTGTGCCGTGCGTGTGATCATTGCTTGTACAGCCCTCTCGCAGTGTCCGGAGCAAGTATGGTGGGTCTGACACACCGGTGTCAATGTGTTCTTTTTTCCATTTCCAGGAGTGTAGGTTTGAGTAGTTCTAAGTTTAGGGGACTGATGACCTCAGATGTTAAGTCCCATAGTGCTCAGAGCCATTTGAACCGACTTAGACATTTCTCGTGGCGTTGAACAAACTTTCCAGTAACCTCGTCAGAGAAAGCATCCACCTGTACTTTCTGCCAATTCTTTACACTGGTCCGCCTTTCGTTGCTTGTGCCAAAATGTTGTCTTCGTAGCCAGCAGTTGGTGTGAGCAGAGATGAACAACAGAGGGAACCAATGAGGGCTGTATTGTGGGTGATCAAACACTTCCCATCGTAAAGGCTGCAGGTGCGTCTCCATTGCCCCTGCAGAATGCGGCTGAAATGAAAAAGATGATATTTACATTATGTGGGGTGCATAGCTTCAGGTGAAATCTCTTACCAGCTCCACGGACTTTGCAAGAGAGACTGTTGGTTCAAATGGCTCTGAGCACTATGGGACTTAACATCTATGGTCATCAGTCCGCTAGAACTTAGAACTACTTAAACCTAACTAACCTAAGGACGTCACACACATCCATGCCCGAGGCAGGATTCGAACCTGCGACCGTAGCAGTCGCGCGGTTCCAGACTGAGCGCCTAGAACCGCGAGACCACCGCGGCCGGCTACCCTTAAGGGTTGGGTAGACAGATAGACGGTCAAGAAAGTTAAACTAGTAGGATTCCATATTTACCGATTTACGTGACGAAATCCTAACAACGAAAATAGCTACCACACTTACTGAAGATGAGGGCCGCGTAATAATTCCCCTACTCTTTATTCGAAATATTCCAGTTGCAGTAGATTCATCAGCATATCAATCCTACCTACGCTTTCGATCCAAATCACGTTTACAGGAATGCGAATGAAATACATTTGCCTACATACGTGGTAATTCAGATCCCACTATATTAATGCCACCGCGTTTTAGATGTTCGAGCATTCCCATTGCTAGCTAGCTTAAGGAACACTTCGCTAATGAACGTTTTCTGGCTGTGGCACGCCTAATAGAGAATTCGAAACATTGTAGAATACGTTTGGCAGCTACGTCGCCGTTTATTTCCTAGGGTGGTGCAGAATTATCCTACTACATTTACTCGCTAATAACAGTGTTTTGTTATTTCGATAAACATCCCGGATGATTGTCACATAAGCGGTGACATAAAGGTAGAAAATTCACGTTTTTGAGTCCAGAAAGCGCTATGCAAAAGAAACTGCAGATCATTTTGCCATTTTCATTGCGATTTCGCCGGCTTATTCATGTCTGGGGAAGTAATAGAGCGCTGTTTGCCTGGGTTGTCTGCTAGCATAGTGAAAGGTGTTTGCTCTACAAGGGAGGTCTGGTTTGTTTTCGGTTCTAATCTCGATGGAGGCAGATAGACTATCAGTAAAGCAATTGTAAGAAATTCTCGCGCCCCCAATACGTTTTATTGCTACCTGTATTCTGTACCGGCGCCGTGTGGATGTCGATATGAAACTCCTGTACAATTTCATACTTGTTACTGCCTACTTTTTCCGCTTCTGTCAATAACTGAATTGATTTAAGTGTGGCACTGAATGATTTTTAACTGAATTTCGTTTAGACCAGTGGCGGGCAAACGTTGCACGCGGCACATGAGCACACGGCGCTGCACGTGTGCTGCTCGCGAGCAGGCGTCAAACGGGGCAGTGGCGACAGCCGGCAGGTTGCGGCAGTGTAGTGTCAGGCTAAAGCTGCGGACGTTGAAGCGAAGCGACCACTATGTAGTGACCGTTGTATTTCAAGAACCGGAAAATGCAGAGTGAATCAAGGAAACGGAGAAGTGGAGATTCTGCTATCTTTTAAAAAGGAATGGGAGAATCATTTTTTCTTTGTGCAAAAACGTGAAAATTCGAAATGTATAATATGTGACAGTATTCCCGCTGGTCGGCGGAGTTTAATATTGAACGCCATTATAATAAATTTCAATATGTTCCCGTACTTAGTGCAATATAAGAGGAATTTCTCAAGCGATTTGGGGATATATCATACTTTTCCCGAGGTTTTGAATAGTTCTCGAGACAATTTGCCGTTTCTATAGATGATATTCATCCCAGTTTGCAAGTGGAATTCATAGATCTGCACTGTAGATTCTACAGCATAATTCTCGTCTGAGAGACAAGTTCCTTTTGGCAAGACGTTGTAGCGGGGCTTCGAATTTCGCCGCGCTACACTCGTTCCCTCAGATAAAAAATATCCCGTCGCAGCGGTATGAGCGCTCGACGGCAGAGAAAATACTAAAATGGTAACACTTTTTTTGTTTTCTACCCGTTTTTTGTTTGTCTCTTGTTAGCCGAAGCTTAAGGCAGGCGTGATCCGATGCTGACGTAAAAACTTAATGGCTAATCTTGATCTGATTGTAATGTGTAGACATTGTGGAAGTTGTTAAGAAAATCGGTCGATGGAAGTAGCAAAGTGAATTAAATTGCATACAGTATCAAGATGATTTTAATTGGTATAAATTAGTGATTCCTGGACTATTGCAAGATTTCGGAGCAGATTTTTCTCGCTGAAATGAAGGTTACATTCTGTTATTCTCTGTTTCTTTTCAGTAATTTTTGTAGCGAAAATTGGTTTAACTTTTGCTCAAAAACGCCACAAGGACCACCGCAACAATAGCTTTTCCGAATAACGAAGTCCGATAGCTTTTCTGTAATACAAAGTCCGATTTGCTTTTCATTCTTTCCCTTTTTCACGGTCTCTCTTCTCCATTTACGATTATAAAACCCCCTTTTTATTCACCATTTCTTCCCACATTTTCAACCTTTTCTTTTTCTTTTCTTCTCTCCTATTTTTCTTTTTTTTATTAACCACTACAATGTTTAATAGATATTTATCATGACTTTCCACAGCAAGAGATCGTGAAGCCGCGAAGATAATGTCAATGTTTGGCTCGACATAGGTTTGTGAGAGATTTTTTCTGTTACGAAAATTAATAAGACTCGGTTAAGGGCAAACATCAGTAATGAAAATTTACGTAACTGTTTGCGTTTGTCTTATGTAGAAATTTTGTTCCAGACATTAAACGTATTGTAAACTCCACCTGTGATAATTAAATAGAACGTATCGTAGGTAAAAGGCACTCTTTCAAACCACGATTTATTTCAAGCACTCCTACTAACGTTATTCCTTCATTCAATAAAGCAAGCCAGGAAACAAAACGCATTACAGAGGAAGGAGCGGAGAGACGCTATGGTGGAGAGTGGAGAGAAGCGGGTGGCCAGCTTGCCCCTGTGTGCACGCAGAACACCTGTTAACTGCACACGTGCAACTGCATCGCACACGTGCAGGATTCCTGCCCGCCCCTGACTTAAGCCTAACTAACCTAAGGACATCACACGTAGCCATGCCCGACGGAGGATTCGAACCTGCGACCGTAACGGTCGCGCGGTTCCAGACTGTAGCGTGTAGAACCGCTCGGTCACACCGGCCGGCGAGACAATGCTGTTTTAGGCATTTCGATGTGATCATTTTTCGCTCTGAACTGAAAAGAGCGACGTTAAACGTTCGACAGGCGCCCTAAGGGCACTGCCCGACACATCTGTGCAAAATTCCGTCGGATTTTCACAGTGCTCTCCATTTCGCGGCTAATCGGTCCTTACTTCGCGAATACGCCTCGAACTCGAGGGATCTGTAGAGGACAAAACTGTAGAGCAAGACGGATACATCCAGCAAATGACTGAGGACGTAGGTCGCGAGTGCTACTCTTGAGATGAAGAAGTTGGCACGGGAGAGTAATTCGTGGCGGACCGCATCAAACCAGTCAGAAGAATGATGTCTCAAAAGAGAAAAATCCACATTCCAGAGATTCATTTTTTTCGGCAGCGAAGAGCTCCGGCAATCAATATTGTAAGAGGTCCATGATTAAAGCATTTGTTGGTAGCGCACTCGAGCAGATGTAATTTCGATGTATTGCTCACGCGCTGCCTGCGATATGTAAGCTATAAGAGAATCTGAGGCCAGAGAGCAGTGTTGTCAGGAGTAGGAAGTGTGTAGCAGTAGGAGTAAGTAGTAGCTATCAGTCGTGTGTATCGAGTTGGCTGGGCCGGTCGTGGGGAGCGATGGCGGAGCTGAGCGTTGTAGTATAAGGTAAAAGCAGCCTTGCGCATATGTAGTATTGTTATATCAAGCCCCATGTAAATGTTTTTAAAAAAGTCTTAATAATAATCTTTCTTATAAAGAAATTAACTTTTGATAATCGTTCATCTGCATTTAAAGAACTTACTAATCTCTCCAATCCATGGTCATCCCAATTATAGCAAAGAAAAATCAGTTGTTTCTTTTTATGCATGACAAATCTATCGGCCAGCATTGCACTGGGCTGTGCCAGAAAAATTTCTTATAGGAGCAGATATATACGCGTTATCGGGCGATCTTATTGAGGTAAGAATTTTCTATTTATTCAGAATGATCTTTCAGGGCCATGACGCAGCGCTGCGCACGTCCAAAATTTACCAGTTTAAATTCACAGTGAGTTATTGAAAGGTTATAAGTGAGCCACAATTTTTTATTGACAGATTAGTCACATTATATTATTGATAGGTTACGCAATTTATTTATTGGGAGGTTACGCTAAATGTCAGTGTTATATTTTTTTTCTGTTGGGAGGTTTCGGAACTTTTCTGTTGGGAGGTTACACTAAATTTGAATATTATTTATATTATTTTTCTGTTGGGAGGTTACAAAGCACACCTAAAAAACGTTCGGTCTGGCACAAACAACATCTGACGTAGTTGTCATTCTCTTGAGAGCAGTATTTGTACTGTAAAGCCGGGGAGCATGTGACACTTCAGGACTGGTGAAGGTGCATTTAGTCTCCACAGTGTGGTCATCAAAGAACAAGTTGAAAACTTCGGACACAGTGGCTGCAGGGTCATCACTTGCATCGGTTGACCTGGGAGATCCTTCCACCGTGTTATTTTGACGCCAGCGAGTCACGGGGTCACTGAACTGTTGCCAACTCATCCCCAGCATCAGAATTTGCACTGGCAGTGTCGCTTTCTTCTGTACTCACTTGGAGGTTATCTTCCGATTCTGACACATCTTGTTGTGGAATTAAGACCTCGCCAGGTCGCTCCAGACATCTTCCGGCTCACTGAGATCACGTTCATCCAGCCATCATCCAACAAGGGGAACCCACGGAGTTGGGACCACGGCGTTACCTCAGACGTTGTACTCCTTTAGTGGGCCATTAGAGCAACATAACGCGCAAGTAGTAAGATGTACTGCAGCTCCGACAAAATCGCAAGTGAAGTTTTAGGCTTCTATTGCCTAGCGGATGTTTAAGAGTGTAGGTTGTACTGGAATTACGAAACCATTACGGCACCCCACCTCAACCTCTCGATACCAGCAATATTCTACCGAGTTTCTGTAAAATAGTTAACATATCTCTGTGACAACATTCAGATTTGATTTCATTAATGTAGAGGTACTTCGATACATCGATATGTATATATTGCAATGATATAATTCTTATGTGTATTCTTTCTTTTGTCACTATGATCTTTGACGTACTTGCAACTCTGATTTTTGGGCGCGTAAGCGGTTATTAGAGAGTCAACCTTTGGTCGTCATGTTAAAAAGGCGCAAATTGTAGTCAGTTTATGAACTGTGAACTTTAACAGTGAGGAAGTGACGTGATATTGCAACAAAAGTAATAAAAACAGAATTGTAACTTAAATTCGGAGTGCTGATTACTTTTTTTACATCACCATTGTCCTAACTTGCAAAAGTTTAATCTTCAAGAACGGTTTATGAAACACATCTATAAAACTTTTGACTATCGCAGACTAACACCCAGGCCTCTTTGCACCCGAGCTTGGAATCATCACTACGAAGATTTTCGACGATTGAACCATGAGTTCACAACGAGACCAGCGTGGGAAACACGAAAAGATGAGTGCCTAGTTTATCCATTGTTTCAAGAAATGACTTTATTAACTGTGCTCTAATGACACCTGCCACGTAATATAACTGTGTTGTTGCCCGAAAATGCAATATTTAGCAGCGTGAGGAACACTACAATCATAATTAATTTTTGATCTTTGTTGTGGTAGGGTTGTTAGAAGGTGCAGAACGGTAGAACTGATAGTGGGCCGCCACGGTAGCTCAGCGTGTTCGGTCAGAGGGATAGCTGCCTTCTGTAATAAAAACAAATAAATAAAATGTGAGTGAACAGATGAACGTGAATATGAACGTTCGCGCCGAACGAATGCAACGAACAATAACGAACAAAATGAGATAAAAATGTAAGTGGTTAGCGTTCGAACGTGTGTAAGGGGACGATTCGACTCCCCCTGAAACCTTCATTTCTGCAGTACAAGTGTAAATGCTGTGATATCCAAACAATTTGCACCTATGCTACTCAAATGGTTCAAATGAGACTTAACATCTGAGGACACCAGTCCCCTAGAACGTAGAACTACTTAAACCTAACTGACCTAAGGACATCACACATATCCATGCCCGAGGCAGAATTCGATCCTGCGACCGTAGCAGTCGCACGGTTCCGGACTGAAGCGCCTAGAACCGCTGGGCCACACCGGCAGGCCCTATACTATTCATTCTCACCGCATTAGCAACGCATCACGGCTACGCAGGTTAACGACAGATGCGGGCTACCTTTGTGCCTGCAGCTCGATTCGCCGAGGCGAAAATAGTTCTGGGAACCTTACCAGATTGCATGTAGGAGAGCTCTCGCAAATCACAACAGGTATACATTTCCAGGAAAACTCTATGCGTTTCTTCATTTACTTGTCAACAGTTATAAATATGTTTGTTCTACTAATTAAATTTTATTAAAAAAGTAAGTAGTCAAATAACATGAAATTCACCAGAACTTCATGCAAATACGTGCGGTTTTTTCAGTTATATTACGTGTCATGCCACTCGACATGCAAGTGAGGGAGGGGTTGGGAAGGGAGTGAGACAGTTGTCGCCTCTCCCCGATGTTATTCAATCTGTATATTGAGCAAGCAGTAAAGGAAACAAATGGAAAATTCGGAATAAGAATTAAAATCTAAGGAGAAGAAATAAAAATGTTGAGGTTTGCCGACGACATTGTAATTCTGTCAGAGAGGTCAAAGGACCTGGAAGAGCAGTTGAACTTCATGGACAATGTCTTGACAAGAGGATGTAAGATGAACATCAACAAAAACAAAATGAGGATAATGGAAATTAGATTAGGAAATGAGACACTTCAAAGTAGTTGATGAGTTTTTCTGTTTCCGGAGCAAAATAACTGATGATGGTCGAAGTAGAGAGGATATAAAATGTAGACTGGCAATGGCAAGGAAAGCGTTTCTGAAGAAGAGAAATTTGTTAACAGTATAGGTTTACGTGTCAGGAAGTCTTCGTATGGAGTGTAGCCATGTATGGAACTGAAAGATGGACGATAAACAGTTTACGCAAGAAGAAAATAGAAGCTTTCGAAATGTGGTGCTACAGAAGAATGCTGAAGATTAGATGGGTAGGTCATGTAACTGATGGAAGAGGTACTGCACAGAATTGGGGAGAAGAGGAGTTTGTGGCATAACTTGACTAGATGAAGGGATCGGTTGGTAAGGCATGTTCTGAGGCATCAAGAGATCACCAATTTAGTATTGGAGGGCAGCGTGGAGGGTAAAAATCGTAGAGGGAGACCAAGAGATCAATACACTAAGCAGATTCAGAAGGATGTAGGCTGCAGTAGGTACTTGGAGAGGAAGAAGCTTGCACAGGATAGAGTAGCATGGAAAGCTGCATCAAACCAGTCTCTGGACTGAAGACCACAACAACAAAAATACCAACAACGTTATCTATCAAATGTCATATAAAGTAAATAATATGACCAGTGATAAAAAACTATGGATTAAAAATTAAGTTTGATTGGGAATAGAACAGTGTCCTGATACACTTTCATCTTACGAAGCTCGAACACTAATTATTTCACCAGCGATTGCGATTTTCTCGGAACCGCCAAAGTAGTGCACCTTACTACCTGCACACTATGTTGTTTTAGTGGCCTACTGAAGGTGTACAGAGCTTGAAGTAAATCCGTGATACCACAGTCGTGGGCTCCCCTTGTAAGAATTGCTTGTGGGTCATTTTTCAAATTTATGGCGCTCACATTACGAACAGTAAAAAGAAAAAAAAGAATCCATATAAAAAATATGTAGTATATCGAGCCGGGTCTTTCCAGAACACCAAGTGTTTTTTATCTTTTTTAAATATTTTTTTCATGAACGCTTCATAGATGTAATTATGTAATACACACACATCAAAAAAAGTTTTGCATCAGCTCGGTTCCGAGAGTTCCGGAACCTGGACAGGAAATTTAAATAGAGATCAACAACAACATCATTTCCGCCCTTTTTAATGCTCATGAAAACCACACATTGAATGTGTACCACCATACAGCGAGACCTTCAGAGGTGGTGGTCCAGATTGCTGTATACACCGGTACCTCTAATACCCAGTAGCACGTCCTCTTGCATTGATGCATGCCTGTATTCGTCGTGGCATACTATCCACAAGTTCATCAAGGCACTGCTGGTCCAGATTGTCCCACCCCTCAACGGCGATTCGGCGTAGATCCCTCAGAGTGGTCGGTGGGTCACGTCGTCCATAAACAGCCCTTTTCAATCTATCCCAGGCATGAAACTTCCTGGCAGATTAAAACTGTGTGCCCGACCGAGACTCGAACTCGGGACCTTTGCCTTTCGCGGGCAAGTGCTCTACCAACTGAGCTACCGAAGCACGACTCAGGCACGGTACTCACAGCTTTACTTCTGCCAGTACCTCGTCTCCTATCTTCCAAACTTTACAGAAGCGCAGGAGACAAAGGTCCCGAGTTCGAGTCCCGGTCGGGCACACAGTTTTAATCTGCCAGGAAGTTTCATATCAGCGCACACTCCGCTGCAGAGTGAAAATCTCATTCTGGAAACATCCCCCAGGCTGTGGCTAAGCCATGTCTCCGCAATATCCTTTCTTTCAGGGGTGCTAGTTCTGCAAGGTTCGCAGGAGAGCTTCTGTAAAGTTTGGAAGGTAGGAGACGAGGTACTGGCAGAAGTAAAGCTGTGAGTACCGGGCGTGAGTCGTGCTTCGGTAGCTCAGTTGGTAGAGCACTTGCCCGCGAAAGGCAAAGGTCCCGAGTTCGAGTCTCGGTCGGGCACACAGTTTTAATCTGCCAGCAAGTTTCATATCAGCGCACACTCCGCTGCAGAGTGAAAATCTCATTCTGGAAATATCCCAGGCATGTTCGATAGGGTTCATGTCTGGAGAACATGATGGCCACTCTAGTCGAGCATTGTTTTTTATCCCTAAGGAAGTCATTCACAAGACGTACACGATGGGGGCGCGAATTGTCGTCGATGAAGACGAATGCCTCGTCAATATGCTGCCGATATGGTTGCACTATCGGTCGGAGGATGGCATTCACGTATCGCACAGCCGTGACAGCGCCCTCCGTGGCTACCAGCGGCGTACGTCGGCCCCACGTAATGCCACCCCAAAACAGCAGGGAGCCTCCACCTTGCTGCACTCGCTGGACAGTGTGTCTAAGGCGTTCAGCCTGACCGGGTTGCCTCCAAACACGTCTCCGACGATTGTCTGGTTGAAGGCATATGCGACACTCATCGGTGAAGAGAACGTGATGCCAATCCTAAGCGGTCCATTCGGCATGTTGTTGGGCCCATCTGTACCGCGCTGCACGGTGTCTTGGTTGCAAAGATGGACCTCGCCACGGATGTCTGGAGTGAAGCTTCGCATCATGCAGCCTATTGCGCACAGTTTGAGTCGTAACACGACGTCCTGTGGCTGCACGAAAAGCATTATTCAACATGGTGGCGTTGCTGTCAGGGTTCCTCCGAGCCACAATCCGTAGGCAGCGGTCATACACTGCAGTAGTAGCCCTCGGGCGGCCTGAGCGAGGCATGTCATCGACAGTTCCTGTCTCTCTGTATCTCCTCCATGTCATCGCTTTGTTTCAGTCCGAGACACCTGGACACTTCCCTTGTTGAGAGCCCTTCCTGACACAAAGTAACAATGCGGACGCGATAGAACCCCGGTATTGACCGTCTAGGCGTGGCTGAACTACAGACAACACGAGCCGTGTACCTCCTTCCTGGTGGAATGACTGGAACTGATCGGCTGTCGGACCCCTCCGTCTAGTAGGCGCTGCTCATGCATGCTTGTTTACGTCTTTGGGCGGGGTTAGTGACATCTGTGAACAGTCAAAGGGACTGTGTCCGTGATACAATATCCACTGTCAACGTCTACTCTTCAGGAGTTCTGGGAACTGGGGCGATGCAAAACTTTTTTTGATGTGTGTATATTTTAAACTGATGCAGGACACACATAAAAATCAAAATTAAATTGGTTCTTATATGGGGTGACCAAGGTAAAAGAGGCCCCGTCTTATACTGAAGGTGATATTCGAAGCTAGCTGAGTGTTCTCATTTCTTAACGCTAGGGCGGCGCTCGAGCGGGATAAAGCTAATGTAATGTCCGGCAACTACGCACAGATACATAAGCCACATGATAGACTTGTAAAGCTTCTTCTGCGATTTTCTTCGAATTGCCACAGTAGTACACCTTGCGAGGTGCCGGGGCTAGCAGTGTATTTAACACTAAATTCTTCTAGCATCTACATATGTAAATGATGCTCTAAGCCCCCCCTATTCTAACTCCGACTTTTGCTGTTGCACAAGGATAAAAAAAACACGCGAACTGACTCTAATCAACCCTGCCAGTGGAGTAGAAGAGAGTTTGGCACCTGCAATAATTTAATTTGATAAATAAGTTAAATAAAGGAAGGTTTCATTAACATAGTGAGAAATGATGGGTTGCTCTACCGATTAACAGAATGAAAGTTCTGTCCAAAATAACAATATGATTTATTAAGACTAAACAGAAAATAATAAAAGAAACACATGAAATATTTATAATACATCAAATTGGGTCAAATTGGAGACTCATACAAACACAGTAAAGGTGAAGTTGTCCCTAAACTAGATCGTGGGTTTTAAGACGAAGTGGTATGTGGAGCCAATTCCTTGCCACTCAAATCTCAAGAGAGACACACAGCTAACCCAACAGTAATTGCTGCTACTCAAGACAGAACAAAGTTAGAAAAAGACGAACAGGCGCGCTCTGCTGAGCTCTGATTATCACCTAGGAAAATCCCTATCTGCCGGTGCTGCGGACATACATTACCAAACTGTCTTCTTAACTGCCCGAACACGATCTGGCGTACCGGAGGCGATGGCTGGTTGCTTCGACGTCCTCGACCGAAAGGCGAGAGCCGACTACCTAGAGCACCCGTACAGGCCGAACACACAACATTCCCGCCCCCACGACAGTTGCCGTGGTTAAACGTTCCAATCAGCAACTCGAAAACCGGCGGAAAATTCCACTCCATTGCCGGAGCACTACCATTCCACCAATGGAGATTCTTGGCGCCAATTTCTGTGCTGATTTTGCTACGTCACGGAGCTATGCCCTGAGCAAGCCAATCACAGTTACTATTTTGCAGAAAGCGCGGGAATTTTCCCGCCACAACTGCCTGGGTACACAAGTCATTCCCACGCCTCTCTGGTAGCCCGCCAGAAAGTGTTTTCGCTAAGATTCTGCGAAGTAACGGAACCTCTAGCCCAGCTGCTACTTCAAACCCCTCCGGGCGTGTCTTTTGACAATGTCGGCGTCTGCAAAGCATTCACTCGACTTTCTCACACCCGTCGGCTTAACCCTCTCCAGTTCAACAGAGCCCGCCTGTCACCGGACCACCCGGGTGACGAGAGACGCTGCGTGGGAAGTCCGCGTGTGAAGGAATAGTCACTTTCCACCGCATGCAAGAGGAGAATCGTAAGATAGAAATATGAGAGGGGGCTCATGCCACCTCTCAACCTTACTACCTGCACATTATGTTGTTTTCATGGCCTGCCAAAGTTGTACAAAATTTTTAGTAAATTCCGCGATCCCGATATCATTGCCTCCCCTTGGGAGTTCTGCATTGTCAGTAGTCAGTCTGAAGAGTGTTGTGGAAACCGTTCTGCAGAATGTCTTTTTCAGTCGAACAAAGAGTGTTTATTGTCGAAATTTTTTTTGGACGTGAACCGTTTAATACGTGAAATTGAAGTTTCACAGTAAAATATCCAGAGACAGCAGCTCCTGACAAACTTGTCGCTCACGAATTGATCACTAAATTCAGAGCAACTGAGGCTTCTTGCGGGTGATGCTGTGGTATATCGAGAGGTTGTAACAATGGAAAATTGTACTGAAATGCAGGAGGATCTGCAGCGAATTGACGCACGGTGCAGGGAATGGCAATTGAATCTCAATGTAGACAAGTGCTGCGAATACATAGAAAGAAAGATCCCTTATCATTTAGCTACAATATGGCAGGTCAGCAACTGGAAGCATTTAATTCCATAAATTATCTGGGAGTACGCATTGGGAGTGATTTAAAATGGAATGATCGTATAAAGTTGATCATCGGTAAAGCAGATGCCAGACTGAGATTCATTGGAAGAATCCTAAGGAAATGCAATCCGTAAACAAAGGAAGTAGGTTACAGTACGCTTGTTCGCCCACTGCTTGAATGCTGCTCAGCAGTGTGGGATCCGTACCAGATAGGGCTGATAGAAGAGATAGAGAAGATCCAACGGAGAGCAGCGCGCTTCGTTACAGGACCATTTAGTAATCGCGAAAGCGTTACGGAGATGATAGATAAACTCCAGTGGGAGACTCTGCAGGAGAGACGCTCAGTAGCTCGGTACCGGCTTTTGTTGAAGTTTCGAGAACATACCTTCACCGAGGAGTGAAGCAGTATATTGCTCCCTCCTACGTATATCTCGCGAAGAGACCGTGAGGATAAAATCAGAGAGATTAGAGCCCACACACAGGTATACCGACAATCCTTCTTTCCACGAACAATACGAGACTGGAATAGAAGGGAGAACCGATAGAGGTACTCAAGGTACCCTCCGCCACGCACCGTCAGGTGGCTTGCGGAGTATGGATGTAGATGTAGATGTAGATGTAGCAACAGGTTCAGTCACTAACGCCAAACGTAACCGTGTAGAACAAGCTTGTTCTCCGAAAAATATTGAACGTATTCACGAGACTGTTGTTGGAGGTACGCGGAAAGAAACCAGACGTCTCTCTCTTCAGCTGAACATCAAACGATCATCATGCCAGATCATGTTGGAGCTGTTACATTAGAGTGATGCAAGTATTATAACCTACGGATTTCGCAGAATGACAACACTTTTGCGAGTGGTTAGTCAGGCGTGTCACTGATTGTTACCTGCATCCAAATCTTTACTTCAGCTCAGAGGAAGCATGGTTCAGTCTTTGCGGGTACGTGAACTCTCATAACACATGGTTAACAGGCAGTCTCACGGAACTCTTCGAGGTGCCTCCGCACGATGTGAAATAGGCGTTTGGCGCGTAATTTCAGGCCAGCGCATGCTAGGCCCAATCTTCTTTAACAACACCGTAAACTCTCTCAACCGTATGGAACGTAACTTTTGCAACCATTCATACCGCAGCTAACGGAGGAGGAACGAGGGTGAGCGTTTTTCCAACAAGAGGGCGCTACGTCGCATGCTTCACGGTTCTCAGTGCCGTACGTCCATTGAGCTTTCGGGGAAGTACGTACAGCATAAGCAGGTGTACGGCCACTCAGCTCGCCCGATCTGTCTACGGATGATTTTTGGTTGAAATGACTCTGAGCACTATGGGACCTAACTTCTGAGGTCATCAGTCCCCTAGAACTTAGAACTACTTTCATCTAACTAACCTAAGGACATCACACACATCCATGCCCGAGGCAGGATTCGAACCTGCGACCGTAGCCGTCGCGCGGTTCCAGACTGTAGCGCCTAGAACCGCTCGGCCACTCCGGCCGGCGGTGATTTTTATTTGCGAGGTAATTTGAAGGGTGAAGTCCACAGTGACAACCCGCTTACAATTGAAGAGTTGAAGAACAAAAAGTCTTGTGGAAATCCCATCAAATGAATTGGCAAAAGTTTCCAGAGACATGTTGCGAGTTGCAGAGTTTCGTATCGAATTTCATGATTGACGGTTTCAGCATCTTCTGTGAACTACAACACTACCGAATGCGCAGTCCTTTGCTTTTCATAATAATAATAATTTTCTACTGAGTATTCTGTATGTACAGTAAACGAGTGAATTGTCGGCATGTTGTTTAAAACGAACAATGGAAAATCCAGGACTGAATGTCAGAACAAGGCTAGATGCTACTCACCATGTAGCGGAGATGGCTTTCAGATAGACTCAACGAAGAGACTGTCACAAAATGAGGCCTTTATCGAAAAAAGGCAACAGACACAGACACACACACACACACACACACACACACACACACACACACACACACACACACACACTGAAACACGCACACGCAAACGCTACTCTCAAACATATGACACTACTCTCCAGCTAAAGTTGCCAGAGACATGTGTGGGTGCGTGCGTGCGTGCGTGCGTGTGTGTGTGTGTGTGTGTGTGTGTGTGTGTGTGTGTGTGTGTGTGTCTGTGTTGGTTTTAGGACGAGCAATTCCGCCTTGTCCAAGATACCTTTTTTCGGTTTTGTTTTACCCAGATATTTTTCAGCACTTTTTGTGCTATCTTCAGTGGGTTATTTTAATATTTTCTTACTGTAAAATTATGAACATCAACAAAAGCAAAACGAGGATAATGGACTGTAGTCGAATTGAGTCGGGTGATGCTGAGGGAATTAGATTAGGAAATGAGACACTTAAAGTAGTAAAGGAGTTTTGCTATTTGGGGAGCAAAATAACTGATGGTGGTCGAAGTAGAGAGGATATAAAATGTAGACTGGCAATGGCAAGGAAAGCGTTTCTGAAGAAGAGAAATTTGTTAACATCCAGTATAGATTTAAGTGTCAGGAAGTCGTTTCTGAAAGTATTTGTATGGAGTGTAGCCATCTATGGAAGTGAAACATGGACGATAAATAGTTTGGACAAGAAGAGAATAGAAGCTTTCGAAATGTGGTGCTACAGAAGAATGCTGAAGATTTGATGGGTAGATCACATAACTAATGAGATTGGATAGAATTGGGGAGAAGAGGAGCTTGTGGCACAACTTGACTAGAAGAAGGGATCGGTTGGTAGGACATGTTCTGAGGCATCAAGGGATCACCAATTTAGTACTGGAGGGCAGCGTGGAGGGTAAAAATCGTAGAGCGAGACCAAGAGATGAATACACTAAGCAGATTCAGAAGGATGTAGGCTGCAGTAGGTACTGGGAGTTGAAGAAGCTTGCACAGGATAGAGTAGCATGGAGAGCTGCATCAAACCAGTCTCTGGACTGAGGACCACAACAACAACAACTGTAAAATTGTTGTTACATATTAACATTTAGCGAAACCTTTGGTGAATGAATAATTGTTGTAAAATATTATACATCATTTGTTCATAGTTCACAGTTGAGATATGTTTCAACGACCTGATCCACTGTGTGTTGTATGTAACATCATGTCAAAGTTCTATTTATAGCTTAACAGGCAAAATCTCCGCCCAACAAACATTGAAACTGCCTTACACATTCTTAAACCTAGTAGTAGCTTATAACATAAATTAACTGCAGTAGAAAACTATCACATCCAAAAATCGGTAGCCCAGGGAAAGAAACTAGTCAATGAACACACATCACTCTTCAATAAAACCCTCTTCGCGACAATAGAAGAACTATACAAATAACACCCACACCAAAACTACTCATGGAAAAAAAAAAACATTCTCTCTCTCTCTCTCTGCCGCAGTCCTGAACTCACGCACACGCACACTCGCACAAACCAAACACCACAAACGCCAAATACACTTCAAACTTGCGCGCCTCGCCCAGCCAAAGACGCTACCAAACAAATGAATACTACACAGTCACAACAACACGCAATGGCGGCGAAAATCGGAATGAGTGGTGACAAGCGACCATAGGTCACGAAATCAGCCTATTCACTTCGGCAACAACATATGAGGAAGCACAACAATATCAAAACCGTAAGCTACACACAAAAAACGTGATATATACTCATTTCCGTTTGTAAATGCATAATCAACACAAAAATAAAAAAGTACGTTTTGCTGTTTGCAGGTGAGAAGTTGTAGATTGTGTAGCAGAATAGCTACCAACACAAATGACCTGTAACATCATGTAAGGTATGTAAACTAATGCATACACCCACTCTTTTTGCCAATTAAGCTTTAAATAGAACTTTGACGAAATGTTACAAACAACACACAGTGCATCAGGTCGCTAATACGTATCTCAACTGTGAACTATGAACAAATGATGTATAATATTTTAGAACAATTCTTCATTCACAATTGTAAATACTATGTGCCAGAAGTTTCCCTAAATGTTAATATGTAACAACAATTTTACAGTAAGAAAATAAAAAGTAGCCCACTGTTGATAGCACAAAAAGTGGTTTAACATGTCTGGGTAAAACAAAACATAAAAAAAGGTATCTTCGTCGTCCTGTTTTCGTAGCAAGCACAGGCACAACAAGAAGTACTGCAACACCACAAGATGATTATACCGGGTGATCAAGAAGTCAGTATAAATCACGGAATAATGTAGATAGAGAGGTACAAATTGGCACACATGCTTGGAATGACATGGGGTTTTATTAGAACAAAAAAAGTAAAACGTTAAAAAAAATGTCCCACAGATGGCGCTTCATCTGATCAGGATAGCAATAATTAGCATAACAAAGTAAGACGAAGCAAAGATGATGTTCTTTACAGGAAATGCTCAATATGTCCACCATCATTCCTCAACAATAGCTGTAGTTGAGGAATAATGTTGTGAACAGCACTGTAAAGCATGTCCGGAGTTATGGTGGGGCATTGGCGTCGGATGTTGTCTTTCAGCATCCCTAGAGATGTCGGTCGATCACGATACACTTGCGACTTCAGGTAACCCCAAAGCCAATAATCGCACGGACTGAGGTCTGGGGACCTGGGAGGCCGAGCGTGACGAAAGTGGCGGCTGAGCACACGATCATCACCAAACGACGCGCGCAAGAGATCTTTCACGCGTCTAGCTTCTTCTTCTTCGCGGATGGATCACTTAGGACCACGCGTAATCAACATTAGTTGGCCTTCCTTTTCGCCGAGTATTTCTTCACAAACAACGAATCGGCTAGCTCTCGTTGCGTAGACCACATATGTCGGTTAGTTTTTCTGTCTTCTTCCTCAAAACCCCGTGTGTTTGTGATTTTTCTGATTTCATTTCTATCATGTAGATTTGGAGACCCTAATTCTCTCAGGTCTTTTTCCGTCTGTTTGTACCAGTTCGGTCTTGTAGTTTTGTTCTTTAAAAATGTATGGATTATGTGCGTTAACCTGTTTGAGTCCATTCTTTCTAAGTGCCCCATGAATTGGATTCTTCTCATGCGCATTGTGTCTGTTATTTTGCAGATATTTTTATATATTTCTGCATTGGGTTTTGGATAATGCACACCATCTTTAGCTCTTGGTCGTAGGATCTTCCTCATTATTTTACGTTCTTTCACTTCTGATTCCCCTTCTAGTGTTCTGTGTTGAAGGTTTAGTGTCTCAGATGCGTAGAGAGCTTCGGGTCTAATTACTGTTGTATAGTGTCGTATTTTGCAGTTCCACAAGACACTCTTTTTGTTGTAAATGTTTTTTTTTTTTGTTAACTGAAACGCCGTCTCCATTTTCTGGACTCTTGATCTGACAGATTTCTTTCCATTACAATTTTCTGCAATTCATTCACCTAAATATTTAAATTCTTTTACTCGAGAGATGTAGCTATTACCAATTTTGAGATCAGAAGGTGCATCTTTGATGTCAGTCATAAATTTTGTTTTTTCAAATGAAATTTGTAATCCTATTTTAGCTGCCTGTTCTTGTAGTACTAGCTGTTTCTGTGCATCGGTAATGTCTTGTGCGATAAGTGCCATGTCATCAGCAAATGCTAAACAGTCTAATTCTATGCCCTTACGTCTTGGTCCCAGTCTGTGTGCTGTTGCACCTGCTTTTCTCCATTCTCCAACAACTTTTTCAAGAGCACAATTGAAGAGCACTGGGGACAGTACATCCCCTTGTCGTACTTCTGTGTCTATTTAAAATTCTGTGCTCAATTCTCCCATAAATTTTACTTTGGATTTGGTCTCCGTGACTGTTTCTGATCTAGTCCAAATTCTGCTAATACTTCAAAAAGGGATTCTCGGTCTATACTGTCATATGCTTTTTTAAAGTCGACAAACGTGATGACATAACTTTTGTTTGAAGTACTATGTAAATATTTCATTGAGTTTTTCAAGTTAAGGATTTGTTCTACGCATGATCGACCTTTTCTGAACCCACCTTGGTATTCGCCTAGTTTTGAATCCAGCTGAGGTTCTGCGCGGTTTAGTAGGGCTTTAGACAGAATTTTGTGTGTTATTGACAATAAAGAGATTCCACGATAGTTGTTGGGGTCTGTTTTACATCCTTATTTGTACAGAGGATGTATGATTGCAGTCTTCCAATCTGTGGGGATTTCTTCAGTTTTCCAGATTTCATGTATTATTTCTTTGAGTTTTGCAATAAGATTTTCTCCTGCATTTTTCCATAATTCTGCGATGATTTGGTCTTCTCCTGATGCTTTGTTATTTTTCAGTGACTGAATTATGTCTTTAATCTCTTCTAAACTTGGTGGCTTTGAGTCTGGGTTTCGTTGTGTATGATGGAACTCAAATTTTTCTGCATGCTTTTCACAATTCAGTAATTTAGAAAAGTATTTTGCAAGAATTTCACAGTTTTCGGTGTTCGTATGGGCAATTTCCCCATGTTCATTTTTGAATTGGAGTGATGGAGGAGAGTACTTTGTTAATTTAAGTTTGAATACTCTGTAGAAATTTCGGGAGTTGTTTTTCTTGAAATCATTTTAATACTCTGTAGAGATTTCGGGAGTTGTTTTTCTTGAAATCATTTTCTGTCTCTTGCAATTTTTTTTGTTGCACAACCAATTTTGCCACGCCTGTTGTCTGAGATTTATCAGTTGGTCGCACTCATCTGTCCACCATGGCTGTTTACGTGTTCTTGTTTGCGATGCTACAGTTTCAGCTGCATTTAAAAGTCCTGCTTGCAGTTGTTGCCAATTTTGTGCTTTTAAATTTTGTGTTTCTTTTACAAATTGTTCAATGCCATTTATATTTTGTACATCATATTTACGGTGTGGAGATTTCTTAGTGAATTTTCTTGTTTTCTGGAATGACATCTAGGGAGAATTTTGTTGGGTAATGGTCGGAATCTAGGTCTAGTCCATTAAGAACTTTAAGTTTCATGATTTCTATTGTATTTACGCGGTAGATGATTACATGATCCAACTGATATTCACCTAGGAATGGATTAGGTGAGATCCAAGTTTTCGTTTTCGAGGCTCTTTTCTTGAAAAATGTTGATTTGAAAAATAGGTCATGGTTTTTGCGGATTTCAATGAGACGCATGCCATTCCGGTTGGTCTGTGTATGTCCTGACCATTTACCTACCCAATATCGATATTTCTATTCTTCTCGAACGCGTCTAGGAATACTTTTTTTTTTTTTTGTTCTAATAAACCCCATGTCATTCCAAGCATGTGTGTCAATTTTTACCTATCTACACTATTCCGTGGTTTATTAAGTTTTCAAATTTATACTGACTTTTTGATCACCCGGTAAGTTGTTCTTTTTCGATAAAGGCCTTGCTCGCCGAAAGCTCATTTTGTGAAAGTTTCTCTGTATGTTGTTAATAAGAAAGGGGTTCCTTTATTTTTGTCACCCTGTTGTTGCAGCAGTATCGTCAGAAATCTCTTTCTGGAGTCCCTGGAGAACGTCGCTTGGAATATGTTAAGCCATAACCTAGCGGCGCCTGGACTGTACGCCTTGGGCGCACGCGCAGTAGCGAGGCGTTGGGCTCTGCACACACACACACACACACACACACACACACACAAACAGAGAGAGAGAGAGAGAGAGAGAGAGAGAGAGAGAGAGGGAGGGAGGGAGGGAGAGAATGCGGTGTGGCCGCGTGCCGTGGGATAGGCCGGCCGGCTGGTTGGCTATATTTAGTCCAGTCCGCTCCTCTCCAGTTAGCGGGCCCGCTCCGGGCGGCATTCCAGCGCTGGAGCGGCGCCAGTAGCGGGCAGGTGGCGCCTGCAGCTGCAGCTGGAATGCCGGCCTGTCCGTTCGCCTCGCGCCTCCAGGGTCAACGACTGGAGTCCAGTCCCCCTCCCCCCTGCACGGCCTTGCTGTCACTCCGGCAATTGAGGCTCGCCACAGGTGCGCAGAGCCCCACACAAAACACCGAGCACTGTACACGGGCCGCGTCTCGGAACATTTCAAGGTCCCACCGGTGGCCCACCGAAAGCGTACGGCGACGACGGCTTCACCACAGAATGGCAACCACCAACCAACTCTCGGTGCAGCTCACGGCTCTGCTTCATTTTTACTACGAGGTTGTTGTTGTTGTTGTGGTCTTCAGTCCAGAGACTGGTTTGATGCAGCTCTCCATGCTACTCTATCCTGTGCAAGCTTCTTCATCTCCCAGTAACTACTACAGACTACATCCTTCTGAATCTGCTTAGTCTATTCATCTCTTGATCTCCCTCTACGATTTTTACCCTCCACGCTGCCCTCCAATGCTAAATTTGTGATCCCTTCATGCCTCAGAACATGTCCTACCAACCGGTCCCTTCTTCTAGTCAAGTTGTGCCACAAACTCCTCTTCTCCCCAATTCTATTCAATACCTCCTCATTAGTTATGAGATCTACCCATCTAATGTTCAGCATTCATCTGTAGCACCACATTTCGAAAGCTTCTATTCTCTTCTTGTCCAAACTATTTATCGTCCATGTTTCACTTCCATAGATGGCTACACTCCATACAAATACTTTCAGAAACGACTTCCTGACACTTAAATCTATACTGGATGTTAACAAATTTCTCTGCTTCAGAAACGCTTTCCTTGCCATTGCCAGTCTACATTTTATATCCTCTCTACTTCGACCACCATCAGTTATTTTGCTCCCCAAATAGCAAAACTCCTTTACTACTTTAAGTGTCTCATTTCCTAGTCTAATTCCCTCAGCATCACCCGACTCAATGCGACTGCATTCCATTATCCTCGTTTTGCTTTTGTTGATGTTCATCTCATATCCTCCTTTCAAGACATTATCCATTCCGTTCAACTGCTCTTCTGTCATCGACAAACCTCAAAGTTTTTATTTCTTCTCCATGGATTTTAATACCTACTCCGAACTTTTCTTTTCTTTACTGCTTGCTCAATATACAGATTGAATAGCATCAGGGGGAGGCTACAACCCTGTCTCACTCCCTTCCCAACCACAGCTTCCCTTTCATATCCCTCGACTGTTATAACTGCCATCTGATTTCTGTACAAATTGTAAATAGCCTTTTCTCCCTCTATTTTACCCCTGCCAGCTTCAGAATTTGAAAGAGAGTACTCCAGTCAACACTGTCAAAAGTTTTGTCTAAGTCTACAAATGCTAGAAATGTAGGTTTGCCTTTCCTTAATCTATTTTCTAAGATACGTCGTAGCGTCGGTATTGGCTTGCGTGTTTCTACATTTCTACAGAATCCAAACTGATACTCCCTGGGGTCGGCTTCTACCAGTTTTTCCATTCGTCTGTAAAGAATTTGCGTTAGTATTTTGCAGCTGTGACTGATAGTTCGGTAATTTTCACATCTGTCAACACCTGCTCTCTTTCGGATTGGAATTATTATATTCTTCTTGAAGTCTGAGGGAATTTCGCCTGTCTCATACATCTTGCTCACCAGATGGTAGAGTTTTTTTAGGCCTGGCTCTCCCAAGGCTGTCAGTAGTTCTAATGGAATGTTGTCTACTCCCAGGGCCTTGTTTTGACTTATGCTTTTCAGTGCTCTGTCAAACTCTTTACGCAGTATCATATCTCCCATTTCATCTTCATCTACCTCCTCTTCCATTTCCATAATATTGTACTCAAGTAGATCGCCCTTGTATAGATCCTCTATATACTCCTTCCACCTTTCTGCTTTCCCTTCTTTGCTTAGAACTGGGTTTCCACGTGATGTCCTGATATTGATAAAGTGGTTCTCTTTTCTCTGAAGGTCTCTTTAATTTTCCTGTAGGCTGTATCTATCTTACCCCTAGTGAGATAAGTCTCTACATCCTTACATTTGTCCTCTACCGATGCCTGGTTAGCCATTTTGCGCTTCCTGTCGATCTCACTTTTGAGACGTTTGTATTCCTTTTTGCCTGCTTCATTTACTGCATTTTTATATTTTCTCCTTTCATCAATTAAATTCAATATTTCTTCTGTTACCCAAGGATTTCTATTAGCCCTCGTCTTTTTACCTACTTGATCCTCTGCTGCCTTCACTACTTCATCCCTCAGAGCTACCCATTCTTCTTCTACTGTATTTCGTTCCCCCCATTCCTGCCGGCCGCGGTGGTCTCGCGGTTCTAGGCGCACAGTCCGGAACTGTGCGACTGCTACGGTCGCAGGTTCGAATCCTGCCTCGGGCATGGATGTGTGTGATGTCCTTAGGTTAGTTAGGTTTAAGTAGTTCTAAGTTCTAGGGGACTGACGACCACAGCAGTTGAGTCCCATAGTGCTCAGAGCCATTTGAACCCATTCCTGTCAATTGTTCCCTTATGCTCTCCCTGAAACTCTGTACGACCTCTGATTTAGTCAGTCTATCCAGGTTCCATCTCATCAAATTCCCACCTTTTTGCATAGATTGTGGTCAGAGTCCACATCTGCCCCTGAAAATGTCTTACAATTTAAAACCTGGTTCCTAAATCTGTGTCTTACCATTACATAATCTGTCTGATACCTTCTAGTATCTCCAGGCTTCTTCCAAGTATACTTCTGTCACGATTCTTGAACCAAGTGTTAGCTATGGTTAAGTTATGCTCTGTGCAAAATTCTACCACGCAGCTTCCTCTTGTCATTTCTTACCCCCCCCCCCCCCCCTCCCCCAGTATCAATAAGTAATCCAACATCTTTCGTTCCGCGGCCAGTTACGGCTGAAAGAAATGCTGAAATTTGCTGTGGGAAATCGTGGAATATTCCCGCAGCAGACTCTGTGGTTTCATGAAGTTCTATTAGGTGGTCGCACTGTACGTAGCCTTCAAAATGCATCTGTAACCGAGATGCGTTCCAAGCCGAGAGCTGTCATTGAGTTTCCTTTGGCGGAAAACCAGAGCATCGCAGATATTCGCAGGCGCTTGCAGAGTGTCTACGGAGACCTGTCAGTGAACAAAAGCACGGCGAGTCGTTGGGCGAGGCGTCGGCCATAATCGCAACGAGGCCGCGCACGCCTGTGTGGTATAGTCCGTCTGTAAACTCAGAGCGAGCAGCGCTTTGGGTGGGGGAAGTGGGCTTTCTCTGAAGAACGCTGCCACCGTACTAAAGGGGCACCCAAAATCTGTTGCCCGTTATCAGTCTAGCAGTGTATATCGGCGTGCAGTGATATCCGTCGTTTCTGTTCGTGGGGCCTTAGTTGCCACTGTCGGTGAGTTAACTTTGTACACTTACTGATGTACTTCGATGTACGGAAGTGATGGATAATCGTCCAGCATTGCAACAAAATGTGCAAAATACGAAGAAGAGGAGGTATTTGGGGAATAACGAGCGTTCGATCGTCTCTGATGTTATTACAGCGTGTATTAAAGGGGCGACCCAAAAAGAACTGTTGGCTAATATTACCAGCCCCAATAAAACGGCTGCAATTTATGCAAACGTCAGCCTCACCTAATACGATGCGTAAGTAAGGAATGGAAAAATAAGCTGCATGGCTTATTGGAATCGCCACGAAGGAAAACTAATAATTTTGGGAGGAAACCCATCGTTATAGACAGTTTCAAAATCACGTAAAACCTTTGATGCTTGTTGTTGTTGTTGTGGTCTTCAGTCCTGAGACTGGTTTGATGCAGCTCTCCATGCTACTCTATCCTGTGCAAGCTGCTTCATCTCCCAGTAACTACTGCAACCTACATCCTTCTGAATCTGCTTAGTGTATTCATCTCTTGGTCTCCCTCTACAATTTTTATCCTCCACGCTGCCCTCCAATACTAAATTGGTGATCCCTTGATGCCTCAGAACATGTCCTACCAACCGATCCCTTCTACTAGTCAAGTTGTGCCACAAATTTCTCTTCTCCCCAATCCTATTCAATACCTCCTCATTAGTTATGTGATCTACCCATCTAATCTTCAGCATTCTTCTGTAGCACCACATTTCCAAAGCTTCTATTCTCTTCTTGTCCAAAGTATTTATCGTCCATGTTTCACTTCCATACATGGCTACACTCCATACAAATACTTTCTAAAACGACTTCCTGACACTTAAATCTATACCCGATGTTAACAAATTTCTCTTCTTCAGAAATGCTTTCCTTGTCATTGCCAGTCTACATTTTATATCCTCTCTACTTCGACCATCATCAGTTATTTTGCTCCCCAAATAGCAAAACTCCTTTACTACTTTAAGTGTCTCATTTCCTAATCTAATTCCCGCAGGTCGACATCATTCCATTATCCTCGTTTTGCTTTTGTTGATGTTCATCTTATATCCTCCTTTCAAGACACTGTCCATTCCGTTCAACTGCTCTTCCAAGTCCTTTGCTGTCTCTGACAGAAATGCAATGTCATCGGCGAACCTCAAAGTTTTTACTACTTCTCCATGAATTTTAATACCTACTCCGAACTTTTCTTTTGTTTCCTTTACTCCTTGCTCAATATACAGATTGAATAACATCGGGGAGAGGCTACAACCCTGTCTCACTCCCTTCCCAACCACTGCTGTCCCTCGACTCTTATAACTGCTATCTGCTTTCTGTACAAATTGTAAATAGCCTTTCGCTCCCTGTATTTTACCCCTGCCACCTTCAGAATTTGAAAGAGAGTATTCCAGTCAACATTGTCAAAAGCTTTCTCTAAGTCTACAAATGCTAGAAACGTAGGTTTGCCTTTCCTTAATCTATGTTCTAAGATAAGTCGTAGGGTCAGTATTGCCTCGCGTGGTCCAACATTTCTACGGAATCCAAACTGATCTTCCCCAAGGTCGACTTCTACTAGTTTTTCCATTCGTCTGTAAAGAATTCGCGTTAGTACTTTGCAGCTGTGTCTAAGTATTAAAAAAGTTGTTTGTAGTTCGCCAGTCTACAGCAAGTGCTCTTGAGGAGAACGTCGACCCTACATTGTGGGCAGGACTGCCACGGGGTGACGGCAGGTCGTGGTTTGGTGGGCCCAGTAGAGGGGGAGGGGGGGGGGCGAGAGTGGAGAGACGGCTGTCACGTTTTGCGTTTCCTGCGTCTCCAGATCGCGTGTCGGCTATCTTTAGACTCCACACTGTCCGCCCGACTGGTCCGCCTGGAGGATTACTTTTCGGCGTGAGGTGATTTCTCCATGACGATTCTCGTGTTTCCGTGACTCATGTGCAACTGAGTCTCGGCAATGTTGCATCGGGGTTCGTGACGCAATGTCGTCGCCAAAGGGGAGTTGCGGCGGGAACCGTAACCCGCGGACCATCTACATCTGCATCTACGTACAGTCGTGGACAAAACGAGCGAGACCCCTCGCCTTTTCGTTATGCTGATCGGCACAGCTTTAAAGTCTGCTGCACAGCATAAGAGGCAAGGCGACGAAGTGCTACCAACATAGTATGCACAGGCGTGAAATTGAAAAACTATCCGAACTTTGTCAGACTGTTTTCAATCATGTCTAAGACTATATTAATGCTGATTATTGTGTTAAACACAACACCTAAATATAAGATATAAATGAAAGAAATGCTAATTATTATGAACTGTGCTAATAAAAATGAATTTCAGCTTATCGAGATAACATAACTGTTTTAGTAACACAAAGTACACCAGATCGTCACGAATTAGCAAAATATTATGCGCATTCGGCCGTGAAATGTGTAAGTAGGCTGTTTATGTTTTCTTATTGGCAACGTTACGTAGCGCTCTGTATGAAAATCACTGGCTTTGCTTTGTGCAGTCTGTGGCTAGTTTACATTGTTGTCTGCCATTGTAGTGTTGGGCAGCTGGATGTGAACAGCGCGTAGCGTTGGGCAGTTGGAGGTGAGCCGCCAGCAGTGGTGGATGTGGGGAGAGAAATGGCGGAGTTCTGAAATTTGTAAGACTGGTTGTCATGAACTGCTATATATATTATGACTTTTGAACACTAGTAAGATAAATATATTATTTGTTCTCTATCAAAATCTTTCATTTGCTAACTACGCCTATCAGTAGTTAGTGCCTTCAGTAGTTTGAATCTTTTATTTAGCTGGCAGTATTGGCGCTCGCTGTATTGCAGTAGTTCGAGTAACGAAGATTTTTGTGAGGTAAGTGATTTGTGAAAGGTATAGGTTAGTGTTAGTCAGGGCCATTCATTTGTAGGGATTTTTGAAAGTCAGATTGCGTTGCGCTAAAAATATTGTGTGTCAGTTTAAACACAGTCATGTATAATTGTTCAAAAGGGGACGTTTCATATGAGTTCATGACAACCAGTCTTACAAATTTCAAAACTCCGCCATCTCTCTCCCCACATCCACCACTGCTGGCGGCTCACCTCCAACTGCGCAACGCTACGCGCTGTTCACATCCAGCTGCCCAACACTACAATGGCAGACAACAATGCAAACTAGCCACAGACTGCACACAGCACAGCCAGTGATTTTCATACAGAGCGCTACGTGGCGTTACCAACATAAAAACCTAAACAGCCTACTTACAAATAGTCTGTGGCAACGTTCAGACCAGTCATACTGGATTACCGTTGCTGACCTACCATGGGAGTGTGCAAATTTAGCAATGCACGTAGATGCATAACGAAATTCGGTTAAAAATCATTCAGTGCCACACTTAAATCAATTCAGTTATTGACAGAAGCGGAAAAAGTAGGCAGTAACAAGTATGAAATTGTACAGGAGTTTCATATCGACATCCACAGGGCGCCGGTACAGAATACAGGTAGCAATAAAACGTACTGGGGGCGCGAGAATTTCTTACAATTGCTTTACTGATAGTCTATCTGCCTCCATCGAGATTAGAACCGAAAACAAACCAGACCTCCCTTGTAGCAGCAAACACCTTTCACTACGCTAGCAGACAACCCAGACAAACAGCCCTCTATTACTTCCCCAGACATGAATAAGCCGGCGATATCGCAATGAAAATGGCAAAATGATCTGCAGTTTCTTTTGCATAGCGCTTTCTGGATTCAAAAACATGAATTTTCTACCTTTATGTCACCGCTTATGTGACAATCATCCGGGATGTTTATCGAAATAACAAAACACTGTTATTAGCGAGTAAATTTAGTAGGATAATTCTGCACCACCCCAGGAAATAAACGGCTACAGAGCTGCCAAACGTATTCTACAATGTTTAGAATTCTCCATTAGGCGTGCCACAGCCACAAAACGTTCATTAGCGAAGTGTTCCTTAAGCTAGCTAGCAATGGGAATGCTCGCACATCTAAAACGCGGTGGCATTAATATAGTGGCATCTGAATTACCACGTATGTAGGCAAATGTATTTTATTCGCATTCCTGTAAACGTGATTTGGATCGAAAGCGTAGATAGGATTAATATGCTGATGAATCTACGGCAACTGGAATATTTCGAATAAAGAGTAGGGGAATTATTACGCGGCCCTCATCTTCAGTAAGTGTGGTAGCTATTTTCGTTGTTAGGATTTCGTCACGTGAATCGGTAAAGATGGAATCCTACTAGTTTCACTTTCTTGACCGTCTATCTGTCTACCCAACCCTTAAGGGTAGCCGGCCGCGGTGGTCTAGCGGTTCTAGGCGCTTCAGTCCGGAACCGCGCGACTGCTACGGTCGCAGGTTCGAATCCTGCCTCGGGCATGGATGTGTGTGATGTCCTTAGGTTAGTTAGGTTGATGTAGTTCTAAGTTCTAGGGGACTGATGACCTCAGATGTCAAGTCCGATGCTCAGAGCCATTTGAACCATTTGAACCTTAAGGTTGGTTGGTTGGTTGGTTTGGGGAAGGAGACCAGACAGCGAGGTCATCGGTCTCATCGGATTAGGGAAGGACGGGGAAGGAAGGCGGCCGTGCCCTTTGAAAGGAACCATCCCGGCAACCTTAAGGGTATACGGTCCCTTGGTGGTGTAAAAAATGAGCTATGTCAACGCTATCTAAAGATAGCTCAAAAAATGGCTCTAAGAACTATGCCACCAAACTGCTTAGGTCATCAGTCCCCTAGATCTAGAACTACTTCAGCCTACCTAACCTGACACACAACCATGCCATGCCATAGGTGGTAAATCATTGGAAGCGGTAACGACCGTAAAATACTTAGGAGTTACTATCCGGAGCGATCTGAAGTGGAATGATCACATAAAACAAATAGTGGGAAAAGCAGGCGCCAGGTTGAGATTCATAGGAAGAATTCTAAGAAAATGTGACTCATCGACGAAAGAAGTAGCTTACAAAACGCTTGTTCGTCCGATTCTTGAGTATTGCTCATCAGTATGGGACCCTTACCAGGTTGGATTAATAGAAGAGATAGACATGATCCAGCGAAAAGCAGCGCGATTCGTCATGGGGACATTTAGTCAGCGCGAGAGCGTTACGGAGATGCTGAACAAGCTCCAGTGGCGGACACTTCAAGAAAGGCGCTACGCAATACGGAGAGGTTTATTATCGAAATTACGAGAGAGCACATTCCGGGAAGAGATGGGCAACATATTACTACCGCCCACATATATCTCGCGTAATGATCACAACGAAAAGATCCGAGAAATTAGAGCAAATACGGAGACTTACAAGCAGTCGTTCTTCCCACGCACAATTCGTGAATGGAACAGGGAAGGGGGGATCAGATAGTGGTACAATAAGTACCCTCCGCCACACACCGTAAGGTGGCTCGCGGAGTATAGATGTAGATGTAGAAGGATTCGAACTGACGGTCCGCGATATGACGCCGTTGAGTGCACGGCTAACCCGCGCCGGCAAGCTGTTAATATCATCTGGTGTAACTAAAAAGTTATTCACTTCTAGTGCAGTCCATTTAAGAAAGTACAACTAAAATATGTTTGATGTTACGGAAGAGGAAGAACGCGTAATTCATTTCCTCCTTGTCTTTATTCATGATGTTAGATTCGTTGTCTGAGCACACGTACTGTCCATAAGCACACTTTAGATCCAAGTCATAGTCACAGATATGCGAATACAACACATTGGCTTATACTTGAGGTGGGATTGATGACCTTAGCTGTTCAGTCCCCCCTAAACATCGCAACAACAACAACTTGAGGTGTTTAGTTTCCCACGAAGTAGTGGCAGGCGATGTTGTGGCGTCTTCGAAGCGCGAGTTTCTCCAGTGCTAAGCTAGCTCAGCACATCATTTTAGCGAACTTGCGTAGTATGTTGGTACCACTGCGTCGCCTTGCCTCTTATGCTGTGTAGCAGACTTTGAAGCTGTGCGGATCAGCATAACGAAAAGGCGAGGGGTCTCGCTCGTGTTGTCCGCGTCTGTAGACAGTCCGTAAGTAACCGTATGGTGTATGGCGGAGGGCACATTGTACCACTGCCTGGTCCCCACGCAAGTGGAGCGAGGGAAAAACGAGTCTAGATGCCTCTGCACAAGTCGTGATTTCTCATATGTTCGTGGTCCCTACGCGAGTCAAAGAAACGGGAAGTTTTGAAAGTTGTGTTGGTAGCCGTGGCCGATTGGTAGTGCTGAATAACGTACGCCAGCCTGTCAGCGACACCTTATCACGGATTCTTGGAGTGTAGCGCAACGTGCATTTGCGGTCAAAGTGTTTTACAAGAACAATGATAGTATGCAGGGGGCACGTACAGAATTGCACCGTCTATCAACCCTACCACAACAAAAGTCAAAATTTAATAATGATTGTGGTGTTGCTCACGGTGCTAAATACTGCATTTCCGGGCAACAACAAAGTTATTATGTGGCAGGTGTCATTAGAGCACAGTTAATAAAGTCATTTCTTGAAATAATAGATAAACTAGACACTCGTGTTTTCGTGTTTCCCACGCTGGTCTCGTTGTAAAATCATGGCTCAATCGTCGAAAATCTAGGTGGTGATGATTCCAAGCTCGGATGCAAAGAGGCCTAGGTTTTATTCTACGATATTCAAAAGTTTTGTAGGTGCGCTTCACAAACCATTCTTGAAGATTACACTTTTACTGGACAATGGTGATGTAAAAAAGTAATCAGCACTCTGAATTTAAGTTACACTTCTTTTTTGTTACTTTTGCTGCAATATCACGTAACACACAAAACATCACTTCACAATACAAAACATACTTGAAAACATCTTCCTCACTGTTAAAGTTCACATTTTATAAGCTGACTACAATATGCGTCTTTCCAACATGACGTCCAAGACTTGACTTTCTCAAGGTCCGACTCTCTAACTAACTAATCGCTTACGCGCCCAAAAATTAGAGTTACAAGTACGACAAAGATCATAGTGACAAAAGAAAAATGGTTCAAATGGCTCTGAGCACTATGGGACTTAACATCTGAGGTCATCAGTCCCTTACAACTTAGAACTACTTAAACCTAACTAGCCTAAGGACGACACACACATCCATGCCCGAGGCAGGATTCGAACCTGCGACCGTATCGGTCGCGCGGTTCCAAACTGAAGCGCCTAGAACCGCTCGGCCACCCCGGCCGGCTAGTGACAAGAGAAAGAATACACATAAGAATAATATCATTGCAACATAAACATATCGATGTATCAAAGTACCTCTACATTAATGAAATCTAATCTGATTGTTGTCTCAGAAACATGTCAACTACTTTACAGAAACACAGTAGAATATTGCTGGTATGGAGAGGTTCAGGTGAGCTGCCGTAATGGCTACGTAAATCAAGTACCATTTTAATTTAGGACGCCACGATCGAGTTGCATCAGCACCTGCAATTAAAACATCGATTATCTCACAATCAGATTAACAGCTCATGCATCGAAGCTGCTTACAAGAATAATATACAGAAGAATGGAAAAGAAAATTGAGAATGCGCTAGGTGACGATCAGTTTGACTTTAGGAAAAGTAAAGGGACGAGAGAGGCAATTCTGACGTTACGGCTAATAATGGAAGCAAGGCTAAAGAAAAATCAAGACACTTACATTGGATTTGTCGACCTGGAAAAAGCGTTCGACAATATAAAATTGTGTAAGCTGTTCGAGATTCTGAAAAAAGTAGGGGTAAGCTATAGGGAGAGACGGGTCATATACAATATGTACAACAACCAAGAGGGAACAATAAGAGTGGACGATCAAGAACGAAGTGCTCGTATTAAGAAGGGTGTAAGACAAGGCTGTAGCCTTTCGCCCCTACTCTTCAATCTGTACATCGAGGAAGCAATGATGGAAATAAAAGAAAGGTTCAGGAGTGGAATTAAAATACAAGGTGAAAGGATATCAATGATACGATTCGCTGATGACATTGCTATCCTGAGTGAAAGTGAAGAAGAATTAAATGATCTGCTGAACGGAATGAACAGTCTAATGAGTACACAGTATGGTTTGAGAGTAAATCGGAGAAAGACGAAGGTAATGAGAAGTAGTAAAAATGAGAACAGCGAGAAACTTAACATCAGGATTGATGGTCACGAAGTCAATGAAGTTAAGGAATTCTGCTACCTAGGCAGTAAAATAACCAATGGCGGACGGAGCAAGGAGGACATCAAAAGCAGACTCGCTATGGGAAAAAAGGCATTTCTGGCCAAGAGAAGTCTACTAATATCAAATACCGGCCTTAATTTGAGGAAGAAATTTCTGAGGATGTACGTCTTGAGTACAGCATTGTATGGTAGTGAAACATGGACTGTGGGAAAACCGGAACAGAAGAGAATCGAAGCATTTGAGATGTGGTGCTATAGACGAATGTTGAAAATTAGGTGGACTGGTAAGGTAAGGAGGGAGGAGGTTCTGTGCAGAATAGGGGAGGAAAGGAATATGTGGAAAACACTGATAAGGAGAAGGGACAGGATGATAGGACATCTGTTAAGACATCAGGGAATGACTTCCATGGTACTAGAGGGAGCTGTAGAGGGCAAAAACTGTAGAGGAAGACAGAGATTGGAATACGTCAAGCAAATAATTGGGGACGTCGGTTGCAAGTGCTACTCTGAGAAGAAGAGGCTAGCACAGGAAAGGAATTCGTGGCGGGCCGCATCAAACCAGTCAGTAGACTGATGACGAAAAAAAAAAAAAAAGCGTCGTGAACCGGGCCACAAACGACCCCCGTATTGTTGCGAAACAGTCGATCACAGAAGCCGCATTCTCCGGCACTAAACTGCGTACAGTGTGTAAACTTTTAGATGGCAGCCCTCTCCCTAGTCCTGAATCGGTAGAAGTCGGAAAACGTCGGGAGGCTTCGGCAGGCACGCAGTTTTGACTGCTACCAACATTACGTAGCTGACTGCGTTGTACTAGGTAGCCATTGTCGTCTGCTTCGTTATTCTTTTGCGCTGTACTGTTCTGCGTGTTTTTATTGTGCAGCTGTGCTAAACATTATCAACATGAGTGAAGGGGCAGTTGCTGGCCCATCTCAGGAGTCGCCAACAACCCCTACCGGTAGACCTACGGTTAGAAGGAAACCAGTATTACGTAGCGATGCTCTCATAATTATATTGCGTGTGATTGAATGCTGCGAAAGGGAAACGGAGGAGAAAAAATTGCTTCACCCCATTTACAAATACTTTTTCTAACACGTTTGTGAAACTTGTTGCGAATAGTGTTAGTAGTGAAGAAATAATAGAACAAAACGTCATACCTGACGCGGCACTTTTTCAAGCATCTCGATGTTTACCACGTCATATCTTCTGAATTCTATGTCGTAAAGAGACATAAATTTGCCGGCGCATTTACTGATATATGTGGATACTGCATGCGAAATATGTTGCGATTAGAGTTAATAGTAACGAAATAATACATTAAAACGTCGTGCCTACTGCGGCAGATTTACGGTATGTACTGAGAAAATGTAGTAAGCGACAACCTTTTTTCCTTTCATTATTTTCTTAAAGGTTTGAAATTGTATGTAACGTTTGTTGCTAGTCGCTAAATGCTCTCATTCGCAAATAGTGGATGCATAAATTTGGGTATTTTCCCGCGGTGGCAACTCATTGTTTATGACGTCATATCTCCTCAAGAATGTGTGTCATTTCTTTTTTTTCCGGCTAGAAACCTTCATGGGCGTACGGAGAACAAATCACCAAAATTTGATCGCAATCGGATGAATGGTTTGGGAACGCACAGAGGGCAGACACATAGATTCATTTTTATATATAGAGATTGACAGTTACGTAATATGACCTGTTTAAGTGTGTTTAAATTTTATAATTAATAGTTTAACATTGCGGGGAATGAAATAAAATGAAAAAAAAATTGCGAGCCGTGGGAATCGAACCCGGGTCCACTGCATGTACATTACTCTTTTCGGGCGTTCGGAGAACAACTCACCAAAGTTTCATTGCAATCGGATGAATGGTTTGTGAGCGCATAGTATATACACTCCTGGAAATGGAAAAAAGAACACATTGACACCGGTGTGTCAGACCCACCATACTTGCTCCGGACACTGCGAGAGGGCTGTACAAGCAATGATCACACGCACGGCACAGCGGACACACCAGGACCCGCGGTGTTGGCCGTCGAATGGCGCTAGCTGCGCAGCATTTGTGCACCGCCACCGTCAGTGTCAGCCAGTTTGCCGTCGCATACGGAGCTCCATCGCAGTCTTTAACACTGGTAGCATGCCGCGACAGCGTGGACGTGAACCGTATGTGCAGTTGACGGACTTGGAGCGAGGGCGTATAGTGGGCATGCGGGAGGCCGGGTGGACGTACCGCCGAATTGCTCAACACGTGGGGCGTGAGGTCTCCACAGTACATCGACGTTGTCGCCAGTGGTCGGCGGAAGGTGCACGTGCCCGTCGACCTGGGACCGGACCGCAGCGACACACGGATGCACGCCAAGACCGTAGGATCCTACGCAGTGCCGTAGGGGACCGCACCGCCACTTCCCAGCAAATTAGGGACACTGTTGCTCCTGGGGTATCGGCGAGGACCATTCGCAACCGTCTCCATGAAGCTGGGCTACGGTCCCGCACACCGTTAGGCCGTCTTTCGCTCACGCCCCAACATCGTGGAGCCCGCCTCCAGTGGTGTCGCGACAGGCGTGAATGGAGGGACGAATGGAGACGTGTCGTCTTCAGCGATGAGAGTCGCTTCTGCCTTGGTGCCAATGATGGTCGTATGCGTGTTTGGCGCCGTGCAGGTGAGCGCCACAATCAGGACTGCATACGACCGAGGCACACAGGGCCAACACCCGGCATCATGGTGTGGGAAGCGATCTCCTACACTGGCCGTACACCACTGGTGATCGTCGAGGGGACACTGAATAGTGCACGGTACATCCAAACCGTCATCGAACCCATCGTTCTACCATTCCTAGACCGGCAAGGGAACTTGCTGTTCCAACAGGACAATGCACGTCCGCATGTATCCCGTGCCACCCAACGTGCTCTAGAAGGTGTAAGTCAACTACCCTGGCCAGCAAGATCTCCGGATCTGTCCCCCATTGAGCATGTTTGGGACTGGATGAAGCGTCGTCTCACGCGGTCTGCACGTCCAGCACGAACGCTGGTCCAACTGAGGCGCCAGGTGGAAATGGCATGGCAAGCCGTTCCACAGGACTACATCCAGCATCTCTACGATCGTCTCCATGGGAGAATAGCAGCCTGCATTGCTGCGAAAGGTGGATATACACTGTACTAGTGCCGACATTGTGCATGCTCTGTTGCCTGTGTCTATGTGCCCGTGGTTCTGTCAGTGTGATCATGTGATGTATCTGACCCCAGGAATGTGTCAATAAAGTTTCCCCTTCCTGGGACAATGAATTCACGGTGTTCTTATTTCAATTTCCAGGAATATATATATATATATATATATATATATATATATATATATATATATATATATAGAGCGAGAGAGAGAGAGAGAGAGAGAGAGAGAGAGATTTTAATGTATATGACGATTTCCGTTTCGTTTACGAACAACATTTAAAGCGAGTTTTACTTCCAAGCCTATCGTCTGCTGTCGTGTAAGCAGACGCGCAGTTTGTAGTGCCAGCACTGCAACTGGTGGTAGGCGTGCCTTGTCCTCCCCCCCCCCCCCCCCCCAACGGCTCCTCATCCCACGCCAGCCAATGCTTGCTTCCTCCTCTCACCGCACTCCCCTCACAACTCTGCCATCTAAAAGTTTGTACACGTTCTCACTTAGGAACAGCAAAGGCTACTTGGGGATACGACCTGACGTAAAAGTACACATGTTTTTCACACACACAAAAAAAAAAACAGTGATGAATTTGATTTTCACATTTTTATTCAATAATTTTACTCATTATTCTACTCGATTTGGTGAAAGGTGGCCGCGGACCCCCTAGAAAGAGCCCGGACCACGGGTTGGGAAGCCCTGGCGTAGACAGAGGAGGTGAGTGAACACGGCGTGTGCCATCGTTTTGTCCAACGACGGCCGACCCCTCACAGTAGGGTTGTATACCGCGCCCACAACGCGGCGCTCGCTTTGACCGCCACCACAATGGAGCGGCGCTTGTCTGCGCACGTGACTAATACAGCACCCAGGCCCGCCACGTGTCTGACACGTGCAGGTGCAAAGCACCCTCCGCCACATTTCTCCACTCGCGGCGTCACGCACGTGAGCGACGGGCGTTCGGTAAGTAATGCGACACACGTCGCATCTCCGGAAAGCACACTTTGCTTTTATACACGATTCCAGTACACCGTATTATTACCTACTACTTCGCATTTTCCGACATAATCTCCGTTCAATGCGACCGCCTCACGCCACCCCACCGGTAGCTGATGGGTCAGCGTGAAGGAATGCCGTCCTCAGGGGCCCGGGTTCGATTCCCGGCTGGGTCGGGGGGATTTTCTCCGCTCAGGGTTGTAACGGTACTTCAATTACGTAACCATTACGGCACCTCAACTCAACCTCTCCATACCAGCAATATTCTACTGTGTTTCTGTAAAGTAGTTGATATATTTCTGAGACAACATTCAGATTTGATTTCATTAATAGAGGTACTTTGATACAGTTACATCTACATGACTACTCTGCAATTCACATTTAAGTGCTTGGCAGAGGGTTCATCGAACCACAATCAATCTATCTCTGTACCATTCCACTCCCGAACAGCGCGCAGGAAAAACGACCACCTAAACCTTTCTGTTCGAGCTCTGATTTTTCTTATTTTATTTTGATGATCATTCCTACCTATGTAGGTTGGGCTCAACAAAATATTTTCGCATTCGGAAGAGAAAGTTGGTAACTGAAATTTCGTAAATACACTCCTGGAAATAGAAATAAGAACACCGTGAATTCATTGTCCCAGGAAGGGGAAACTTTATTGACACATTCCTGGGGTCAGGTACATCACATGATCACACTGACAGAACCACAGGCACATAGACACAGGCAACAGAGCATGCACAATGTCGGCACTAGTACAGTGTATATCCACCTTTCGCAGCAATGCAGGCTGCTATTCTCCCATGGAGACGATCGTAGAGATGCTGGATGTAGTCCTGTGGAACGGCTTGCCATGCCATTTCCAGCTGGCGCCTCAGTTGGACCAGCGTTCGTGCTGGACGTGCAGACCGCGTGAGACGACGCTTCATCCAGTCCCAAACATGCTCAATGGGGGACAGATCCGGAGATCTTGCTGGCCAGGGTAGTTGACTTACACCTTCTAGAGCACGTTGGGTGGCACGGGATACATGCGGACGTGCATTGTCCTGTTGGAACAGCAAGTTCCCTTGCCGGTCTAGGAATGGTAGAACGATGGGTTCGATGACGGTTTGGATGTACCGTGCACTATTCAGTGTCCCCTCGACGATCACCAGTGGTGTATGGCCAGTGTAGGAGATCGCTCCACACACCATGATGTCGGGTGTTGGCCCTGTGTGCCTCGGTCGTATGCAGTCCTGATTGTGGCGCTCACCTGCTCGGCGCCAAACACGCATACGACCATCATTGGCACCGAGGCAGAAGCGACTCTCATCGCTGAAGTCGACACGTCTCCATTCGTCCCTCCATTCACGCCTGTCGCGACACCACTGGAGGCGGGCTGCACGATGTTGGGGCGTGAGCGGAAGACGGCCTAACGGTGTGCGGGACCGTAGCCCAGCTTCATGGAGACGGTTGCGAATGGTCCTCACCGATATCCCAGGAGCAACAGTGTCCCTAATTTGCTGGGAAGTGGCGGTGCGGTCCCCTACGGAACTGCGTAGGATCCTACGGTCTCGGCGTGCATCCGTGCGTCGCTGTGGTCCGGTCCCAGGTCGACGGGCACGTGCACCTTCCGCCGACCACTGGCGACAACATCGATGTACTGTGGAGACCTCACGCCCCACGTGTTGAGCAATTCGGCGGTACGTCCACCCGGCCTCCCGCATGCCCACTATACGCCCTCGCTCAAAGTCCGTCAACTGCACATACGGTTCACGTCCACGCTGTCGCGGCATGCTACCAGTGTTAAAGACTGCGATGGAGCTCCGTATGCCACGGCAAACTGGCTGACACTGACGGCGGCGGTGCACAAATGCTGCGCAGCTAGCGCCATTCGACGGCCAACACCGCGGGTCCTGGTGTGTCCGCTGTGCCGTGCGTGTGATCATTGCTTGTACAGCCCTCTCGCAGTGTCCGGAGCAAGTATGGTGGGTCTGACACACCGGTGTCAATGTGTTCTTTTTTCCATTTCCAGGAGTGTAGATCTCGCCGCGACGAAAAACGTCTTTGCTTTAATGACTTCCACCCCAACTCGCGTATCACATCTGCCACACTCTCTCCCCTATTACGTGATAATACAAAACGAGCTGCCCTTTTTTGCACCCTTTCGATGTCCTCCGTCAATCCCACCTGGTAAGGATCCCACACCGCGCAGCAATATTCTAACAGAGAACGAACGAGTGTAGTGTAAGCTGTCTCTTTAGTGGATTTTTTGCATCTTCCAAGTGTCGTGGCAATGAAACGCAACCTTTGGCTCGCCTTCCCCACAATATTATCCATGTGGCCTTTCCAACTGAAGTTGTTCGTAATTTTTATACCCAGGTACTTAGTTGAATTGACAGCCTCGAGAATTGTACTATTTATCGAGTAATCGAATTCCAACGGATTTCTTTTGGAACTCGTGTGGCTCACCTCACACTTTTCGTTATTTAGCGTCAACTGCCACCTGCCACACCGTACAGCAATCTTTTCTAAATCTCTTTGCAACTGATACTGGTCTTCGGATGACCTCACTAGACGGTAAATTACAGCATCATCTGCGAACAACCTGAGAGAACTGTTTGTATTGCAATGATATTATTCTTATGTATATTCTTTCTTTTGTCGCTATGATCTTTGACGTACTTGTAACTCTTGATTTTTGGGCGCGTTAGCGGTTATTAGTTAGAGAGTCGGACCTTGAGAAAGTCAAGTCTTGGACGTCATGTGGCAAACACGCATATTGTAGTCAGCTTATAAAATGTGAACTTTAACAGTGAGGAAGATATTTTCAAGTATGTTTTATATTGTGAAGTGATGTTTTGGAACGAGTTACGTGATATTGCAAGAAAAGTAATAAAAAAAGAAGTGTAAGTTAAATTCGGAGTGCTCATTATTTTTTTACATCACCATTGTGCTAACATTGAAAGGTTTAATCTTCAAGAATGGTTTGTGAAGCGCACCTACAAAACTTTTGAATATCGCAGAATAAAACCTAGGCCTCTTTGCATCCGAGCTTGGAATCATCACCACCTAGATTTCCGACAATTGAGCCATAATTTTACAACGAGACCAGCGTGGTAAACAACCCAAGATGATTGCCTAGTTTAGCCATTATTTCAAGAAATGACTTTATTAACTGTGCAGTAATGACACCTGCCACACAATATAACAGTGTTGTTGCCCGAAAATGCAATATTTAGCAGCGTGAGGAACACTACAATCATTATTAAAATTTGACCTTTGTTGTGGTGGGGTTGTTAGAGGGTCTGGGTGTTGTGTTGTCTTCATCATCATTTCATCCCCAGCCGGCGCGCAGGTCGCCCAACGTCGCGTCGAATTTATTTATTTATTTATTGTTCCGTGGGACCAAACTAAGGAGAAGTCTCCATGGCGATGGAACGAGTCAATACATGAAATTATAACACGATAGTAGAAACAGATAAAATGGAGTATAAGAAACATATTCAGGCGACAAGTCGTAAGTATTAAACAAAGGAAATCAACAATGTAACACTGGAAGTTGCTTAATTTTTCAGCTCTTCCAGGAGCTCCTCGACAGAATAGAAGGAGTGAGCCGTGAGGAAACTCTTCAGTTTAGACTTAAAAGCGTTTGGGCTACTGCTAAGATTTTTGAGTTCTTGTGGTAGCTTATTGAAAATGGATGCAGCAGAATACTGCACTCCTTTCTGCACAAGAGTCAAGGAAGTGCATTCCACATGCAGATTTGATTTCTGCCTAGTATTAACTGAGTGAAAGCTGCTAACTCTTGGGAATAAGCTAATATTGCTAACAGCACACGACATTAAAGAAAATATATACTGTGAGGGCAATGTCAGAATTCCCAGACTATTGAATAGGGGTCGACAAGAGGTTCTCGAACTTACACCACACATAGCTCGAACAGCACGTTTTTGAGCCAAAAATACCCTTTTTGAATCAGAAGAATTACCCCAAAAAATAATACCATACGACATAAGCGTATGAAAATACGCAAAGTAGACTACTTTTCGTGTTGAAGTGTCACTTATTTCAGATACTGTTCTAATGGTAAATAAAGCAGCATTTAGTTTCTGAACAAGATCCTGGACATGGGCTTTCCACAACAGCTTACTATCTATCCGAACGCCTAGGAACTTGAACTGTTCCGTCTCGCTTATAATATGGCCATTCTGTCTGATCAAAATATCGGTTCTGGTTGAATTGTGACTTACGAAGTGTAAAAACTGAGCCTTACTGTGATTTAGCATCAAATTATTTTCCACAAGCTACGAACTTATTTCATGAACTACATTATTTGTTACTGATTCAATATTACACACAAGATCCTTCACTACCAAGCTGGTGTCATCAGCAAAGAGAAATATTTTTGAACCACCTGTAATAGTAGAAGGCATATCATTTATACAGGGTGTTACAAAAAGGTACTGCCAAACTTTCAGGAAACACGCCTCACACACAAATAAAGGAAAGATGTTATGTGGACATTTGTCCGGAAACGCTTAATTTCCATGTTAGAGCTCATTTTAGTTTCGTCAGTATGTACTGTACTTCCTCGATTCACCGGCAGTTGGCCCAATTGAAGGAAGGTAATGTTGACTTCGGTGCTTGTGTTGACATGCGACTCATTGCTCTACAGTACTAGCATCGAGCACATCAGTACGTAGCATCAACAGGTTAGTGTTCATCACGAACGTGGTTTTGCAGTCAGTGCAATGTTTACAAATGCGGAGTTGGCAGATGCCCATTTGATGTACGGATTAACACGGGGCAATAGCCGTGGCGCGGTTCGTTTTTATCGAGACAGATTTCCAGAACGAAGGTGTCCCGACAGGAAGACGTTCGAAGCAATTGATCGGCGTCTTAGGGAGCACAGAACATTCCAGCCTATGACTCGCGACTGGGGAAGACCTAGAACGACGAGGACACCTGCAATGGACGAGGCAATTCTTCGTGCAGTTGACGATAACCCTAATGTCAGCGTCAGAGAAGTTGCTGCTGTACAAGGTAACGTTGACCACGTCACTGTATGGAGAGTGCTATGGGAGGACCAGTTGTTTCCGTACCGTGTACAGCGTGTGCAGGCACTATCAGCAGTTGATTGGCCTCCACGGGTACACTTCTGCGAATGGTTCATCCAACAATGTGTCAATCCTCATTTCAGTGCAAATGTTCTCTTTACGGATGAGGCTTTATTCCAACGTGATCAAATTGTAAATTTTCAGAGTCGACATGTGTGGGCTGACGAGAATACGCACGCAATTGTGCAATCACGTCATCAACACAGATTTTCTGTGAACGTTTGGGCAGGCATTGTTGGTGATGTCTCGATTGGGCCCAATGTTCATCCACCTACGCTCAGTGGAGCACGTTATCACGATTTCATACGGGATACTCTACCTGTGCTGCTAGAACATGTGCCTTTACAAGTACGACACAACATGTGGTTCATGCACGATGGAGCTCCTGCACATTTCAGTCGAAGTGTTCGTATGCTTCTCGACAACAGATTCGGTGACCGATGGATTGGTAGAGGCGGACCAATTCCGTGGCCTCCACGCTCTCCTGACCTCAACCCTCTTGACTTTCATTTATGGGGGCATTTGAAAGCTCTCGTCTACGCAACCCCGGTACCAAATGTAGAGACTCTTCGTGCTCGTATTGTGGACGGCTGTGATACAATACGCCATTCTTCAGGGGTGCATCAGCGCATCAGGGATTCCGTGCGACGGAGGGTGGATGCACGTATGCTCGCTAACGGAGGACATTTTGAACATTTCCTGTAACAAAGTGTTTGAAGTCACGCTGGTACGTTCTGTTGCTGTGTGTTTCTATTCCACGATTAATGTGATTTGAAGAGAAGTAATAAAATGAGCTCTAACATGGAAAGTAAGCATTTCCGGACACATGACATATTTTCTTTCTTTGTGTGTGAGGAATGTTTCCTGAAAGTTTTGCCGTACCTTATTGTAACACCCTGTATAATATGTTTACGAGGGCATGGTGTAGAAATAAAACCAAAACAGCCTGAATAGGCGTAGTCACCGCATTTTTAAAATGTCAATTTTCGGTTTTATTTCTGAGACCATGCCCTCGTAGACGTTTTATAGAATCAGGTTTATCTTCTGAAGAAGGCTGAGTTACTTGGGCTGAAACCTAAATAAAGGTTGGTTTCATTACCTCAATCTAGGCTGATAGTCTCTTATATAATTGTGTTAGCATTGGCAACAGAAAGGTGCAGCTGAGAAGCGAGGTGTTTGATTGCGATCCGTCGATCACTTCCAGTGAGAGTGTCTGCACATTCCAGCACTGCTGGAGTCTCAGCTGTGTGCGGCCGGCCAGCGGGCGGGAGATGAGACACATTTGCGCGACCTCGGTGCGACGGTGACAGCCGCCTCGCCCAACGGCTCGCCGTGCTTTTGTTCACTGGCAGGTCTCGGTAGACATTCTACCAGCGCCTATGAACATCTCCGATCCTCTTGTTTTCCGCCAAAATAAACTGAATGACAGCTTTCTGCTTGGAACGCGCCTCCTTTACAGACGACATTTTGAAGGATAGGTGTAGCGCTGCCACCCATCGGAACCCCATGAAACTATAGGGGCTGAAGCTGGAATATTCCTCGTTGCCGCAAAACAGATTCCTGATTTTTTCAACCTTCATTGGCCAAGAAAAAAAAAATGCTGCACGACTTATTCGACGTCCCTTGTACAGTGGAAACTCGATTAACCGTCATCTTAGGGTCCGTGGTCGTGACGGTTGAGCGAATAGAAACACTGTATTCCTCCAAAACATAACCTCAATCAATTATTTTATGTATAGAGACATATCACTCTCGCAGTAATATAATAATATTTCGGAGCGAAAACAAATTAAACACAATTGTAATAGCAAATAAAACTATTTATTACATGATAAAAAACATCCGTACAGTAGCTAAAAAAGTTGCAAAATACGTAATGTACAGTACTGTACTGTACTATAAACTTACAGGTGAAATAGTTTATCTAGCTTGGAAATAGTCAGTCAATTTCTTTTGCCTTTTTGATATTCGAGCTTTCACCGCGGCAGTTACAGATCTATCCGCGCTGAGTTTTTCTCCACTGATATCAAGTTGGCGAATGCCACGACGAAATTTAAACTTGTCGAGCCATGCGATACTTGCTTTAAAAGACGAGTTTGTTGTTCATTTCAACAGCCTTGGCCATTATTATAGGCCCTGAAAGTGGAATCCCCTGACTTCTTGCTCGTATAAACCATCGGTACATTGCAGTATCCAATTCATCATATTTTGCAGGTTTCATTGTCTTTCTTGTTCGCACATCTCCATCCATGCTCTGCATTGTTGACACATGTTGTTCTATTTTATCAGCATCACGTTTTATGTCGTTAACTGTTGTTCTACCAATACCATAAATCAGCGCTACACTTGTCGCAGTTTCGCCCTCTCTTAAGCATTTTATAATTTCAAGTTTTTGATTAAGTCCTAAAACAACACGTTTACGTTTTTCACACATTTTATCAAGTCACTGTATCACACACACCTGCACTAAATACGGTAGTGTAAAATATTAGTCAATAAAGCTTATTCAAGCGGAAAACACGTAACACGGCACAGCCCGCCAGATACACTGCGACAATTACAGCCTTCTCGCCACAACTGGAAGCCCATCCAGTGGTGATTGTTGACTCACGTAACTGTTTCGAAACAAATGAAACAGTACAATGTAATGTTTCGATACGCTGTTTCGAAACAGTGAAACAATTTGTGTTTTGTAATCTAATAAACCTACACATTTTATCATCTTGAATGTCTGCTGTATAAGTATGTCCATATAAACACAAATGAGGTGCGAGAGCGCTAATCATATCGCAGAAAGTATGAAACTATCACTTAGGCGTCTTGGCAGTTTCGTATTTCCTGCAGCAAATGCGCTGCTTTCGTGTCGTGTGACTTTCACACTTTTCAATTGGCTGAGGACAGCCATAGCTGAAGACAGAAGAACCACCACGAACGGAACTTGAGGTGGGAGCAAACTGCAGAAACAACGGATATGCTACTGGGATACCCACATTACGTTAGTATGGGTAATATACCCATCCTGCTTCTTTCCATGCACACAAAGGGAATCATTGAGGATAATACGCACAGTCACTATAGACTCACAAATAACGCCAAATAATTCGAATAAATAACAAAATATAACAAAAAAATTTTGTCTTTCAAGGTGTTTCGAACCTTTACTATACATTCACCATGCTTCCTAGTCCTTCCCGTTCACCATTACACTATCAGTGATATGTCAAACAGATTGCTTGCAATTATACCTACATCAAATTTATGTATATGTCTAATAACTGTCACTCTACGCCTTTTTTATTCAAAATGTTGCAGGCTTACTTGCGTTTCTTAATATGATTACGGTACATGAACAGAGACGAATATGTTATAAAAAATTGTAATTTAACTGAATGATTTTCACATATTTATTATTTTGAATGTGAATAGTATGCGTTGTTTTATTGTTTAGTTAGTGTTTATAAAGCAGATGTTACGCCATTTCGGAATAGGATAGTCAGCTAGAAACGAAGCTTTATTTTCGGACATCTTAAGCTTCATGCTATTGCTTGTCAAAAAGATTTCGACACTCTTGAAAGTGTTTCACGAAGTGTTATGCTGTGTTTCAGTACCTGTGCCGAGCCCGAATCTCGTCCGACACAGAGCGGAATGAAACATCACTGTTTCGATACAATCAGTCCGTTCCAAGCACAGGTGGACTAAAACAGCCTTATTTTGAAACAACGATACAGTTTCTGTGTCTGGCTCGAGATGGAGACAAGGGCGGAATGGAACACCGCTGTTTCGAAACAGTGAAACACAGCCGTTTCGAAACACTGAGACAGTTCCACGTATCGATACACTGTTATCGAAACATAGAAACAGTGGCCAAGTCTACAAGTGGGACAAAGGCAAGAAAAGGGGGAGATGTGTGAGCACGTCAACTCCAGGTCATACAGGGTGATTCAAAAAGAATACCACAACTTTAAAAATGTGTATTTAATGAAAGAAACATAATATAACCTTCTGTTATACATCATTACAAAGAGTATTTAAAAAGGTATTTTTTTTTCACTCAGAAACAAGTTCAGAGATGTTCAATATGGCCCCCTCCAGACACTCGAGCAATATCAACCCGATACTCCAACTCGTTCCACACTCTCTGTAGCATATCAGGCGTAACAGTTTGGATAGCTGCTGTTATTTCTCGTTTCAAATCATCAATGGTGGCTGGGAGAGGTGGCCGGAACACCATATCCTTAACATACCCCCATAAGAAAAAATCGCAGGGGGTAAGATCAGGGCTTCTTGGAGGCCAGTGATGAAGTGCTCTGTCACGGGCTGCCTGGCGGCCGATCCATCGCCTCGGGTAGTTGACGTTCAGGTAGTTACGGACAGATAAGTGCCAATGTGGTGGCGCTCCATCCTGCTGAAATATGAATTGTTGTGCTTCTTGTTCGAGCTGAGGGAACAGCCAATTCTCTAACATGTCCAGATACTGTAGTCCAGTTACAGTAGCACCTTCGAAGAAAAAGGGACCAAAAACTTTATTGGCTGAAATGGCACAGAAAACGTTCACCTTAGGCGAGTCACGTTCATACTGAGTTGTTTCCCGCGGATTCTCAGTGCCCCATATACAGACATTGTGACGGTTGACTTTCCCGTTAGTGTGGAAAGTTGCTTCATCACTAAACACAATCTTTGAAACGAAAGATTCATCTGTTTCCATTTGAGCAAGGATAAAATCACAGAAATCGATTCTTTTAATCTTATCAGCTGCAGACAGTGCTGGAACCAATTTCAGACGATAAGGTTTCATAACTAACCTTTTTCGTAGGACTCTCCATACAGTTGATTGTGGAATTTGCAGCTCTCTGCTAGCTCTGCGAGTCGATTTTACTGGGCTGCGAACAAATGCTTGCTGGATGCGTGCTACATTTTCATCACTCGTTCTCGGCCGTCCAGAACTTTTCCCTTTGCACAAACACCCATTCTCTGTAAACTGTTTACACCGACGTTTAATACACCACCTATCAGGAGGTTTAACACCATACTCCGTTCGAAATGCACGCTGAACAACTGTCGTCGATTCACTTCTGGCATACTCGATAACACAAAAAGCTTTCTGTTGAGCGGTCGCCATCTTAGCATCAACTGACGCTGACGCCTAGGCAACAGCGCCGCAAGCGAACAAATGTACAACTAAATGAAACTTTATAGCTCCCTTAATTCGCCGACAGATAGTGCTTAGCCCTGCCTTTTGTCGTTGCAGAGTTTTAAATTCCTAAAGCTGTGGTATTCTTTTTGAATCACCCTGTATTTTATGTAGCATTCTACGGCGGGCGGGTACATTCACTTCCCACTAAACTAGAGTAAATAAACAAAGCGAACGCCCCACTGCACCTTAGAGCATTCTGTTATTACAGTACCTGTATTATTATGCTGTTACAGCAGTGACAATTTACAGAAACTGACGGTTTAAAGAGTGACGGTTAATCGCGTTTTTACCGTACACGTGTCGATTACTCTCCTTCGGAGGTAACATGCTGTGTCCTCCGTAGCAAGAAATTGTCAGTGCGGCCACAAATTTTATTTTACCGCATGTGACCTCTACTTTGGTTAATGAATTTTGATGTGGTGCTGCTGCAGATCTACATCTACATCTACATCTACACTCTGCAAATCACATTCAAGTGCCTGGCAGAGGGTTCATCGAACCGTCTTCACAATTCTCTATTATTCCAATCTCGTACAGCGCGCGGAAAGAACGAACACCTATATCTCTCCGAACGAGCTCTGACTTCCCTTATTTTATCGTGGTGATCGCTTCTCCCTATGTAGGTTGGTGTCAACAGAATATTTTCGTATTCGGAGGAGAAAGTTGGTTATTGGAATTTAGTGAGAAGATTGCGTCGCAACGAAAAACGCCTTTCTTTTACTGATGTCCAGCCCAAATCCTGTATCATTTCTGTGACACTATCTCCCATATTTCGCGATAATACAAAACGTGCTGCGTTTCTTTGAACTTTTTCGATGTACTCTGTCAGTCCTATCTGGTAAGGATCCCACACCGCGCAGCAGTATTCTAAGATGATGGCTCTGAGCACTATCCGACTTAACTTCTGAGGTCATCAGTCCCCCAGAACTTAGAACTAATTAAACCTAACCAACCTAAGGACATCACACACATCCATGCCCGAGGCAGGATTCGAACCTGCGACCGTAGCGGTCGCACGGTTCCGGACTGAAGCGCCTAGAACCGCTCGGCCACACCGACCGTCGCAGTATTCTAAAAGAGGACGGACAAGCATAGTGTAGGCAGTCTCCTTAGTAGGTCTGTTACATTTTCTAAGCCTCCTGCCAATAAAACGCAGTCTTTGGTTAGCCTTCCCCACAACATTTTCGATGTGTTCCTTCCAATTTAAATTGTTCCTAATTGCAGTAGCCGGCCGGAGTGGCCGAGCGGTTCTAGGCGCTTCAGTCCGGAACCGCGCACCGCTACGGTAGCAGGTTCAAATCCTGCCTCGGGCATGGGTGTGTGTGATGTTCTTAGGTTAGTTAGGTTTAAGTGGTTCTAAGTTCTAGGGGACTGATGACCTCAGATGTTAAGTCCCATAGTGCTCAGAGCTACTTGAATTACGAGTAGGCGTCCTTTCCAATTTGCTACGACTATGATTTATGGCGCAAAACAGACGACTTCGAAAGCCCTTTCATTTACTTTTGCGCCTTATAACAATTATTTGCTAAATAGGGTTGCTGGGATGCAAACTTGGAAATACGAGGAAACTGGACAAACAGTTCGTACATTTTAGCCGTTTCAGCTCCAAAAAATGGAAACAGCTTTTTTCTGCATTACTTTGTATGTGAATATGTATTGGTTATGGCTTCAACGCCGAGAAAAAAAGGGAATCAGGGAAAACTTAAATGAAGTGGCAGGTAAAGCAGAAAAAAGTATGAAACTTCCTGGCAGATTAAAACTGTGTGCCGGACCGAGACTCGAATTCGGGACCTTTGCCTTTCGCGGGCAGGTGCCTTACTGGCAGAGATACGGCTGTGAGGACGGGGCGCGACTCGTGTTTGGGTGGCTCAGATGTCATATTGGTCTATTTCTTTGTGTTTGGCGTTCGTGTGAATCAAGGAAGTCGAGTGATTGTCAAAAAATGGACGAAAAAGAATTTCGTCTGCTGATTAAACATTACATTATGAAAGGCAAAACGCCTCAGGAGACTAAAGAGAAGCTTCATAAACGCCGGCACGGTAGCTCAGCGTGTCCGGTCAGAGGGTTAGCTGCCCTCTGTAATAAAAAAAAAAAAAAAAAAAAAAAACTGGGTTAATCGATCAACAACGAACTTAAACGGACGTCTCATGACGTCCGCCCCTAGCAGATGCAACGAACGAAAGCGAACAAAATGAGAATAAAAAAATAATTAAAAAAAGAATGGTAGAGCGCTTGCCCACGAAAGGCAAAGGTCCCGAGTTCGAGTCTCGGTCCGGCAAACAGTTTTAATCTGCCAGGAAGTTTCATATCAGCGCACACTCCGCTGGAGAGTGAAAATCTCATTCCAGAAAAAAGTAATTTAAAGGAGCGCGAGATGAAGATTGTATTAGCGGCAGATCCAAATACGAGGAGGTAGTGGGGGTGGACGCCATGCATCTCTGCACGTGTAAACGCCCCTCAATCACAACGTCTGGATTTAGAAGACTATGTATGGCATGAGACGGGCAGCGCATAGTTTTTTTTTATCCTTTCTCTATCTGTTACAAAGTGCTTTTCTCAGCGACACCCCTATAGGTATTTAAGGGACTGTTCGGCCGTCGTATGCTAAGATGTATGTTTTTCTTTATTATGTTTTCGCTTCTGTGGGGGCAGACGCAGGTACATTTCAAGTGTTGTGTAGGCGCGTGCTGGAAACAGAATTGCCAACACTGTCAGTTGCGATCTTTCCTATTTTGAAAGACGCAGTCAGAGTGACCAACTGCCAACGCTTCATCTGTCACCTGTTACCGTAGACAGCTCCCTGTAAGACACTAGGTTTTATGAATGATTTCTATCTGCAGGCTAGCCTCACATTTCATTCCGGACTAGCCCGGACATACTAAAAGAAGCGAGAGGCGTCTTCAGTTTGTGTAAGTAGAGAGACAAGTTTTAATAAAATATTTTACTTTACTTACAATTTACATTTCATGACTAAATGCACTAGTATTTTTCTATTATGCTTCGACAGGTGATGAATGCAGTATTAAGTTCTAATGGTAAAAACATGTTTTTTTTCCTTCACTTGTACTGTGAAATCTTCCTTCGTGCCAAATTTAATGATTCCAGGTCAACGGGAGATACCCTGTAGGTTTTGGTGAGTCATTTGCGTCTACCAAACTATTTGACGTAAATGGCTGTAACTTTTCATTCCATTGATTATCAAGCTTAAATTTTTTACATCGTATAGGGACCATAGAACTTTGTATGTGACGTAAATTTCAACTGAGTATGTCTACCTGTTCCAACGAAAAAGGGTTCTTAACAGTCGACAGACAGAGAGACTGACAAATTTCATATCTAGCTACTTGATGCGCTCTTTAACTTGGATCTCTTCCTCGCATGTTACTTTTGGTGTGAACTAATGTCGGGTAGACTTCGCAGCTGCCATCTGTCGGTAGCTCAACTAAACAACGGCGCAGTTGCGCGGCCTCACCGACAGGAGGCAGATGTCACCGAACAGGGTTTTTACGTTACGTTTTGAAATATTCATTGACGCTAGCTGAAGTAATTTGTATTTTATGTATTAGACGGGATAATTACATGTGATTCTAGCACAGATTCTTGGACCACGGATGTGCTGTTTTTAGTACGATGTATACCAAAGAATACATTTTGTTTCCTCGCCATTAATTACTAATAGTGCTGGAATCACCAGCGGAAAAATTCCACTAGTTCGATTCTTTTCCCCGCTACAGCTGGGGATATCCTGCTCGTATAAAACGAATTCGATAGATCAGTAAACTCTTGACAGTTTACTCGTATCTCTTTACTTCTATACATTTATACACTTTGACACGCACAAACAACAAATAAGTACCGTACGCATAGTATAAGGTTAGCACAAAATCGTTTGATTTACATTTTTTTTTTCTGGATTCTTTGGTCATCGATCGCCATGCTTTTGAAAACGCTCCGCTTATGACTTGTTTCTTAAAAGAGTAAAAATGTTATTAGCAATATTTTACCGAGTTCGCAGTCTTCTCGGATTTACATAATTTTTTGCTATCAGTTTGATTTCTTGTTAAGTCTTGTTAAGACTCTTTCTAGTCCATTTGTAGTTGAATTTGAAAGCATTTTTACTATATTTCGACCGTGACTGTCTCAAGAAATATGTAAAGTTTTTTTTTTTAATATATAAATTGCACTACAGAACTGTTTGTCATCATGTCTCCAAGTTACTGTTGTGTTAGTGACAATTTGTGACCAGTAACCTGGAGAGGCACGGAAATGGAGGTACCCATGCACATCAGTACGAGATTGCCACACCACAAGAAAAAGATGACCACATCATTCACTAAAAGACTATGTAACATATGTATGGCCTTATTTTAAAGTTGTTTTTGTAATGCCATTTAGCCTGAAGATGAGCTTTACCCCGAAACACGTCGCTAATTAAATAAGTAATCCAATAGTTGACGAAATTTGTGACTGGTAGCGGTAATTTATAAAAAAAAAAACCTTTACATACCATTTTTAGTTAGTGCAGTACCATTTTGTACATATTTGTATAGACGTAAAGTGTCCATATTATAGAGGCAGGGGGTTATAAAGTTTTATTGGCGAAAAAATGTCAAGAAAAGACATAGTTTCGTGGCCTCAGAACCCTTGCGATGACCCTAGAACCCTGCCCATGTTCTCACTACGTCAGCTAAAACTACATTTACGCCTCAAACGAGATAATATGGTCATATTTTACGCGCTGAAATATGGTAAATTTGAACCTCTCGATCTAGGTACGGGATGACATATCGAAAAAAGTTTCGAAGTTCCCCGAGAATATAATTTGAAGAATATATCGTAAAAATTTCGACGATCTACCATGAATAGAAATTATAAATCTGGTCATCCCCACAACTGATACTTTTCTTACCCAAAAATCATGGTTTATCGGGGTTTTCCCAGGAATCGCCCATGAACAAATGGTGTTATTATAAAGGGCTCAAGACACACCCTGGACTACACCTAATGCAAAAGAAACAACCGATTTGCTGAATTTGCCTGGGCTGGGGAAATTGAGTAACATTTAAATTTTGATCCTGTGCTGCAATATAGCTACCAGTGAGCCCGATCTTCCGCTATATTTACACTCCTGGAAATTGAAATAAGAACACCGTGAATTCATTGACCCAGGAAGGGGAAACTTTATTGACACATTCCTGGGGTCAGATACATCACATGATCACACTGACAGAACCACAGGTACATAGACACAGGCAACAGAGCATGCACAATGTCGGCACTAGTACAGTGTATATCCACCTTTCGCAGCAATGAAGGCTGCTATTCGCCCATGGAGACGATCGTAGAGATGCTGGACGTAGTCCTGTGGAACGGCTTGCCATGCCATTTCCACCTGGCGCCTCAGTTGGACCAGCGTTCGTGCTGGACGTGCAGACCGCGTGAGACGACGCTTCATCCAGTCCCAAACATGCTCAATGGGGGACAGATCCGGAGATCTTGCTGGCCAGGGTAGTTGACTTACACCTTCTAGAGCACGTTGGGTGGCACGGGATACATGCGGACGTGCATTGTCCTGTTGGAACAGCAAGTTCCCTTGCCGGTCTAGGAATGGTAGAACGATGGGTTCGATGACGGTTTGGATGTACCGTGCACTATTCAGTGTCCCCTCGACGATCACCAGTAGTGTACGGCCAGTGTAGGAGATCGCTCCCCACACCATGATGCCGGGTGTTGGCCCTGTGTGCCTCGGTCGTATGCAGTCCTGATTGTGGCGCTCACCTGCACGGCGCCAAACACGCATACGACCATCATTGGCACCGAGGCAGAAGCGACTCTCATCGCTGAAGACGACACGTCTCCATTCGTCCCTCCATTCACGCCTGTCGCGACACCACTGGAGGCGGGCTGCACGATGTTGGGGCGTGAGCGGAAGACGGCCTAACGGTGTGCGGGACCGTAGCCCAGCTTCATGGAGACGGTTGCGAATGGTCCTCGCCGATACCCCAGGAGCAACAGAGGGACACTGGGAAGTGGCGGTGCGATCCCCTACGGCACTGCGTAGGATCCTACGGTCTTGGCGTGCATCCGTGCGTCGCTGCGGTCCGGTCCCAGGTCGACGGGCACGTGCACCTTCCGCCGACCACTGGCGACAACATCGATGTACTGTGGAGACCTCACGCCCCACGTGTTGAGCAATTCGGCGGTACGTCGACCCGGCCTCCCGCATGCCCACTATACGCCCTCGCTCAAAGTCCGTCAACTGCACATACGGTTCACGTCCACGCTGTCGCGGCATGCTACCAGTGTTAAAGACTGCGATGGAGCTCCGTATGCCACGGCAAACTGGCTGACACTGACGGCGGCGGTGCACAAATGCTGCGCAGCTAGCGCCATTCGACGGCCAACACCGCGGTTCCTGGTGTGTCCGCTGTGCCGTGCGTGTGATCATTGCTTGTACAGCCCTCTCGCAGTGTCCGGAGCAAGTATGGTGGGTCTGACACACCGGTGTCAATGTGTTCTTTTTTCCATTTCCAGGAGTGTATAAATGGCTGCTAGGCCAAGGGATATCCAAAAGACAGCGGAAGCAGTTATTAATCCCCAAGACATCCAAAAGACTTCACCCTTATGTCCGTGATCAATAGAGCCTGAAAAAATCGCAGTTTCGGTCACTGGCTTTTGGGACATATTGGTACCGTGCATTGTCATGCATGGACCGATTAGTCTGTATTAGTAAAAAACCTGATGCTACTTGCAGGATAGGGACAACAAAAGTGCTATTTTCAATATTTTGCGAAATTATTGACCAAATTTAAAAATTCAAAATGCTGTCATAATCTGCTGCTTAAGGCTTATAGTCTTAAATGAAAAATTTACCACACGGAGTTAGTATTACAGTTATAAACTGTGTTTGCCATCAGGCAGCGTAACTGATCCCTCGCAAATATACGGAGTCACTTCGTCCAGTAGAGTCCGCACAGTACAAGGTGGCCGATGCACAATGACCAATTTTCCTCGTTTGTTCGAAAGTGTTTGCCACCTTTCGGCCAGTCGGTGAAGATAGAATCCAGGTGCACGCCCTGCAGTATTTCTCAAACGATTTTACAGAACCTGTAAAAAATATAATCGTTTTGGTTTACTTAGAGTTTTATATGTGCGATTGATGATGATGTGCCCTTAATTTTGTTAATGGTCATAGTTATTGTGAAAAACTGTGCGAATTTCGGAAAAGTGTGCAATGAAACTCAGATGTCGCTATGATTTTCCGTTTGGTGCATGTTAGATAATATGTTGCTGCGTATAGAATTTAGCTAACATACTGAATTTCTGTTTTCCATTGGGTAGAGGTATCTATGTGTCATCAATCTCGACCAAATTGCCCGGAACCGCGCTGCTGCTACCGTCGCAGGTTCGAATCCTGCCTCGGGCATGGATGTGTGTGATGTCCTTAGGTTAGTTAGGTTTAAGTAGTTCTAAGTTCTAGAGGACTAATGACCACAGAAGTTAAGTCCCATAGTGCTCAGAGCCATTTGACGCAGCACACTCATTTGCGATCGCGCCACACCAGCAATAAAGCCAGAGTGGATATCCACAACATTCCTCGTTTTTCATAAACGGTTTGAGATATTGAAATTGAGGAGGAGGAGTTTAGTGTTGAACGTCTCGTCGACGACGAGGTCGTTAGAGACAGAGCTCATGCTCAGATCATGGAAGGATTGGGAAGGAAATTGGCCGTGACCTTTTAAAGGAACCATCCCGTCATTTGCCTGAAACGATTTAGGGAAATCACGGAAAACCTAAATCAGGATGGCCGGAGACGGTTTTGAACCGTTGTCCTCCCGAATGCGAGTCCAGTGTGATAACCACTGCACCACCTAGCTCGCTGAAATGAGATTTTGGCAAATGATGGTTCGCAATGAGGAGAGTATTTTGCCGTATAATTAAAAGGCACAACTTCATTATCTACTGTTATTCCACTAACTATAGACTTTTTCGACGAAACAATGTAATTTTTAGGGACCATCGGTAGCTGCTGAAATGAGAAGTGGTATGGCTTTCGGAACAACATAAGTCAAGTTATTACACGTTTATTTTGTAGTAAGGATGTCGTTTTTTATAAGATGCTTACCTTACTTTCCCTCAGTTCCTGACTTAATAAACCACTCTTTCAGAATTCTCCCGCAATTGCTTCCACACAACGAGTTAGTGAGGTGACACTGTGCAAATTCCGCTGAGTTTTGGTGTTTTTGTTGTTGTTGTTGTGGTCTTCAGTCCTGAGACTGGTTTGATGCAGCTCTCCATGCTACTCTATCCTGTGCAAGCTTCTTCATCTCCCAGTACCTACTGCAACCTACATCCTTCTCAATCTGCTTGGTGTATTCATCTCTTGGTCTCCCTCTACGATTTTTACCCTCCACGCTGCCCTCCAATACTACATTGGTGATCCCTTGATGCCTCAGAACATGTCCTACCAACCGATCCCTTCTTCTAGTCAAGTTGTGCCACAAGCTCCTCTTCTCCCCAATTCTATTGAATACCTCCTCATTAGTTATGTGATCTACCCATCTAATCTTGAGCATTCTTCTGGTCCGAACTATTTATCGTCCATGTTTCACTTCCATACATGGCTACACTCCATACAAATACTTTCAGAAACGACTTCCTGACACTTAAATTTATACTCGATGTTAACAGATTTCTCTTCTTCAGGAACGCTTTCCTTGCCATTGCAATAATCTTAAATGTGGGGTCATGTCTGCCTCTATCCAGTCTGTTAATGTCTGAGGGACGAGTTTTGCGTCACACCTACATCTACATGGATAACCTGGAATTCACACTTAAGTACCTGGCAGAACGTTCATCAAGCCACCTTCACAACGACGCTTTATTATTCCAACCTCGAAGCGCGCGTGGAAAAAAACGAATACCTATAGCTTTCCGTGCGAGCCCTGGTTTTCCTTATTTATGATCCCTTATGTATGTCGGCGTCCACAAAATATTTTCGCATTCGGAGGAGAAAGTAGGTGAGAAGATTCTGCCACAACGAGAAACGCCTTTGTTTTAATTATGTCCACCCCAAACACTAGATCATGTCAGTGGCACTGTCTCTCCCTTATTTCTCGATAATGCAAAATGTACTGCTCTTCTTTGACCTTCTCGAAGTCCTCTGTTAATCCTATCTGGTAAGCTTCCGAAATGCGGTGCTACAGAAGAATGCTGAAGATTAGATGGGTAGATCACATAACTAGTGAGATGGTATTGAATAGAATTGGGGAGAAGAGGAGTTTGTGGCACAATTTGACAACAAGAAGGGACCGGTTGGTAGGACATGATCTGAGGCATTAAGGGATCACAAATTTAGCATTGGAGGGCTGCGTGGAGGGTAAAAATCGTAGAGGGAGACCAAGAGATGAATACACTAAGCACATTCAGAAGGATGTAGGTTGCAGTAAGTACTGGGAGATGAAGAAGCTTGCACAGGATTGAGTAGCGTGGAGAGCTGCATCAAACCTGTCTCAGGACTGAAGACAACAACAACAGATTCGGTGTTGTTACAGCATCATCTTTAGGCCCTGAATACAACATACCATACATAAACACCCAATGCAACAACAATAATTTATATGTTATTATGCAAAACAATTCTATTATAACCATATTACATAATGGATAATTTCAATGAAGTAATTATATTTTTGATCATTTCCGTTAAAATGCCATCACTCTGGACATTAACCATTTACGCGGTATCACTTATATACAAATGAAGTTGTATATGCACAACCGTTTTATGACAGGTTAATATCAGGTATTGAAAAATGGGAGTATAAAGCGGTTCTAGGCGCTACAGTCTGGAACCGCGCGACCGCTACGGTCGCAGGTTCGAACCCTGCCTCGGGCATGGATGTTAAGTCCCATGTCCTTAGCTTAGTTAGGTTTAAGTAGTTCTAAATTCTACGGGACTGATGATCTCAGAAGTTAGGTCCCGTAGTGCTCAGAGCCATTTGAACCAACTGCTGGGTTATTCAAACTGAGATGCAAGCATCGCACAGTCTTCCCCGCCGTGCGGACTTACCGTATCTACCATATATACATAAAAAGTTCTTGGTAGTGTCCTGGTCTATAGCATGTAGCGGCGTCGAAAAAAATAGATATATCGACATCAAACAGGCAATATCGAGTGCCGATATTTTTATTTTATATTTTTTCACAATTTTCTTGTAGTGTTTGAAGTTAAAACTTCCTGGCAGATTAAAACTGTGTGCTGGACCGAGACTCGAACTCGGGACCTTTGCCTTTCGCGGGCAAGGTAGGAGACAAGGTACTGGCAGAAGTAAAGCTGTAAGGACGGGGCGTGAGTCGTGCTTGGGTAGCTCAGTTGGTAGAGCACTTGCCCGCGAAAGGCAAAGGTCCTGAGTTCGAGTCTCGGTCCAGCACACAGTTTTAATCTGCCAGGAAGTTTCATATCAGTGCACACTCCGCTGCAGAGTGAAAATCTGATTCTGGTGTTTGAAGTTGTTCTTGTGAAACTGTGGTAGATCATAATTTTCCTTTCATTGTGTGAAGGAGTTTTCTGATTTTTGAGCTGTCATGACGTACAGTCTTTCTCTTTGAATGTGTGAAGCAAGTATAGGTGGCACAAAAGTAGTAGTCCAATTGCACTGGTGGGTGGCGGTGTGAACGGTATAACAAGATTTCCGATGTGAAGAAATAGCACATCAGTTGCCGTAAAAAAAGAATTTTTAACTCGACTAGTGAGCTATTCCTTCAGATTGCAAATGGTTCAAATGGCTCTGAGCACTATGGGACTCAACTGCTGAGGTCATTAGTCCCCTAGAACTTAGAACTAGTGAAACCTAACGAACCTAAGGACATCACAAACATCCATGCCCGAGGCAGGATTCGAACCTGCGACCGTAGCGGTCTTGCGGTTCCAGACTGCAGCGCCTTTAACCGCACGGCCACTTCGGCCGGCTCAGATTGCAATTCTTCAGTAAGAGTTGCTGGAAAATGATGAACAAAAATGTAAACGACGAGATTGGTCTCTCTGGTGAGCGAGGATGTGTGACGAGAAATGCTGACGGAATCGGCACTGCAACATTCAGCTTCACCGCGCATTTTCGACACAACTCCTGCTAGGTCACTGCATTTGCAGAAATGAAAACAACAGGGAAGTCGACATGAAATGTTCCGAACAAATCGATACGTGACGAAACGGAAGGACAGAGCCATTGGCCACCCATTATTGTGCCACTTACATGGAGTTACCGTTGTTGGCAAAGTGGTTATCACCCAGCGTAAACACGCATCGTTTTCCTTTCTATTCTTGCTCTAGGGGGCGTTAGGCAGGCTGCCAGCTCGTTAATGTACAGAGTATCCAATATTGCAGCAGGTTGATGGTGTGGCCATGGGTAACTCATTGAGCCCTACGAACGCTAATTTTTACGTGGAAAAATTCGAACAATTAGATCTGGAAAAAGCGAATGAGAAAGCATGTCGATGGTATCGATACGTGGGTGATACATTTGTGGTTTGGTCACACGGCAAAAAAGCTATAGAGCAATTCTTTTGTTATTTAAATAGTATAAATCCTAAAATCCACAAGAGATTTCTAACAACCCTACCACAACAAAGGTCAAAAATTAATTATGATTGTAGTGTTCCTCACGCTGCTAAATATTGCATTTTCGGGCAACAACAAAGTTATATTATGTGGCAGGTGTCATTAGAGCACAGTTAATAAAGTCATTTCTCGAAATAATAAATAAACTAGCCACTCATCTTTTCGTGTTTCTCACGCTGCTCTCTCTGTGAACTCATGGCTCAATTGTCGAAAATCTAGGTGGTAATGATTCCAAGCTCGGGTGCAAAGAGGCCTAGGTGTTATTCTGCGATATTCAAAAGTTTTGTAGATGTGTTTCACAAACCATTCTTGAAGATTAAACTTTTGCAAGTTAGGACAATGGTGATGTAAAAAAGTAATAAGCACCCCGAATTTAAGTTACACTTCTTTTTTATTACTTTTGTTGCAATATCACGTAACTCGTTCCAAAACATCACTTCACAATATAAAACATACTTGAAAATATCTTCCTCACTGTTAAAGTTCACAGTTCATAAGCTGACTACAATTTGCGTCTTTTTAACATGACGACCAAAGCTTGACTCTCTAATAACCGCTTACGCGCCCAAAAATCAGAGTTACAAGTACGTCAATGATCGCAGTGACAAAAGAAAGAATACACATAAGAATAATATCATTGCAATATATACATATCGATGTATCGAAGTACCTCTACATTAATGAAATCAAATCTGAATGCTGTCACAGAAATATGTTAACTATTTTACAGAAACACAGTAGAATATTGCTGGTATCGAGAGGTTGAGGTGAGGTGCCGTAATGGTTACGTAATTCAAGTACCATTACACCATGGAAATGGAGAAAGACAATGCAATATCCTTGGGTCAAATGGCTCTAAGCACTATGGGACTTACCATCTGAAGTCATCAGTCCCCTAGAACTTAGAACTACTTCAACCTAACTAACCTAACGACATCACACACATCCATGCCCGAGGCAGGATTCGAACCTGCGACCGTAGCAGCAGCGCGGTTCCGGACTGAAGCGCCTAGAACCGCTCGGCCACACCAGCCGGCTGCAATGTCCTTCTTGGGTGTCTTCGTTATGAGACAGACTGATGGCAGCTTGAAACATAGTCTTTCGGAAGGTTACGCATTCCGACAGATACTCGCATAAGGATTCAAGTCATCATCCACAACAGAAAAGAGGTCTAATTAAAAGTCCAGTGGACAGAGCTAAAACGATTTGTACGCCGGAATACCTGGACGCCGAGTTAAAAATTCTACAGCAGGCTTTTGAGAAGAACGGGTACCCTAGTAAGAAAATTAATAGAGTTTTGCGACCGAATAGCAGGAGACCTAAGGACAACGATAGGTCACAGCGATGGAAGAACACAGTTTCTCTACCCTTCGTCAAAAAAGTAACGGATCAAATCGGCAAGATTTTAAGCAAACATAACGTTCGACCCATTTTCAGACCAACTAAGGAAATAGGCCAGGCACTTTGTTCCGTTAGGGATAAACGTCCTCCTCGGTCTGCTAGTGGTGTATACAAGATTACGTGTACGTGTGGTAGGGTCTACCCTGGAACTACAAAGAGAAGTGTGAATACACGGTTGAAGGGACGTAAAAATCTTTGCCGACTAGGGAAAACATCAAGTCAGCCGTGGCGGAACATGCTCTTCCGTCGGGTGATCACGTAGTGAAATTTTCGGAAACTGAAGATTTATGTACTTTGACGAACTATTATCCACGGCTGTATAGAGAAGCCATCGAAATACCGGGTGATCAAAAAGTCAGTATAAATTTGAAAACTGAATAAATCACGGAATAATGCAGATAGAGAGGTACAAATTGACACACATGCTTGGAATGACATGGGGTTTTATTAAAACCAAGAAAATACAAAAGTTCAAAAAATGTCCAACAGATGGCGCTTCATCTGATCAGAATAACAGTAATTAGCATAACAAAGTAAGACAAAGCAAAGATGATGTTCTTTACAGGAAATGCTCAATATGTCCACCATCATCCCTCAACAGTAGCTGTAGTCGAGGAATAATGTTGTGAACAGCACTGTAAAGCATGTCCGGAGTTATGGTGAGGCATTGGCGTCGGATGTCGTCTTTCAGCATCCCTAGAGATGTCGGTCGATCACGATACACTTGCGACTTCAGGTAACCCCAAAGCCAATAATCGCACGGACTGAGGTCTGGGGACCTGGAAGGCCAAGCGTGGCGAAAGTGGCGGCTGAGCACACGATCGTCACCAAACGACGCGCGCAAGAGATCTTTCACGCGTCTAGCAGTATGGTGTGGAGCGCCATCCTGCATAAACACCGTACGTGCCAGCAGGTGTTTATCAGCCAGGCTGGGGATGATGCGATTCTGTAACATATCGGCGTACCTCTCACCCGTCACGGTAGCAGTTACAAAACCAGAATTACGCATTTCCTCGAAGAAAAAAGGCCCGATAACGGTAGATGTGGTAAATCCGACCCATACCGTGACTTTCTCGTCGTGCAATGGAGTTTCCACGACAGTTCTAGCATTTTCGGTAGCCCAAATTCTGCTGTTATGGGCGTTGACAGACCCTCGGAGCGTGAAATGAGCTTCGTCGGTCCACAACACGTTACTCAACCAATCGTCATCTTCCGCCATCTTTTAAAACGCCCACACCGCAAATGCCATCGGCTTCACGAAATCGCCAGGTAACAGTTCACGATGCCGATGGATTTTGTACGGATAGCATCGGAGGGTACGCCTAAGTGCCAACCAAACAGTAGTGTATGGAATGCCGGTGCGACGTGCGACTGCACGAGCGCTGACTTCCCCGTGCATAGACGAACCCGCTACAGTCTCCATTTCTTCCTGAACTGTCTCAGCAGCATTACGCCTTGTGCTCGGTCGGCCACTACGGGGTCTAAACAACCCGTGGCTTCGAACTTCGAAATCATTCTCGCCACAGCTGCATTTGTCAACCCGTTCGAATCCCCTTCCTACGGCGATAGGATCGTAACGCTGAACTAGCACATTCCCCATTCTGATAATACAGCTTCACTAAAAGCGCCTTTTGAAGTAACGTCAACATGCTGCGACTGCTGGCGCATCTGATTCTCTCTTCATTACAGCTCCTTTTATACACGATTGTCATGCGCAGTCACTGACGTTTTGCTGTCCAGCGCCATCTGTCGGACATTTTGTGAATTTTTTTTTCCAATAAAACCCCATGTCATTCCAAGCATGTGTGTTAATTTTTACCTCCTTATCTACATCATTCCGTGGTTTATTAAGTTTTCAAATTTATACTTTTTTGATCACTCGGTATACAAACATGGAGATAATTTTAACAGAAAAGAAGAAGTCATGAAATACAGCGATATATGGACAGTGGCGCTACAGAATGGACGAGAAGTTTTTATCTTTGACGCACTATGATCGACAGTTATATTTTATCTTTCGCAAGGTTTACCTCTGCTATCAGTTGAAATCCAGACCACGCCCACTTTCCACGGTATTTAGGCCGTTCTTCGACGTCCGACTCGTCGGTCGGCAAGACTCATCACAACCAGGAGCATCTCCGAACATGTCCAACGTAGTCCAGGACGAAACGTCAGGGATAGAAGAGTTCCATGGACCGGAAGAATTCTCGGCAGCTATCCAATAACAAGTCAATACATAAACATACAGCTCTAAAACCGGCAGTATATTTTCAATGTGCAGCCGTTTTTTATATATGCCGGTAATTCGACATTTCTTTTCTTCGATATATCTATAATTCTTTTCGATGTATCGGTTGCCGACGACTACACAGGGTTATTACAAATGATTGAAGCGAGTTCACAGCTCTACAATAACTTTATTATTTGAGATATTTTCACAATGCTTTGCACACACATACAAAAACTCAAAAAGTTTTTTTAGGCATTCACAAATGTTCGATATGTGCCCCTTTAGTGATTCGGCAGACATCAAGCGGATAATCAAGTTCCTCCCACACTCGGCGCAGCTTGTCCACATCAATGAGTTCGAAAGCATTGTTGATGCGAGCTCGCAGTTCTGGCACGTTTCTTGGTAGAGGAGGTTTAAACACTGAATCTTTCACACTAACCCCACAGAAAGAAATCGCATGGGGTTAAGTCGGGAGAGCGTGGAGGCCGTGACACGAACTGCTGATCAAGATCTCCACCACGACAGATCCATCGGTTTTCCAATCTCCTGTTTAAGAAATGCCGAACATCACGATGGAAGTGCGGTGGAGCACCATCCTGTTGAAAGATGAAGTCGGCGCTGTCGGTCTCCAGTTGTGGCGTGAGCCAATTTTCCAGCATGTCCAGATACACGTGTCCTGGAACGTTTTTTTCGCAGAAGAAAAAGGGGCCGTAAACTTTAAACCGTGAGATTGCACAAAACACGTTAACTTTTGGTGAACTGCGAATTTGCTGCACGAATGCGTGAGGATTCTCTACCGCCCAGATTCGCACATTGTGTCTGTTCACTTCACCATTAAGAAAAAATGTTGCTTCATCACTGAAAACAAGTTTCGCACTGAACGCATCCTCTTCCGTGAGCTGTTGCAACCGCGCCGAAAATTCAAAGCGTTTGACTTTGTCATCGGATGTCAGGGCTTGTAGCAATTGTAAACGGTAAGGCTTCTGCTTTAGCCTTTTCCGTAAGATTTTCCAAACCGTCGGCTGTGGTACGTTTAGCTCCCTGCTTGCTTTATTCGTCGACTTCCGCGGGCTACGCGTGAAACTTGCCCGCACGCGTTCAACCGTTTCTTCGCTCACTGCAGGCCGACCCGTTGATTTCCCCTTACAGAGGCATCCAGAAGCTTTAAACTGCGCATACCATCGCCGAATGGAGTTAGCAGTCGGTGGATCTTTGTTGAACTTCGTCCTGAAGTGTCGTTGCACTGTTATGACTGACTGATGTGAGTGCATTTCAAGCACGACATACGCTTTCTCGGCTCCTGTCGCCATTTTGTCTCACTGCGCTCTCGAGCGCTCTGGCGGCAGAAACCTGAAGTGCGGCTTCAGCCGAACAAAACTTTATGAGTTTTTCTACGTATCTGTAGTGTGTCGTGACCATATGTCAATGAATGGAGCTACAGTGAATTTATGAAATCGCTTCAATCATTTGTAATAGCCCTGTACTTCTTAAATATCGATGTATCGGATGCGCGATATTCTTAAAAATGTCAACAGCCCTAATAGCAAGTGCAAGTTGAGGCGCCGCAACTAGTGCGCGATCGCCCATTTGTCTATTAAAAGCTTTACTTCAGAATGTATGTGGGCGGCAGTGTAAGCCGGTAGAGTATTATACGGTCAGTAACGGACGAGTTGTGTCCTGCAGACTGACGTCACGACCATCTGTTGCAGCTGCACGTGTGAAAGCAGTGGAGTAGCGCTGGCAGGCTACTTACATTATACGAAACTAAAAATATTAACAACTAATAAAGGAATAACCTGAGGAACGTCACATTTGATGTAGAACCTTCTGTTGTGAAAACAAACAATATGTTAAAGTCTGAGATCAAACATAGTTGTATTTTGGAAGTTTGTAAAATTCCATTAAAAAAAACGTAATTTTCCGACAGTCAAGATGGTTGGTTGGTTGGTTTGGGGAAGGAGACCAGACAGCGAGGTCATCGGTCTCATCGGATTAAGGAAGGATGGGGAAGGAAGTCGGCCGTGCCCTTTGAAAGGAACCATCCCGGCATTTGCCTGGAGCGATATAGGGAAATCACGGAAAACCTACATCAGGACGGCCGGACGCGGGATTGAACCGTCGTCCTCCCGAATGCGAGTCCAGTGTCTAACCACTGCGCCACCTCGCTCGGTCACCTTCAGTGACTACGTACGATGATCTGATAACACTTGCAGTGTTCATATATAAATTTCGAAAGTTTTTAGTGTCAGAAAACCTCTGTAACTTTTCTATAATAATAATTTCAAGAATTCTGAGTAAATATGTGTATTGTGTGTTAGGGTGCGTGTGAATGGGAATGCGTGCGCGAGAGTATGTGGGACGTTCGGCATTATTAAAAATCATTCATGTAATTCTCTACAGGAACTGGCAAGTGTTCCGACTCTGTAACGTGGGAACGAATCCACTAGTGGTTCTCCTACTAGTGAATGTCGGATGCCCAAGTATGTATGCTTATGTATAAGACAGCCAGAACATTCGCGACTACATAATAAATTTCCAGATATAGAGTAAAGCTTATAGTTCATTTTGTTTCGTTTATTTAATTAGAGAGTTTTGTGTTGCTTAATTTGATGACGTCAGTGAGCCTAGAGAAGTGGTTGCTGTTGCTAGATTTTGGCGTGAGCCGCACCCTAGAAGTGAGTTCTCATTGGTCGTAAGTGCTGACAGCCAATGAGAAGCGAGACGGTTGTCCGCCTAGCGAGGAGATATAGTTTTGAGGGTGGGAGAGTGAGAGGGGAGTCGCGAGCTAGCTTTGATTGGAGGCGGTTATGCTGGATGTGACTTTTCGCATTATGTGTGAGATGAAGTCTTGGGATGACTTCCGCGTTACGGTCCAGTGTTAATGGTATCTGGTAGTGACCAGAAATTGTTTATGAAAACTTTAGAGTGTTGTGATAATTCGTTCCGACGAAAATCGTGAGTGGTTCAAAATGGTTCAAATGGCTCTGAGCACTATGGGACTCAACTGCTGAGGTCATTAGTCCCCTAGAACTTAGAACTAGTTAAACCTAACTAACCTAAGGACATCACACACATCCATGCCCGAGGCAGGATTCGAACCTGCGACCGTAGCGGTCTCGCGGTTCCAGACTGCAGCGCCAGAACCGCGCGGCCACTTCGGCCGGCTAAAATCGCGAGTGAACTTTGAATTATATAGCGTGGCGGTACTGAGCATATTCTTACTGAGTATTTTATGGCGAGCATAAACTTTTACTAAAGACAACCACTGAATATCGTGTGCAGAAGTAATTGGCCGATCATTGACTGTGTTACAAGTAATTGGTTTCGGAATTTGGGAAGGTAAAAGTTCCGGCTGTTTTAGGTATGGCGATAACTGTGAGCAGAAACTTTAGTAATTTTCGTAAATGTGGGCTGATGATCTTGCTTAACGGCAATAAAGATCTATTGACGGTTTAAATTTGAAGTTCATATTCAAAGTACGAGTGACATCCCCTTTCCGAATAATTTCTTTAAAGTACATAGACAATTTTCAGCAACTTTTACTTATAGCAGCCTCCGGCGTGTAGCTGTGAGGTTACAGTTTCCTCAACACTGCTTTTCTGTGATCTCGTAAGTAGCTGCAGTCAGGAGTTTACGTGAGAAGATCTGCCGCTGTAAAGAGGTAGGTGAGCAAAAATTATAAAAGAAATTGCATTGCAGCAGCGACGTATAATCCGTCGCAATTGGAGCATCGCACGCACGCATGTAAAAAATCCGTCGCAAAGGGAGAAGAACACGGAGCTTACGTAGCCAGGCGGAGTCGTCACAGGGTTACGTCGGCTGGAGGTTCGATAGGCCCAGCAGCGGGGAGACGGCTGTCGCGTTTTGTTTTTCAACTGCCTCCAGGTAGCTCGTCACTATCTCTAGACTCCAGGCTGAGCGACTCAACTGGTCGGTCTGGAGGATCACCTTTCGGCGGGAGGCGGTTTCTATTTCCTGCACCAGCACTTGGGGACGGTTCTCGCGTTTCCGTGACTCACCTCACGCTGCCAGTCAAACCTGAACGAGGCGGCCTCTGCGTTCGGATCCCAGTGTGGTCGCCACAGGGTGCGACTGCCCTCTAACAAGGGAACCTCCCCATCGCACCCCCCTCAGATTTAGTTATAAGTTGGCACAGTGGATGATAGGCCTTGAAAAACTGAACTCATATCAATCGAGAAAACAGGAAGAAGTTGTGTGGAACTATGAAAAAATAAGCAAAATATACAAACTGAGTAGTCCATGCGAAGATAGCCAACATCAAGCATAATCTGAGCGCAGGAGCGCCGTGGTCCCGTGGTTAGCGTGAGCAGCTGCGGAACGGGAGGTCCTTGGTTCAAGTCTCCCTCGAGCGAAAATTTTTACTTTCTTTATTTTCGCAAAGTTATGATTTGTCCGTTCGTTCATTGACGTCTCTGTTCACTGTAATAAGTTTAGTGTCTGTGTTGTGCGACCGCACCGCAAAACCGTGCGATTAGTAGACGAAAGGACGTGACTCTTCAATGAGAACCGAAAACATCTGATCGCAAGGTCATAGGTCAACCGATTCCTCCACAGGAAAACACGTCTGATATATTCTATACGACACTGGTGACGGCATGTGCGTCACATGACAGGAATATGTTGTCGACCCACATAACTTGTACACTTGCGAATGGGTAAAAACATTCTTCTACGTTGCCCGATTTAGGTTTTCTTGTGGATGTGATAATTACTCCCAAAAAATGATGAAAACATAAGAGTTTGTCACATAAACTGCAACAAATGAATCCAACAGTTTCACAGTCGCTCACTTTTCCTTCTGCTCTGTCAAAACATATGTTTTTAACGTTTTCAAATTTTTCCGTGTATAGACCGTCAAATCCTGCATATGTGCAAGCAAATCTGAACATGTCCTGGAATTTTGGAGAGCGAAGTTGATTATGTGTGACTGCCTGAACTTTGATGATTGTCTGAAAATAAAAAAATTAAACTTTTCGCTCGAAGGAAGACTTGAACCAAGGACCTCTCTCTCCGTAGCTGCTCACGCTAACCACGGGACCACGGCGCTCGTAAGCTTACACTCTCCTTGATGTTGCATATCTTGCACATGGACTACTCAGTTTGTATATTTTGCTTATTTTTTTCATGGTTCCACATAACTTCTTCCTGTTTTCTCGATTGATCTGTGTTCAGTTTTTCAAGGCCTATCCACTGTGCCAACTTATAACTAAATCTGAGGGGGGTGCGATGGGCAGGTTCCCTTACAAGTATCGACATATCGATGATTTTCTCCAAAACATCAGTGTTTATATGCGATATTTGTATCTTTGTGAGTGTGAAGCAAGTGAGTCGCCTAGGTCTCTAGAAGAGCGTAGCGTTCCGAAGGATTGGAAAAGGGCACAGGTCATCCCCGTTTTCAAGAAGGGACGTCGGCCAGATGTGCAGAACTATAGACCTATATCTCTAACGTCGATCAGTCTTAGAATTTTGGAACACGTATTATGTTCGAGTATAATGACTTTTATGGAGACTAGAAATCTACTCTGTAGGAATCAGCATGGGTTTCGAAAAAGACGATCGTGCGAAACCCAGCTCGCGCTATTCGTCCACGAGACTCAGAGGGTCATAGACACGGGTTCCCAGGTAGATGCCGTGTTTCTTGACTTCCGCAAGGCGTTCGATACAGTTCCCCACAGTCGTTTAATGAACAAACTAAGAGCATATGGACTATCAGACCAATTGTGTGATTGGATTGAAGAGTTCCTAGATAACAGAACGCAGCATGTCATCCTCAGTCGAGAGGAGTCTTCCGGAGTAAGAGTGATTTCAGGTGTGCCTCTGGGGAGTGTCGTAGGACCGTTGCTATTCACAACGCTCAGTAGCTCGGTACGGGCTTTCACCGAAGAGTCAAGCAGTATATTGCTCCCTCCTACGTATATCTCACGAAGAGACCATGAGGATAAAATCAGAGAGATTAGAGCCCACACAGAGGCATACCGACAATCCTTCTTTCCACGAACAATACGAGGCTGGAATAGAAGGGAGAACCGATAGAGGTACTCAGGGTACCCTCCGCCACACACCGTCAGGTGGCTTACGAAGTATGCATGTAGATGTAGATGTGGATGTAGATGCAAAACTGTCTATGTCCTCCATAACCAGTTTTGAGAAAAAGTGGAAAAACTGTTTTCACTTGGCAAATACACACTTCCCTACACTGTATGTTGTATACATAAGTATGGATTAGTACAAAACCATTTGGGCTATTGAAAATAAAGAATCAGGAACTCAAAACATGTAAGATATGAGCAAAATAAAAATGGACTTGGACAGTTTTGCATCTGACTTTGCAGATGGCCACTTTTGCACGCAACTGAAATGGACATGGACAGTTTTGAACCTGACTAGTTGTACATGAGGAGAGGATATGGAGTGAACATAAAACTGTGATGTTGTTGTTGTTGTTGTTGTTGTGGTCTTCAGTCCTGAGACTGGCTTGATGCAGCTCTCCATGCTACTCTATCCTGCGCAAGCTTCTTCATCTCCCAGTACCTACTGCAACCTACATCCTTCTGAATCTGCTTAGTGCATTCATCTCTTGGTCTCCCTCTACGATTTTTACCCTCCACGCTGCCCTCCAATACTAAATTGGTGATCCCTTGATGTCTCAGAACATGTCCTACCAACCGATCCCTTTTTCTAGTCAAGTTGTGCCACAAACTTCTCTTCTCCCCAATCCTATTCAATACCTCCTCATTAGTTATATGATCTACCCAACTAATCTTCAGCATTCTTCTGTAGCACCACATTTCGAAAGCTTCTATTCTCTTCTTGCCCAAACTAGTTATCGTCCATGTTTCACTTCCATACATGGCTACACTCCATACAAATACTTTCAGAAACGACTTCCTGACACTTAAATCAATACAGGATATTAACAAATTTCTCTTCTTCAGAAACGCTTTCCTAGCCATTGCCAGTCTACATTTTATATCCTCTCTACTTCGACCATCATCCGTTATTTTGCTCCCCAAATAGCTAAACCTCTTTACTACTTTAAGTGTCTCATTTCCTAATCTAATTCCCTCAGCATCACCCGACTTAATTTGACTACATTCCATTATCCTCGTTTTGCTTTTGTTGACGTTCATCTTATATCCTCCTTTCAAGACATTGTCCATTCCGTTCAACTGCTCTTCCAAGTCCTTTGCTGTCTCTGACAGAATTACAATGTCATCGGCGAACCTCAAAGTTTTTACTTCTTCTCCATGAATTTTAATACCTACCCCGAACTTTTCTTTTGTTTCCTTTACTGCTTGCTCAATATACAGATTGAATAACATCGGGGAGAGGCTACAACCCTGTCTCACTCCTTTCCCAACCACTGCTTCCCTTTCATGCCCCTCGACTCTTATAACTGCCATCAGGTTTCTGTACAAATTGTAAATAGCCTTTCGCTCCCTGAATTTTACCCCTATCACCTTCAGAATTTGAAAGAGAGTATTCCAGTCAACATTGTCAAAAGCTTTCTCTAAGACTACAAATGCTAGAAGCGTAGGTTTGCCTTTCCTTAATCTAGCTTCTAAGATAAGTCGTAGGGTCAGTATTGCCTCACGTGTTCCAATATTTCTACGGAATCCGAACTGAACTTCCCCGAGGTCGGCTTCTACCAGTTTTTCCATTCGTCTGTAAGGAATTCGCTTTAGTATTTTGCAACCGTGACTTATTAAACTGATTGTTCGGTAATTTTCACATCTGTCAGCACCTGCTTTCTTTGGGATTGGAATTATTATATTCTTCTTGAAGTCCGAGGGTATTTCGCCTGTGTCATACATCTTGCGCACCAGATGGTAGAGTTTTGTTAGGACTGGCTCTCCCAAGGCCATCAGTAGTTCCAATGGACTTGGACAGTTTTGCATCTGACTTTGCACATGGCCACTTTTGCATGCAACTGAAATGGACAGCTTTGAACCTGACTAGTTGTACATGAGGAGAGGATATGGAGTGAACATAAAACTGTGTATTCAGTTTTAATTTCTTTTAATATTTCTGAAGGTACATGGTGTAACAACTGACAAACTGCAATCCACTTAATACATGATATCTGGAACAATGTCATCATCTTCTCCTGCTAGCATTCTGATTCAACTGATGCCCCTGACCCGCTGGAACCTAGTAATGTCGTGTACCACGGCAGGGATTCACGTTCCCTCCAGGACTCACCGTAGTGTTTCTGGAGGAGTTTTGAAACATGCTCCAGTTTCTTTTTATTAATAGGAACGACCGTGTTCGTAATGCAGCTCGAGTTTGTGTGTCCTGAGTGTTTCCCACGTTTGCATACGGACACTGGTGGGTTGATTTCAGAATTATAATTAGGCTCCCCTTGGACTTTTATAGCATTCTGAGAATCACGTATGATGATCACTCGTTTTACTTTCGTTGTCTGGAAGGGGAATGATGCTGCGGATTTAGTGATGCTTTGAATGGCTCCTTTCCTGTCAACTACCTTCGAGTCTCTTGAGTAGCATGTGAAGGGTCCCATACTGTTCCAAGACGGTACGGTACTCGGATGGCTCAACTATCACTTCTCGTTTCCGCAGTTGCCTTTCGGTGAGCCCAAGAACTCTACCAGGAGGCATGAATGAATGTCCAGTTACGCGATAAATAACTTCTGTTTTGTTTACTCCTGGCGCATGTTTGTACATCCAGTGACACTGCATTGAGACAACTATTGTGCTCTTATTTTGCCGCCGGCCGAAGTGGCCGTGCGGTTAAAGGCGCTGCAGTCTGGAACCGCAAGACCGCTACGGTCGCAGGTTCGAATCCTGCCTCGGGCATGGATGTTTGTGATGTCCTTAGGTTAGTTAGGTTTAACTAGTTCTAAGTTCTAGGGGACTAATGACCTCAGCAGTTGAGTCCCATAGTGCTCAGAGCCATTTGAACCATCTTATTTTGCCCAGGGCATCCATCGGCAATTAATCCCAAAGTTTGTATGTTGCTCGTGTCTGTATGGCAGAAACGGTGGTAAAGAGCTGAACACATATTTCATTTGGCCCCCTTCTTACATTCATGTTCAAGCCAGGTGTGAATCGAGACATTATTATTGGTTAACTTTGATTTAGAGGAACCTGCTACAATGGCAAAATTGTATAGGTATAATTGCCTACTGTAATCGACACTCTGATTAGGGTTAAGTCTTTTGGCAGTCAAAGGACATTGTCAGAAGGTTGTCTTGCTTTTCCTTGAGCAGTGAATAGAAACTGTTTGCTTTAAAGTTATGAATAGAGATGGGCAAAATCGTTCATCCTTGGGAACTAGTTCACTGCTGATCGTTCTTTTTTGGCAATCGTTCATTTTTACTCTTTCACCGTTCATTTGCGCTTGGTATACGGTTCTTATGACAAAACTGAAAACTAGTAGTGTAGGTGACTGAAGGATGGACGGCACCGAGAGGGGGCACTTGCCGCCCCCCCCTGTAGAGTTTTTATTCATTACAGAATTCTTACACACTTTTAGGAGTAATTTCTCTGATTCTGCAGAACCTCTCGTTTAGCCAACCGTAGCCTTGTGTGGCTGATCGCAGGGAAATAATATAGGGTGGCGCACGGAAAACCGGCCCCGAGTACAGACTGCTCGCCAATTACGGACGATGTGTTGGCCGTTACGAGCAGGCACAACAAACAGACAAACATGTAATAATTAGGCAGTGAACAAATAACAAGCTAATCCAGGCAACAATGGCGAAACAATAGATGACGATGTGTAGAGAGCTGGAGAAGAGAACATGAAAATCTGACGCGACGCGTATGGGCTATAGCTCATGTAGTCTTGTAAACCTCTTGGTGGCTGTTTCCCAACGTAATAGACCACAAGTGTCTTGTATAAAATTCTTCGTTTCGACTTCCACTACATAGCTATGCTACGTTGTAAACAATAATCGTTTACACCCTATATATACTTCACGTTGTCTCTGAGTTCGTAGGCAAAGTAGACTTTATGGAAGCATAAAATAAAATGTGGTTTTCTCATACTTGCGCCACACGCTTAGTAAAAATTAGGTTTTTATGTTGGATTATTGAAGTTAATGCAGCAATAGTAGTAATAGTAAAGTTCGTAGTATTAACGTTTTTGGTTTGAAAGCTCCTCCTTAACAAATGTTTTTGAGGTAATAAGTAAATACGATTTTACGGCAATCTATGTCTTTTCAAGTGGAGAGGCACCGCTTTTCCTGCTGAGCCAAAATGACCCACAACCCACTTTTTTTTTTAAAAAGAAACGAAACTAGCAGGTAATGCAAATTGGAAACAACCAAACTTAAAAATAATTAGGGCCTTCCTAAATGTAATGTTTTGTATATGAAAGATACACGAAAATCGTTTTATATGAATTCTCATACTCTAAAAATTAAGCAAATTATTGAAAGGTAGTTGCTAAATCAAGTCGATGAAACCAAAAAATATATGAATAACAAAAAAAACTTGCCTTGTTATGAGTATGTCTTGTGCTGTTCATCGATATAATGAAGTGAGCTGATATGCCCTTTTGTTACCTCAAAAGACGTACCTATTACATACAAATCAATTTTTATGTAATTTACGTAACTATAAAATACTTTTTGATTACCGGTCGTGGACGCTGAATAGCCAGAACCAAGTGTAAGAACAGTTTGGAAGACATGTAAAATGGGCGAGCGCAGTGAACGAAACGAGCAACTGGATGCTGAACTAACTAGGGGCAGTCGGCAGTGGAACTGAGACAGGTGGTCATGCGAAGAACGACGGGGGAGGCCGAGGGAGACCGAGACTGAGACGAGCACGCGACCGAGGCTGCACAACACCGACTCAAAGGAAGGCCTCGCGCTTGTTGGTGACGTCACGTCAGCTAGGCACGGCGAACGCCAGGTCTGTTGCAGGCAGAAACGCCCGGGCGCGCTTATCACTATAAATCTCTTATTTCTGGACAAAATGTTTGGTATTGTTTTGGATTCTGCAGTTTTATTTAGATGAAAGATTTTCTTACTATCGTACAGCTACAAATGAAGGTCATAGTTCTGTATTACTGAATCCTGTCGAAACAAACGTAGATCAATATGAGAAGACGCTTTGCCCCATTGCAAGCTTCTGAAATTTTACATTCAAGTAACTATATTTACATGACCCATTTTGTTATCGAAACTTACCCCAACCCCCTTACAATGAACTCGTTTCTTTTATTTATTTATTTATTTTCGTTTGACATCGTCACTGGAAATGTGAACTACTTTACATGTGTAAATGTCCAAATGTTGGCAGCCATTACATTACAGTCGTTTTCAACGATAGGAATTCTAAACAGGAAACAAAATAGCTTCATACATCGAAAATACTGCTGAGCTTAAACTTTTTTAAACATGCACATTAGAAAAGATAAATGTTCCCCTCTTGCAACTGAAAGGAGAAACTTTATAAGATAAAAAAATTTTATTTGATAAAACAAGTATCTCTCTTTTGCCTCATCTTCTGTCCCCCACCCCCTCCCCCAACGTGTACAATCGCAAGATATTTCATAACATTCAGTGCTCCTCACCCCATAGGCAACCGAGATACCTAAAGAAGAGCACCAATATGTTCACAGTTTCTTGTAAAAACAACCCAGTACAAACGTAACTTCCTCAGATTTACAAATAAGGCAAAGAAGCACGAATTCCGTTGCTGCTGGACCATGAAGTTGTTTCTGTATGTCAATCCTTAAAACAGGTGGAAATTTAAGTTCAGGAGTACACTATTTGTTAAGAAGTGTAATGAATCGCACAATTAATTGATTGCACAAATCCCTCAGAACAATGTGTGTTGGTCAACTACCGCCAATAGTTTCACATTTTCCTGTGTCAGAGAGGGAGACACCACCATTATGAGTATGCCTGCAACAGACCCGGCGTTCGCCGTGCCTAGCTCACGTGACGTCACCAACAAGCGCCGAGGCCTTCCTTTGAGTCGGTGTTGGGCTGGGACGAGAACTGCCCAAGTGACCGCCGCGACGCGAAGTGAACTACGAACCGGTCGTTCCTTGGAATTCGTTCCTCGGTCCTTTCGTTCATCTTGGTGAGCCGTTCCTTTGCACCCGTTCCTTCGCGAACTACCCATCTCTAGTTGTGAAGTCTCTTTCGACCCATAAGTTGAGCTTTCTTAACGTCACACTTTTCAGTTTTGACCTGCTCCAAAAGTCTGAGACACGTGGAACAAACATCTGTTTTTGGAGACAAAAATTCAATGTTAAATTTTGTATTAAATGTGTTCCTAAAAGCCGGCCGAAGTGGCCGTGTGGTTAAAGGCGCTGCAGTCTGGAACCGCAAGACCGCTACGGTCGCAGGTTCGAATCCTGCCTCGGGCATGGATGTTTCTGATGTCCTTAGGTTAGTTAGGTTTAACTAGTTCTAAGTTCTAGGGGACTAATGACCTCAGCAGTTGAGTCCCATAGCGCTCAGAGCCATTTTTTTTCTTGTTCCTAAAAAAATTTTGCGTTACTCGCTTTTCAGTAGTAACCACGGAATTGTAATGTCACCACATCTTTGTAGTGTTGAGAGTCACACGTAAATACACGCGACAGCTTTCCTCCCTGCATTACAGTCACATGACACCACCCTTCAATGCGATTTTACAAAAGGCACAAGGCAAGCTTTGCACCCAACTTACTGATGGACGTGGACAGTTTAAGATCTAACCACACTTTTCGTGAGCTGTTTTCCATAGGACGTGGAGAGCTTTCAGCATAAATAGCATTTCAAGCATGTGTAAAATATCATGCTTTACAATCCAGAGCTGCCAACTCAGTTTTTTTAAAAAGTGGACATGGACAGTTTTGCATCTAAGTGATTCAAGTATGTTGTTGTTGTTGTCTTCAGTCCTGAGACTGGGTTGATACAGCTCTCCATGCTCCTCTATCCTGTGCAAGCTCCTTCATCTCCCAGTACCGCCTGCAACCTACGTCGTTCTGAATCTGCTTGGTGTATTCATCTCTTGGTCTCCCACTACGATTTTTACCCTCCACGCTGCCCTCCAATGCTAAATTGGTGACACCTTGATGCCTCAGAACATGTCCTACCAACCGATCCCTTCTTCTAGTCAAGTTGTGCCACAAACTTCTCTTCTCCCCAATCCTATTCAATACCTCCTCATTAGTTATGTGATCTACCCATCTAATCTTCAGCATTCTTCTGTAGCACCACATTTCGAAAGCTTCTATTCTCTTCTTGTCCAAACTATTTATCGTCCACGTTTCACTTCCATACATGGCTACACTCCATACAAATACTTTCAGAAACGACTTCCTGACACTTAAATCTATACTCGATGTTAACTAATTTTTCTTGTTCAGAAACGCTTTCCTTGCCATTGCCAGTCTACATTTTATATCCTCTCTACTTCGACCATCATCAGTTATTTTGCTCCCCAAATAGCAAAACTCCTTGACTACTTTAAGTGTCTCATTTCCTAATCATCACCCGACTTAATTCGACTACACTCCATTATCCTCGTTTTGCTCTTGTTGATGTTCATCTTATATCCTCCTTTCAAGACGCTGTCCACTCCGTTCAACTGCTTTTCTAAGTCCTTTGCTGTCTGTGACAGAATTACAACAAGTATAGGTGGCGCAAAAGAAGTAGTAGTCCAGTTGCACTGGAGGCTGGCGATGTGAACTGGATAACAACATCTCCGATGTGAAGAAAACGATTTTCAATGCAGCTGGTGTGCTTTTTCTTCACATCGGCGTTGTTCAAAAACAGTTGCTGAAAATGACGAAAAAAAAAAAAAAAAAAAAAAAAGCAGATCAGAGAACTCGACATGAAGAGTTCTAACAAATCCGATATGTGACGAAACCCAACGACGAGCCCATCGGACACCTTCTAACGTCCTAGTTACATGCGTTTACCATTGTTAGCAAAGTGGCTATCACCAGGCGTGAACACGCATCGTTTTCCTTTCAATTCTTGTTCGAAGGGGGATTAGCAGCTTGCTAGCTTGTTGATGTACAGAGTATCTAATAATAAGTCAATAATTAAATAATCAGCTCGAAAAGTGGCAGCTGATATTTTAGAATGAAATTTTCACCCTACAGCGGAGTGTGCGCTGATATGAAACTTCCTAGCAGATTAAAGTTATGTGCGGGACCGAGACTCGAACTCGGGACCTTTACCTTTCGCGGGAAAGTGCTCTACCATCTTAGCTGCCCAAGTACGACTCACGCCCCGTCCTCACAGCCTTACTTCTGCCAGTACCTCGTCTCCTACCTTCCAAACTTTATAGAAGGTCTCCTGCGTACCTTGCAGAACTAGCACTCCTGAAAGAAAGGATACTGCGGAGATATGGCTTAGCCACAGCCTGCAACGTTCGCAGGAGAGCTTCTGTGAAGTTTGGAAGGTAGGAGGCGAGGTACTGGCAGAAGTAAAGCTGTGAGGACGGGGCGTGAGTCGTGCTTGGGTAGCTCAGTGGTAGAGCACTTGCCCGCGAAAGGCAAAGGTCCCGAGTTCGAGTCTCGGCTCGGCACACAGTCTTAATCTGCTTGGAAGTTTCAGCTGATTTTTTATAGGCCAGTGGGTCGATATATTTTACGTCGATACATCCATCGCTCTGTTCGGTATATCCAGAGCAACTAACGACACCTTTTGAAATATCGATGTATCGGCTTCTCAATAGTTTCTGAAATGTCAACAGTCCTACCATAGGGCAATTGCAGTGGGATGCGTAGCCAGTGTGCGATCTACATCTGTATCTACACATACATTCTGTAAGCCAACTTATGGTGCATAGCGGAGGGTACCTTGTACCACTGCTAGTCGCTTCCTTTTCTGTTCCACTCGCAACTGTGGCGAAGGAGAGACGACTGTCTTTATGCGTCCGTACGAGCCCTGGTCTAGGGGTAGCGCCTTTGATTCATAATCGAAACGTCTTCGGTGCCGGGTTCGTATCCCGCCACTGCTTAAATTTTGATTAATAATCAGCATTCGGTACCGAAGACTTCCGGCATAAGTCACCCCTCATTCTGCCAACGGCCTTGTCAAAGAGGGCGGAGGACCGGAAGAGATTCAGGGCACCCCCTTCTCCTAGGGCTGGGAAACTGCCCCTAAAGGCGGAAGAATAAGCAATGATCAACGACATGAGGATGCAGAAGACAGTGGAAACCACTGCATTAAAGACACGTAACGTGTATCCACACGACATGTGCCCCGCAATTGAAGAAGTGTCATGATGATCTCTCCATTGGCAAAAGATTCCGGAATAGTCCCCCATTCGGATCTCCAGGAGGGGACTGCCAAGGGGGAGGTTTCCATGAGAAAAAGATTGAATAATCAACGGAAGGATAGCGTTCTGCGAGTCGGGGCGTGGAATGTCAGAAGCTTGAACGTGGTAGGGAAACTAGAAAATCTGAAAAGGGAAATGCCAAGGCTCAATCTAGATATAGTAGGGGTCAGTGAAGCGAAGCGGAAGGAAGACAAGGATTTCTGGTCAGATGAGTGTAGGGTAACATCAACAGCAGCAGAAAATGGTATAACGAGAATAGGGTTCGTTATGAATAGACAGGTAGGGGCCAAAGAGTGTGTTACTATGAACAGTTCTGTGATAGGGTTGTTCTTATCAGACTCCACAGGAAACCAACATCGACAAAGATAGGGGAGGTATATACATGCCGACATCGCAAACTGAAGATGAAGAGATAGAGGAAGTACATGAGGATATTGAAATGGTAATACAGTACGTAAAAGCAGATGTCATGGGGGACTGGAATGCAATTATAGGGGAAAGAGTGGAAGGAAAGGTTACAGGAGAATATGGGCTTGGGACAAGGAATGAGAGAGGAGAAAGACTTATTGATTTCTGTATTAAATTTCAGCTAGTAATAGCGAATACTCTGCTCAAGAATCACAAGAGGAGGAGGTATACTCGGAAAAGGCCGGGTGATACGGGAAGGTTTCAGTTAGATTACATCATGGTCAAACAGAGATTCCGAGATCGGATACTGGATTGTAGGGCGTACCCAGGAGCAGATATAGACTCAGATCACAATATAGTAGTGATGAAGAGTAGGCTGAAGTTCAAGACATTAGTCAGGAAGAATCAATACACAAAGAAGTGGGATACGGAAGTACTAAGGAATGACGAGATACGTTTGAAATTCTCTAAGGCTACAGATAGAGCAATAAGGAATAGCTCAGTAGGCAGTACAGTTGAAGAGGAATGGACATCTCTAAAAAGGGCCATCACAGAAGTTGGGAAGGAAAACATAGGTACAAAGAAGGTAGCTGCGAAGAAACCATGGGTAACAGAAGAAATACTTCAGTTGATTGATGAAAGGAGGAAGTACAAACATGTTCCGGGAAAATCAGGAATACAGAAATACAAGTCGCTGAGGAATGAAATAAATAGGAAGTGCAGGGAAGCTAAGACGAAATGGTTGCAGGAAAAATGTGAAGACATCGAAAAAGATATGATTGTCGGAAGGACAGACTCAGCATACAGGAAAGTCAAAACAACCTTTGGTGACATTAAAAGCAACGGTGGTAACATTAAGAGTGCAACGGGAATTCCACTGTTAAATGCAGAGGAGAGTGCAGATAGGTGGAAAGAATACATTGAAAGCCTCTATGAGGGTGAAGATTTGTCTGATGTGATAGAAGAAGAAATAGGAGTCGATTTAGAAGAGATAGGGGATCCAGTATTAAAATCGGAATTTAAAAGAGCTTTGGAGTACTTAAGCTCAAATAAGGCAGAAGGGATAGTTAACATTCTATCAGAATTTCTAAAATCATGGGGGGAAGTGGCAACAAAACGACTATTCACGTTGGTGTGTAGAAAACATGATTCTGCCGACATACCGTCTGACTTACGGAAAAGTATCATCCACACAATTGCGAAGACTGCAAGAGCTGACAAGTGCGAGAATTATCGCACGATCAGCTTAAGAGCTCATGCATCGAGGTTGCTTACAAGAATAATATGCAGAAGAATGGAAAAGAAAGTTGAGGATGTACTAGATAACGATCAGTTTGGCTTTAGAAAAGGTAAACGCGCGAGAGGCAATTTTGACGTTACGGCAAATAATGGAAGCAAGACTACAGAAAGATCGAGACACGTTCATAGGATTTATCGACACGTATAAAGCATTCGACAATGTAAAATGTTGCAAGATGTTCGAAATTCTGAGAAAAATAGGGGTAAGCAATAGGGAGACATGGGTAATATACCTCATGTACTCGTACAAGAGCCAGGAGGGAATAACAGCATTGGACGACGAAGAACGAAGTGCCCGGTTTAAAAAGGGTGCGATGGAAATGTGTGGTAAGTCCTATGTGACCAAACTGCTGAGGACATCGATCGCTAGGGAAGTAGCCTTTCACCCCTACTCTTCAATCTGTACATCGCAGAAGGAATGGTGGAAATAAAAGAAATATTTAGGAGTGGAATTAAAATTCAAAGTGAAAAGATATCAATGATGCGATTCGCTGATGACATTGCTATTCTGAGTAAAACAGAAGAAGAATTACATATGCTGGTGAATGGAATGAACAGTCTAATGGGTACAGAGCATGGTTTGAGAGTAAATCGGAGAAAGACGAAAGTAGTGAGATGTAGCAGAAATGGAAACAGCGAGAAACTTAACATCAGGAGTGATGGTCACGAAGTAGATGAAGTTAAGGAATTCTGCTACCTAGGCAGTAAAATAATCAATGACGGGCGGAGCAAGGAGGACACCAAAAGAAGACTAGCTATGACGAAAAGGGCTTTCCTGGCCAAGAGAAGTCTACTCGAATCAAACATGGGCCATAATTTTAGGAAGAAATTTCTGAGAATGTACGTTTGAAGCACAGTATTGTATTGTAGTGAAACATGTACTGTGGGAAAACAGGAACAGAAGGGAATCGAAGCATTTGTGGTGCTACAGACGAATGTTGAAAATTAGGTGGAGTGATAAGGTAAGGAACGAGGAGGTTCTGTGCAGAATCGGAGAGGAAAGCAATATGTGGAAAATACTGACAGAGAGAAGGGACAGGATGATAGGACATCTGCTAAGACATGAGGGAATGACTTCCATGGTACTAGAGGGAGCTGTAGAGGGCAAAAACTGTAGAGGAAGACAGAGATTGGAATACGTCAAGCAAATAATTGGGGACGTAGGTTGCAAGTGCTACTCTGAGATGAAGAGGTTAGCACAGGAGAGGAATTCGTGGCGGACCGCATCAAACCAGTCAGAAGACTGGTGATAAAAAAAAAAAAGTGGATATCTTTTCCGTCGACACACTTATGCAGGGTGTCCGAAAAGTCTTTCCCTGATTACATGAATTGATAACTCAGGCTAGAAGTAAGATACAAATATGAAAGTGGTGTCTAATTGTTTACAAACTATCAAAGTTTTTTTCGCACATCAGTAAACTTCCACATGAGCACCCTTGGTAGCACGTAGCACATCTAGGCGATATTCAGTTTCCGTCCACACATTAGCCAACATCACTGGAGGGATCGATTCAACGACTGTGGTTATCCGTTGCCGCAGGGTTTCAAGATCTGGTGCACGTGTTCGGTAGACCTCGTCCTCGACATAACCCCATAAAAAGAAGTCTAATGGCGTTATATCAGGAGAGCGTGGAGGCCAAACCATTGGCCCATCACGACCAATCCATCACCTAGGAAAGGTCATATGGAGATAGGCACGGACGTCCAAACCCCAATGAGGCGGTGCACCGTCTTGCTGTAACAAGACATCGGGGTGATACTGAAGCAGCTGAGGAACAGCATACAGCTGCAACATGTCCAGATACACTGCAGATGTGACGGTAGCCTCAGCGAAGAAGAATGGCCCGATAATTCGATCGTGCGATAGCGCGCACCAAACATTCACCTTTGGACTGCCTCTGGTGCACTCCGTGACCTCGCCAGGGGGTTGTGAACCCCAAATGCGCACATTATGGCAATTCACTACTCCACTGACAAAAAAGGTCGCTTCGTCGGAAAAGGCAATTCGTCTGAGATAACCATCATCGTCCTCCATACGTGATAGCATTTCGACCGCAAAGTCATATCGACGTGTACTGTCATTGGGCAACGAGGCCTGAACGATTTGCACTTTGTATGCACGAAACAATAAACGTTTGTGTAAAATGTCACGGAGAGAGCTTTTTGGCATCTGTAATTCGCGTGAGGCCCTGCGCACCGATTTCTTCGGACTTGGCAGAAAAGACTGCCTTACAGCTTCCACCCTGTCTGCTGAGGTTCTCGGTCGACCAGACCTCGGAAGGTCAGCAACCGATCCTGCGTTCTTGAACTTCTACACCAGGCTTTAATGCACTTGACATCAGGTGGATTCCTTCCAAATGTTGTCTGGAAGTGTCTCTGCACTGTGGTTCTGGTCGTGTCTCATGGTACCACAGGACACACTGTGCCGTCTACTGACTGGTTAACGTGGCTTCTTGGGCACTGCACCTCATCCACTACTTACGTACTGCGAACCTAAAACAGAAAAAAAAAACTTTGATAGTTGTAAACAAATCGACACAAGTTTAATATTTGTATCTTACTTCTAGCCTGAGTTATCAATTTATGTAATCAGGGAAAGACTTTTCGGACACCCTGTACTTTTTTCGCTATATCGAGATCTGGTAATTGTTTTAAATTTAGATGTATCGGATTCGCGATACTTTTAAGAATATCAGCAGTCCTACCATAGGGCAGTCGCAGTGGGATGCGTAGCCAGTATGCGATCTACATCTGTATCTACACACACATTCTGTAAGCCAATTTATGGTGCATAGCGGAGGGTACCTTTACTAATGCTAGTCACTTCCTTTTCTGTTCCACGCGCAAATGTGGCGACGGAGAAACGACTGTCTTTTATGCGTCCGTACGAGCGCTGATTTCCCTGGTATTGCCTTCGTAGTCTTTACGGCCACAGTTAGGGTAAAGCCGTCGGAACACGGACCGCGCATTGAAACGTTGAGCGCGCCAAGCTTCCTGCGTCATAGCATGCAAAAAGCACCCTGAGGAGTGTTTCCGACCGTGAAGGGCAATATCTAGCATGTCGGATATTCTGACCATGCATCTGGAAATAGACCGATGGGGTGTAAAAATGCCGCCTTTGTCAAATGACGCCATATGTCGTTAGTACGAGGTGCATTCAAGTTCTAAGGCCTCCGATTTTTTTTCTAATTAACTACTCACCCGAAATCGATGAAACTGCCATTACTTCTCGACGTAATCGCCCTGCAGACGTACACATTTTTCACAACGCTGACGCCACGATTCCATGGCAGCGGCGAAGGCTTCTTTAGCAGTCTGTTTTGACCACTGGAAAATCGCTGAGGCGATAGCAGCACGGCTGGTCAATGTGCGGCCACGGAGTGTGTCTTTCATTGTTGGAAAAAGCCAAAAGTCACTAGGAGCCAGGTCAGGTGAGTAGGGAGCATGAGGAATCTCTTCAAAGTTGTTACCACGAAGAAATTGTTGCGTAACGTTAGCTCGATGTGCGGGTGCGTTGTCTTGGTGAAACAGCACACGCGCTGCCCTTCCCGGACGTTTTTGTTGCAGTGCAGGAAGGAATTTGTTCTTCAAAACATTTTCGTAGGATGCACCTGTTACCGTAGTGCCCTTTGGAACGCAATGGGTAAGGTTTACGCCCTCGCTGTCCCAGAACATGGACACCATCATTTTTTCAGCACTGGTGGTAACCCGAAATTTTTTTGGTGGTGGTGAATCTGTGTGCTTCCATTGAGCTGACTGGCGCTTTGTTTCTGGATTGAAAAATGGCATCCACGTCTCATCCATTGTCACAACTGTCGAAAAGAAAGTCCCATTCGTGCTGTCGTTGCGCGTCAACATTGCTCGGCAACGTGCCACACGGGCAGCCGTGTGGTCGTCCGTCAGCATTCGTGGCACCCACCTGGATGACACTTTTCACATTTTCAGGTCGTCGTGCAGGATTGTGTGCACAGAACCCACAGAAATGCCAACACTGGAGGCGATCTGTTCAACAGTCATTCGGCGATCCCCCAAAACAATTCTCTCCACTTTCTCGATCGTGTCGTCAGACCGGCTTGTGCGAGCCCGAGGTTGTTTCGGTTTGTTGTCGCACGCTGTTCTGCCTTCATTAAACTGTCGCACCCACGAACGCACTTTCGACACATCCATAACTCCATTACCACATCTCTCCTTCAACTGTCGATGAATTTCAATTGGTTTCACACCACGCAAATTCAGAAAACGAATGATTGCACTCTGTTCAAGTAAGGAAAACGTCGCCATTTTAAGTATTTAAAACAGTTCTCATTCTCGCCGCTGGCGGTAAAATTCCATCTGCCGTACGGTGCTGCCATCTCTGGGACATATTGACAATGAACGTGGCCTCATTTTAAAACAATGCGCATGTTTCTATCTCTTTCCAGTCCGGAGGAAAAAAATCGGAGGCCTTAGAACTTGAATGCACCTCGTACAGTGTCACGAGACACCATTTTGACCTTTATTTGAAGTCCATGTGTATGTAGTCGAGCGAATTGCAGAGCTATCGAACACCCGTCGTTTATTGCACGGGATATGTCTTTCATATTTGAAAATAATTTTTCGGTTAAAAACAGCAAGGAATTGATCAACAATATTCAAACTGTAAGATGTACACCTGACACTAGACTGGTTTCCTTTGACATCGTCAGTCTTTATACAAATGTCATGGTCGATGTAACCATAGCCCTTGTAAAAAAGAATCTACTAAAACATAAAAAAACTAAGTGAAATTCAGATTGCTGAACTGATTAGTTTGCTTAAAGTCGTTTTGAAATACAATTATTTCACGTTCAATGGGAAAATGTGTGTATAACCAGATGGATTAGCAATCGGTAGTCCCCTCCCTGGTATTTTGGCAGATGTTTCCATCAACGCTCTGGAAATAAACGTTCTTCAATTCAAGTTCAGAATTACGCCACAAAATCCGTTATTATGCACGTTATGTTGACGACATTATCATTGCTTTTGACGGTACTGATCATGAGTTAGAGCTTCTCTTCAATACTTTCAATGGTTTACATGAAAAAAATTTCCTTCACAAAAGAACATCAGAATGAGAAAGGTGAACTTAACTTTCTTGGTTTAACAATTTCCATACAGAATAGCTCCTCCAATTTCAACATCTTCCGTACGGAAACGGATTCAGATAATGTCATCCCTGCTGACTCAACTCATCCAAAAGCTCATAAACTGGCGTTTTTTCATTCTGTTATTCACCGTATGGTAACTACTCCTTTATCACCTGCCGATCAACAAAAAGAATTGAATGTCATCAAAGCGATTGCGGTTAATAATGGGTACACTCAGAATATGAATGATTACATGTTCAGTAAGAAAACTTCCCAAAACTGTTCGACTTTGAGCAACAACCTCCCCACTGATAGCAAAGAAGCTAAAAAATTTATTTCTGTTTCTTTGTTGGGTAATATATCGTATAGGATAAAACGTCTTCTAATGAAAAAATATAGCTGCAACGTCTCCTTCTCTACAGATAACAGTGTAAAGAGAAATCTTGTACATTCAGTAGAGATCGCCGGCGATTGGTTTTCCAGTTCAGGGGTTTACAAACTAACCTGTAATAACTGTCCTTCATATTATATTGGTCAAACAGGCAGAGCTGTGAAAACTAGATATAAAGAACACCTATTAGGTAAAAAAGGAGCGAATATACACAGTTCTACTTTTGCTGAACACCTGCTGATAGCCAGTCATACGCCTTAACATTTAGAAGACACTGTTATCCTACACAGAGAAGTCAAAGGACGTAGATTAGATCTGTGGGAAGAGTTACAAATTTTCAAACCTCTTGAGCTCAAGGACGGTAATATACTGAACGACCAGTTGAACCTTGCTTGTAGACAATTTTTCGAAGGCTTTAAACCTGTACTGTTTACGGTATAACATTAATGCTGGTAACCTTAGTGGTTTATTTCCTCAGGACGCTATGATGCACCTTCAGTGCTTTAAGCTCACTACCCCTTATGTAATGGTGGTTTTCTCACGATGTATGTTTGCTACTACATCGGCCCTTTGTGATTTTGCCTGGCTCTAAAATTTTGTTTTCCCTGTGAATGTGTATTAACAGGATCATGTACCAGTGTTCGTAATTCTTTCTTGACAAGAGCCATTATTGTCAATTTTAAAGTTCTGACATATATACTGTTTGTGCGCTTCACTAATATAGTAATGTAATTTTTTATATTTTGGCTGTATATGCCACTGGGCCTAAGTTTCTCAGCGTAAGCGCCACCTGCCTTTTTTTTGTATAACTACATTATCTGTGCAAAAACAGACATAATGTCTTATGGGATAACAGCAATCAGTGATTTTATAATGTTACTTAAAATCCGTCTTGATTGCAAATTTTTTTTTTTATTATTCATAGGACCGGTTTCGGTTCATTCAAAACCATCTTCAGACCTGATATTTCAGTTACAGTAGTAACCCGTCCCAATACAGCAACTTTCACATGCTACGTCACATGACGGGTTACTCCTGTAACTGAAATATCAGATCTGAAGATGGTTTTGAATGAACCGAAACCGGTCATATGAATAATAATAATAAAAAAATTTGCAATCAAGACGGATTTTAAGTTACATTATCTGTAGCAATGCTCCCATACTGTTATAACGGGAGTGTTAATTTCCTTCCTTTTTTTTATTGTTACTCTACCTAAGGACGTTATTAATACTGATAATTTACACGTTGCCTTTGTACGCAATTGGCACTTGTTTCTCGGCACGAGCGCCACCTGCCCTGTTTTCAGAGTGACTACACTAGCTGATTACACACAGTCGGTTGTGAGCTGTGCAAGATCCATGAACTATTTTGTATTTACGTGACAAACCCTAATTCTAGGGCTATCTTTCATTTTTGACAAATGGATCTATGCCGACAATTGTAAAAACTGCGATGGTACATTAGTCCTTACTAATGTAAAATTGTAAGTACCAGTCGTCGTTATCATACTTCTGTAACGCAAGAGTTCTCTGATTGTGTTAAAAGTTATTCTTGGCTTAAGTTTCATACTGTTCTAATGTAAGCTATGCTCCCATCCCCCACGCGGATCCTGTACGATCTCATCCCCTTCCCCCACCTCCTCCTTTTCCTTGAAAGGATACGGATCCTCTACACCTCCCGCAAACTCGATCCTCCTCACCCGCTTGTCTCACCCATCCTCTCCCGCCCCTGCCCGCTGCCGCACCTGTATTCCCACGTCCCACCTGCTCCCCATCTCTCCACCCTCCTTACCCTCTCCCAAGGTGACTTCCGCCAGCTCCCCATCCCTGATGATGTCCTCCTCCCCCCCATCTACCCCTCCTATCAACTTTAATCCTGCCCCCCCCCACTTCCGGTGTCCTTTCCTCTAGGCACCTTTCCTCCCTTCTCTCTCCTTTTCCCCCTATCCCTCTTCCTCCGTCCCTCTTCCCCCGGGCTTCCCCTCCCCCTTCCTCCCTCACCCTATCTCCCCTGCCCGTGGCATCTCTGCTCTCCCCTCTCCCTCTCCCACTCTTCTTCCTCCTCCTCCTCCTCTCTTGGCAGGTCCCCAGACTCGCACACACTCAGTGAACATTCGCGCGCCGGAGATCATCGCCGTCAGTGTCTCGTGTGTGTGCCTTCGTTTGTGTTTAGTGTTTGATCGCCGTCACGCCACCACCGTTCACGTGTGCCGTCGCCATCATCCATGTTATGTGCGCCGTGTCAACTAGTATTAGTGATGTTTTCGCCCAGCGTGAACGGCTCCATGTTTTTTTGTTTTTTAGTGTCTACATTTTTTGCCCGCCATTTTGACTGTATTCTCTGTGCCACCTCTATGTAATACTTATTGTCAAACTCAAGGCTGAAGAGCGGCGTACTCTGCCACTGACAACCCGCCTTTGTATAAGGTGTTTAAAATCACAATAAAGAAAAAATAATAATAATGTAAGCTATGATGTTCATTGTCCTTAGGCTACGTTCTGAAGAAGACAAATTTATATTTGTCGAAACCTAGGTAAAGAATGTCTTTATCCATTGCAACGGGTCGGCTATTTATAATTTTATTACGTGGAACCGTTGCTGTTGTGCGGCTACGTTTAAAATATTGTAGTATCGATAGTATTTGTTTAAGTTTGTACACTTACTTCATTTTAACATCTTGTGGCTAGAACATAGTGTTGTGGATATTACACAGCATAGCACAGCACTTTCGACGTGCAGGTAATCTGTACATTGTTTTTAAAGAAATGTACAGGATATATCTGTACAAACTTTTATTACAGCGTTATGTATCCATTTGGAGTAAATCGGTCAAGAACTTTTCGAAACTTTTTCTACGAATGTTTCCTCTGTATGTATTGTAATGTACCGGGTGATCAAATAGAGTATAAATTTGAAAACTTAATAAACCATGGAATAATGTAGATAGAGAGGTAAAAATTGACACACATGCTTGGAATGACATGGGGTTTTACTAGAACAAAAAAAAAGTGTTGCTAGACGCGTGAAAGATCTCTTGCGCGCGTCGTTTGCTGATGATCGTGTGCTCAGCCGCCACTTTCGTCACGCTTGGCCTCCCAAGTCCCCAGACCTCAGTCCGTGCGATTATTGGCTTTGGGGTTACCTGAAGTCACAAGTGTATCGTGATCGACCGACATCCCTAGGAATGCTGAAAGACAAGATCCAGCGCCAATGCCTCACCATAACTCCGGACATGCTTTACAGTGCTGTTCACAACATTATTCCTCGACTACAGCTATTGTTGAGGAATGATGGTGGACATATTGAGCATTTCCTCTGAAGAACATCATCTTTGCTTTGTCTCACTTTCTTATACTATTTATTGCTATTCTGATGAGATGAAGCGCCATCTGTCGGCCATTTTTTGAATTTTTGTATTTTTTGGTTCTAATAAAACCCCATGTCATTCCAAGCATGTGTGTCAATTTGTACCTCTCTATCTACATTATTCCGTGATTTATTCAGTTTTCAAATTTATACTGACTTTTTGATCACCCGGTAAAATCATCTTGTGGTGTTGCAGTACTTCTTGTTGTGCCTGTGCTTGCTATGAAAACAGGACGAGGAAGATACCTTTTTTTATGTTTTGTTTTAGCCAGACTTCTTGATCACCCGGTACATATGTATACAGTGAGGTGATGAAAGCCATGGCATAGCGATATACACATGTACAGGTGGCAAGTGTATCATTTTCATTCAGGTGATTCATTTGTAAGTATTTCTGACGAGATTATGGCCGCACAATGCGACTTAACGCACTTCGAGCGCGTAACAGTAGTTAGAGCTAGACACACGGTACATTCCATTTCGGAAATTGTTAGCAAATTCAGTATCTCAAGATCCACTGTGTCAAGAGCGTGCCGAGAAATTACACATTTCAGGCGTCACGTCACACCATGGACAACGCCGTGGGCGACGGCCTTCACTTAACCACTGAGAGGAGAGCTGTATGCGTAGACTTGTCAGTGCTAGCAGACAAGCAATGCTGCACGAAATCACCGCAGAAACCAATGTGGGCCGTACTACGAACGTATGTGTTAGGAAGTTGCAGCGAAATGTGGCGTTAAGGCAGTAGATCACTGATGCAAGTGGCTTTGCTAACAGGACGACATCGCCTGCAGCACCTCCCGTGGGCTCGTAACCATATTGGTCGGACGGTAGACGATTGGAAAACCGTGGCCTGGTTAGGTGAGTCCAGATTTCAGTTGGTGATGGCAGGGTTCGAGAGTGGCGCAGACCCCACAAAGCCACGGATCCGAGTTGTCAGAAAGGCACTGTGCCAGCTGGTCGTGGCTCCATACTGGTGTGGGCTGTGTTTGCATGGAATGGACTGGGTCCTCCGGATGTTCGGCTACTTGGGGAACGTTTCCAGCCATGCATGGACGTCACGTTACCGAACAGTGGTGATGGAATTTATCTGATTGGAAGTGCTCCATGCCACAGGCCAGAGTTTTTTCAATTTGTGTGAAGAACATTCCGGACATTTCGAAAGATACATTTGACCACTCAGATCGCCTGACATAAATCACATAGAACGTTTATGGGACAGGATCCAGAGGTCAGTTTGTGCAGAAAATCCTGCACTGGCAACACTTCAGAAGGTACGAGGTGCATTCAAGTTCTAAGGCCTCCGATTTTTTTTCTCCGGACTGGAAAGAGAGAGAATCATGCGCATTGTTTTAAAATGAGGCCGCGTTCCTTGTCAATACGCCCCAGAGATGGCAGCACCGTACGGCAGATGGAATTTTACCGCCAGCGGCGAGAATGAGAACTGTTTTAAATACTTAAAATGGTGACGTTTTCCTTACTTGAACAGCGTGCAATCATTCGTTTTCTGAATTTGCGTGGTGTGAAACCAATTGAAATTCATCGACAGTTGAAGGAGACATGTGGTGATGGAGTTACAGATGTGTCGAAAGTGCGTTCGTGGGTGCGACAGTTTAATGAAGGCAGAACATCGTGTGACGACAAACCGAAACAACCTCGGGCTCGCACAAGGCGGTCTGACGACACGACCGAGAAAGTGGAGAGAATTGTTTTGGGGGATCGCCGAATGACTGTTGAACAGTTCGCCTCCAGAGTTGGCATTTCTGTGGGTTCTGTGCAGACAATGCTGCATGACGACCTGAAAATGCGAAAAGTGTCATCCAGGTGGGTGCCACGAATGCTGACGGACGACCACACGGCTGCCCGTGTGGCACGTTGCCGAGCAATGTTGACGCGCAACGACAGCACGAATGGGACTTTCTTTTCGTCGGTTGTGACAATGGATGAGATGTGGATGCCATTTTTCAATCCAGAAACAAAGCGCCAGTCAGCTCAATGGAAGCACACAGATTCACCACCACCAAAAAAATTTGGGGTAACCACCAGTGCTGAAAAAATGATGGTGTCCATGTTCTGGGACAGCGAGGGCGTAATCCTTACCCAGTGCGTTCCAAAGGGCACTACGGTAACAGGTGCATCCTACGAAAATGTTTTGAAGAACAAATTCCTTCCTGCACTGCAACAAAAACGTCCGGGAAGGGTTGCGCGTGTGCTGTTTCACCGAGACAACGCATCCGCACATCGAGCTAACGTTACGCAACAGTTTCTTCGTGATAACAACTTTGAAGTGGTTCCTCATGCTCCCTACTCACCTGACCTGGCTCCTAGTGGCTTTTGGCTTTTTCCAACAATGAAACACACTCTCCGTGCCCGCACATTCACCAGCCGTGCTGCTATTGCCTCAGCGATTTTCCAGTGGTCAAAACAGACTCCTAAAGAAGCCTTCGCCGCTGCCATGGAATCGTGGCGTCAGCGTTGTGAAAAATGTGTGCGTCTGCAGGGCGATTACGTCGAGAAGTAACGCCACTTTCATCGATTTCGGGTGAGTAGTTAGTTAGAAAAAGAATCGGAGGCCTTAGAACTTGAATGCACCTCGTATGAAGGGCTGTGGTGGAAGCACCGCTCAGTGTTCGTGCCTGGGACTGCCATCGACCTGTTGCGTCCATGACACGTCGCGTTGGTGCACTACGGCAGGCGAAAGAAGATGTGACACGATATTAGCAAGTGTCGCACGACTTTTTCCGCCTCTGTGGATATCACATATATATTTAAAATATGTATCCTACGGGTTTCCAAATGTTGGTTAGAGTGTCATGTAAAAGTGTGAAGTAAATGTATGAACAAAGTTTCAATATTTTCGGTGAGAAGGACGATTTGTGTTTATACAGGGTGTTACAAAAAGGTACGGCCAAACTTTCAGGAAACATTCCTCACACACAAAGAAAGAAAAGATGTTATGTGGACATGAGTCCGGAAACGCTTAATTTCCATGTTAGAGCTCATTTTAGTTTCGTCAGTATGTACTGTACTTCCTCGATTCACCGCCAGTTGACCCAATTGAAGGAAGGTAATGTTGACTTCGGAGCTTGTGTTGACATGCGACTCATTGCTCTACAGTAGTAGCATCAAGCACATCAGTACGTAGCATCAACAGGTTAGTGTTCATCACGAACGTGGTTTTGCAGTCAGTGCAATGTTTACAAATGCGGAGTTGGCAGATGCCCATTTGATGTACGGATTAGCACGGGGCAATAGCCGTGGCGCGGTACGTTTGTATCGAGACAGATTTCCAGAACAAAGGTGTCCCGACAACAAGACGTTCGAAGCAATTGATCGGCGTCTTAGGGAGCACGGAACATTCCAGCCTATGACTCGCGACTGGGGGAGACCTAGAACGACGAGGACACATACAATGGACGAGGCAGTTCTTCGTGCAGTTGACGATAACCCTAATGTCAGCGTCAGAGAAGTTGCTGATGTACAAGGTAACGTTGACCACGTCACTGTATGGAGAGTGCTACGGGAGAACCAGTTGTTTCCGTACCGTGTACAGCGTGTGCAGGCACTATCAGCAGCTGATTGGCCTCCACGGGTACACTTCTGCGAATGGTTCATCCGACAATGTGTCAATCCTCATTTCAGTGCAAATGTTCTCTTTACGGATGAGGCTTCATTCCAACGTGATCAAATTTTAAATTTTCACAATCAACATGTGTGGGCTGACGAGAATCCGCACGCAATTGTGGAATCACGTCATCAACACAGATTTTCTGTGAATGTTTGGGCAGGCATTGTTGGTGATGTCTCGATTGGGCCCCATGTTCTTCCGCCTACGCTCAATGGAGCACGTTATCACGATTTCATACGGGATACTCTACCTGTGCTGCTAGAACATTTGCCTTTACAAGTACGACACAACATGTGGTTCATGAACGATGGAGCTCCTGCACATTTCAGTAGAAGTGTTCGTCCGCTTCTCAACAACAGATTCGGTGACCGATGTATTGGCAGAGGCGGACCAATTCCGTGGCCTCCACGCTCTCGTGACCTCAACCCTCTTGATTTTCATGTATGGGGGCATTTGAAAGCTCTCGTCTACGCAACCCCGGTACCAAATGTAGAGACTCTTCGTGCTCGTATTGTGGACGGCTGTGATACAATACGACATTCTCCAGGGCTGCATCAGTGCATCAGGGATTCCATGCGACGGAGGGTGGATGCACGTATCCTCGCTGAAGGAGGACATTTTGAACATTTCCTGTAACAAAGTGTTTGAAGTCACGCTGGTACGTTCTGTTTGTGTGTGTTTCCATTCCTTGATTAATGTGATTTGAAGAGAAGTAATAAAATGAGCTGTAACGTGGAAAGTAAGCGTTTCCAGACACATGTCCACATGACATATTTTCTTTCTTTGTGTGTGAGGAATGTTTCCTGAAAGTTTGGCGGTACCTTTTTGTAACCCCCGGTATAAACACATCCAAAAAGTTTTGTATCACCTCGGTTCGAAGCATTCCGGAACCTGTACAGAAAATTGGAACAGAGATCACCATAAACATGATATCTGCCCTTTTTATTGCTCATGAAAACCACAAATTGCATGTTGTACCACCATACAGCGAGACCTTCACAGGTGGTGGTCCAGATCGTACGAGGGCAGTTCAATAAGTAACGCAACACTTTTTTTTTCTCGGCCAATTTTGGTTGAAAAAACCGGAAATTTCTTGTGGAATATTTTCAAACATTCCCGCTTCGTCTCGTATAGTTTCATTGACTTCCGACAGGTGGCAGCGCTGTACGGAGCTGTTAAAATGGCGTCTGTAACGGATGTGCGTTGCAAACAACGGGCAGTGATCGAATTTCTTTTGGCGGAAAACCAGGGCATCTCAGATATTCATAGGCGCTTGCAGAATGTCTACGGTGATCTGGCAGTGGACAAAAGCACGGTGAGTCGTTGGGCAAAGCGTGTGTCATCATCGCCGCAAGGTCAAGCGAGACTGTCTGATCTCCCGCGTGCGGGCCGGCCGTGCACAGCTGTGACTCCTGCAATGGCGGAGCGTGCGAACACACTCGTTCGAGATGATCGACGGATCACCGTCAAACAACTCAGTGCTCAACTTGACATCTCTGTTGGTAGTGCTGTCACAATTGTTCACCAGGTGGGATATTCAAAGGTTTGTTCCCGCTGGGTCCCTCGTTGTCTAACCGAACACCATAAAGAGCAAAGGAGAACCATCTGTGCGGAATTGCTTGCTCGTCATGTGGCTGAGGGTGACAATTTCTTGTCAAAGATTGTTACAGGCGATGAAACATGGGTTCATCACTTCGAACCTGAAACAAAACGGCAATCAATGGAGTGGCGCCACACCCACTCCCCTACCAAGAAAAAGTTTAAAGCCATACCCTCAGCCGGTAAAGTCATGGTTACAGTCTTCTGGGACGCTGAAGGGGTTATTCTGTTCGATGTCCTTCCCCATGGTCAAACGATCAACTCTGAAGTGTATTGTGCTACTCTTCAGAAATTGAAGAAACGACTTCAGCGTGTTCATAGGCACAAAAATCTGAACGAACTTCTCCTTCTTCATGACAACGCAAGACCTCACACAAGTCTTCGCACCCGAGAGGAGCTCACAAAACTTCAGTGGACTGTTCTTCCTCATGCACCCTACAGCCCCGATCTCGCACCGTCGGATTTCCATATGTTTGGCCCAATGAAGGACGCAATCCGTGGGAGGCACTACGCGGATGATGAAGAAGTTATTGATGCAGTACGACGTTGGCTCCGACATCGACCAGTGGAATGGTACCGTGCAGGCATACAGGCCCTCATTTCAAGGTGGTGTAAGGCCGTAGCATTGAATGGAGATTACGTTGAAAAATAGTGTTGTGTAGCTAAAAGATTGGGGAATAACCTGGTGTATTTCAATGCTGAATAAAACAACCCCTGTTTCAGGAAAAAAAATGTGTTGCATTACTTATTGAACTGCCCTCGTACTACTCACCAGTGCCTCTAATATCCAGTAGCACATCCCCTTGCAGTGATACATACCTGTATTCGTCATGGCATACTGTCCACAAGTTCATCAAGGCACTGTTGGTCCAGATTGTCCCACTCCTCAACGTCGATTCGACGTAGATCCTTAAGAGTGGTTGATAGGTCATATCGTCCCAAAACAGCCCTTTTCAATCCATCCCAGGCATGTTCGATAGGGTTCATGTCTGGAGAACATGCTGGCCAGTGTAGTCGAGCGATGTCGTTATCCTGAGGGCAGTCATTCACAAGATGCACATGATGGGGGAGCGAATTGTCGTCCATGAAGGCGAATGCCTCACAAATATGCTGCCGAGATGGTTGCACTTTCAGTCACAGGATGGCATTCACGTATCATACAACCGTTACGTCGCATCCCATGACCACCACCGGCATAGGTCGGCCCCACATAATGCCACCCCTTGCTGCACTCGCTGGACAGTGTGTCTAGGCGTTCAGCCTGACTGCGTTGCCTCCAAACACATCTCTGAAGATTGTCTGCTTGAAGGCACATGCGACACTGATCAATGAAGAGAACATGATGCCAATCCTGAGCGGTCCATTTGGCTTATTGTTGGGCCCATCTCTGCCGCGCTGCACAGTGTCGCGGTTGCAAAGATCGCCATGGACGTCAGGAGACAAGTTGCGCGTCGTGCAGCCTATTGCGCACGGTTTGAGTCGTAACACGACGTCCTGTGGCTGGACGAAAAGCATTATTCGACATGATAGCGTTGTTGTCAGCGGTCCTCCGAGGTAGCAGTCATCCACTGCAGTAGTAGCCTTTGGGCGGCCTGAGCGAGGCATGTCATCGACAGTTCCTGTCTCTCTGTATCTCCTCCATGTGTGAACAGCACCGCTCTTGTTCACTCTGAGACGCCTGGACACTTCCCTTGTTGAGAGCCCTTACTGGCGCAAAGTAACAATGCGGACGCCATCGAACCGCGGTATTGACCATCTAGGCATGGAACTTCCTGGCAGATAAAAACTGTGTGCCGGACCGAGACTCGAACTCGGGACCTTTGCCTTTCGCGGGCAAGTGCTCTACCAACTGAGCTACCCAAGCACGACTCACGCCCCGTCCTCGCAGCTTTACTTCTGCCAGTACCTCGTCTCCCACTTTCCAAACTTTACTGAAGCTCTCCTGCGAACCTTGCAGAACTAGCACTCCTGAAAGGAAGGATTTTGCGGAGACATGGCTTAGCCACAGCCTAGAGGTTGTTTCCAGAATACGATTTTCATTCTGCTGCGGAGTGTGCGGTGATATGAAACTTCCTGGCAGTTTAAAACTGTGTGCCGGACCGACACTCGAACTCGGGACCTTTGCCTGCGGTCTAGGCATGGTTGAACCACAGACAACACGAGCCATGTACCTGATTCGTGGTGGAATAACTGGAACTGATCAGCTGTCGGACCCCCTCTGTCTAATGGGTGCTGCTCAGTGCTCATGCATAGTTGTTGACATATTTGGGCGGTTTTAGTGACATCTGAAAAGTCAAAGGGACTGTGTCTGTGGTACAACATCCAAAGTCGACGTCTATCTTCAGGAGTTCTGGGAACCGGGGTGATGCAAAACTTTTTTTTGATGTGTGTAGTAAAACAGAGAAGTATCGATACAACTACTACACTGGTAATGAGCACAGTATCACTACCACAGCTGTGGTGGTACTTTTTCTCATATATACCATCAGCTTACCTTGTCTGACTTGATATTTTACGCAGCCTGGTGATGCCACAGAGTATGCTCTGCCTCTCCCCGTCTGCACAGCTTGTAGTGCGCATCCGCTGCGCGCGCCTCCACACACGCACTGCAGTAGTTGGACTGTGGCGTTTCAGGCCCAGAGCTGTGGGAGTCGGGCGACGTCGGCGGCGCGATGCACGTGGACGGCGACGCGGCCTCGTTCGAGCGCGTGGAGCTGCGCTGCGGCGCGGACGCGATGCACGTGCGCGTGGCGACGGCTCGCGACTTCCGCGGCGTGCTGTACACGCGCGGCTCCTTCCACGAGCGCCGGCCCCCCTGCTTCCTGGACGCCGACGGCGGCAACCGCTTCTCCATGCAGCTGCCGCTCGACGCCTGCAACGCGCTCAACGAGGTGAGCCTGTTCGGCGACCCGGCATTTCCTGGGTGAAGGTGCACTCCAAACGTGCCTTGACGAGTTCTTTACCTCAGAACGGTGAGACTTCTACGGGTGGAGAATCGAAGAGTTATCCCAGCGTTGACACACTGTTTCAAATAGCGAAGTAGAATATCTACATTTACATCTACATCCATACTCCGAAAGCCATCTGACGGTGTGTGGCGGAGGGTACCTTGAGTACCTCTATCGGTTCTCCCTTCTATTCTAGTCTCGTATTGTTCATGGAAAGAAGGATTGTCGGTATGCCTCTGTGTGGGCTCTAATCTCTCTGATTTTATCCTCATGGTCTCTTCGCGAGATATACGTAGGAGGGAGCAATATACTGCATGACTCTTCGGTGAAAGCCCGTACCGAGCTACTGAGTGTCTCTCTTGCAGAGTCTTCCACTGGAGTTTATCTATCATCTCCATAATGCTTTCGCGATTACTAAATGATCCTGTAACGTAGTGCGCTGCCCTCTGTTGGATCTTGTCTCTCTCTTCTATCGACCCTGTCTGGTACGGATCCCACACTGCTGAGCAGTATTCAAGCAGTGGGCGAACAAGCGTGCTGTAAGCTACTTCCTTTGTTTTCGGATTGCATTTCCTTAGGATTCTTCCAATGAATCTCAGTCTGGCATCTGCTTTACCGACGATCAACTTTATATGATCATTCCATTTTAAATCACTCCTAATGCGTACTCCCAGATAACTTATGGAATTAACTGCTTCCAGTTGCTGACCTGCTATATTGTAGCTAAATGATAAGGGATCTTTCTTTCTATGTATTTGCAGTACATTACACTTGTCTACATTGAGATTAAATTGCCATTCCCTGCACCATGCGTCAATTCGCTGCAGATCCTCCTGCATTTCAGTACAATTTTCCTGTGTTACAACCTCTCGATATACCACAGCATCATCCGCAAAAAGCCTCAGTGAACTTCTGATGTCATCCACAAGGTCATTTATGTATATTGTGAATAGCAACAGTCCTACGACACTCCCCTGCGGCACACCTGAAATCGCTCATACTTCGGAAGACTTCTCTCCATTGAGAATTACATGCTGCGTTCTGTTACCTAGGAACTCTTCAATCCAATCACACAATTTGTTTGATAGTCCGTATGCTCTTACTTTGTTGATTAAACGACTGTGGGGAACTGCATCGATCGCCTTGCGGAAGTCAAGAAACACAGCATCTACCTGATGATTAAAATCTCTCTTATGTGTATCTGTTGTGTTTATTAAAATTATGGAAAAAATGCAGTGAACTTGTGCACGAACCTTATAAGTCAAGTGGCCAACTGAGCTGGCATAGTGAATTCAGTTCAGGCAAAACCAATCTCTTGTAACGTATTACTATCTTTACGACGTTTCTCATCGAGCCATATACATTATCTCGCATTTCTACCTGCTTCTCTCACACAAATAATGATAAAAATTCAGAAATTCGGGGTCACCACCAGCACAGGCCCTTCCTGACCGTTTAGAAAAAACAGAGCTGGAAAATTATAAGTTTAATTACTTCAATAGTTTAATTACAAGTATGCAAATTTCTTTGAGTAGCCAGATAAATAGCACTCCATGTCGTGCATGAAGCAACTTCATTAATTGAGGATTGGAAAACGGAGTAAGTGGGTAAGATCAACACTACAGAATTTATCTTTCACGTAGATTATTTATTGTATCCAGGTATTTGGTTGCACATCCTAACTGCACATAACTGGTGCCTGACTCGAAATATTTAAGTAAGAATTACTTGAGAATGTAACAGAGCACAATTTAATTACAGCAAGAAGAAACACAGAAAACGGGGGTGGGAGACAATGATACCATCATCTCCTTTGCATTCATATCATAAAAATATCTCAGTGAGATTCGTATTGTGATTCTACGCATGCACTATTCTGGACAGAGGTTCAACAAATGCACGAGGCTGTGCGATAATTATTCAACATACTAACTGCGTCTGCTGCTTTCAAACGGCCGAACTAGAGCACGTGGTGCATTCCAAATCAAATTGTTGTGCTGCTTTGTAGAAAGCGCATGAAAGAACAAATATTCTTGCAGAAATTATAGCTGATTAAACAAGGAAACTGTTAAACTAAAGCCCATTGTGGTGTCGTGGTGGACCAGAAGTGTCATTGATTACCAAACATGTGGCACAAAATCGACACAAAGAGAAAAGCAAGTTCCACAAAATATAAGATTAAAATTCATACTTGCTTCGAGACAGTATTACACTCATGTACGGTTGAAGTGATCCTAATCAGATTTACCGTTTGAAATTCTACTTCATCATTGTTCAAAATGAACAAAGTACACTACTGGCCATTACAATTGCTACACCAAGAAGCAACGCAGATGATAAACGGGTATTCATTGGACAAATATATTACACTAGAACTGACATGCGATTACATTTTCACGCAATTTGAGTGCATAGATCCTGTGAAATCAGTACCCAAAACATCCACCTCAGCCCATAATAACGGCCTTGTTACACCTGGGCATTGAGTCAAACACAGCTTGGATGGTGTGTACAGGTACAGCTGCCCATGCAGCTTCAGCACGATACCACAATTCATCAAGAGTAGCGACTGGCGTATTAAGTATTTCAACAGTTAAACACAACGAAGTCCTAACTCAGCCTGCTTCCTGTCACTGAAACCCCCGTTAATAGCTACGGTCCGTACTGACCGAAGAGGGCCCCTTTCTCTTTCGAGATTACCTAGCTCCCTGTGCAGCGGAAGCTACCAGAGTGGTCTCACCAACCTCACACACAAAAACAGCCTTCGACTAAGATGGGTAAACCCCTCTGTTCAGGTATTGGAAACCTAAGTCGGTCATCCTGTGCTCTCCTTCGAACGAGAAGCAACATCGTCTGCTCGCAGCAGACGATGACCAACTCAGCGTTTCCGATAAAACAAAACCGAAAACCCACATTGAAATATAGTTATTCAATAGGCCTTATTTGAGTGCCCAGTCTTTCTGGAAGAGTTTATGAATTGAGCTAAAACCAGGTAGTAAAGTGAATAAGCTGTGCCGAATTCGACAAGCGTCTTATGAAACGACTTCACGGGGACGTTTCGCTCCAAACAGATTTGTGGGCCAGTCATCACGACTCACGCAGTTGCTACACATCCTCACCGAACTCTGATTCCACCATAGCACATCACTGAAGTCTTGGCTGCAGACTCTGAGTCTGGCCTCAGCATCTGCGTCCGTTTTGCGACACAGCCGAAACTCTAGAAGACAAAGGCAAAGAGGGTGACTGGGTTCCCAAAGTCGAAAAGTTCTCAGTGGCCGCCTAGGATGAAGTGCTCTCCCTGCCTTCTGAAGATGACATTTGTTTGTGCTTGACATTGCAGAAATTCTGCTGGCTCTTCCAGTACCGGAAACACACTAGCCAATTACGGTAAAGACTGCGAGCTCCGACCAGCGAAAAGTACAAAAATACGCTGCCAAAGTGCTTTCTCCTACGTATTTCACTTGATTAACGACCAATGGTAATTATCTCTAAAGTTAGGCAGAAGTTCGTAATTATTCTCCACCAAGAGGATGGATTTCCATCGTGACAAATGAGAGGAAAGGCACATATGCATGCTAGCTCTTCCTCCGGCTACCAAATAATTTTTTTTAGCCAATTAGCATTCTGTAATGTTGTGTGTGCCTCACTGCTTCTTTTAAACTAACTTGTGTCTGATTTTATTCTGAGAAGCTGAGTAATGTATGTAAATACCGTAAATGCAAATTTGATTCAAAAAGTACTTGAATTGAAGCGCAGCTGGACAGCAATAAACTCTTTAGCTAGCAATCCCTGCAACGATAGTAGTTGTCAATCTTTGAGTATGGACTCCAAAGAAAACAGACAATTGATTTTTTTTAAAAAAAGAGCACTGTTAATCTGTATCTTGTGGAAAGAGGATGTGTTGCTAGGCTGTCGCTCAGAACGTATTGTTACATTTAATGAAAATTGATATTTTAGTGATACAACCGAGTAAAGTATGAGGAAGAGTTGCCAAACATTTATGTATACAAATTTTCTGGAAGTGAATAATAGAAATATCTTGTTTTTGGGAAAGGAAGTGAACTTCATTGTCGTCGCCGTCTATCAATCGACAGAATTGTAAGTGTACAAAGTTCACTAAAGTACAGGAAAAGAAATGCATTCTCTATAGTTTTCGTTCAATAACTAACAACCTCTCATAATTTCTTAATCACAGTAATTGGATTATGTTCTTGTACAATAGTATGGTGGTGAACTCCACTGACCAATTTTGATGTAACAGGATGTTTAGTCTGAAGGAAGTTTGTGTGCCAAGCAATCTCCTTTTCTCACGAAAAGCAGATTGCTGTTTGATCTTATTTACTTACAACAGTGGTCCCTTAGGCATGAAAAGCTACGAAAACTTGGGCTCAAAGGCATCCGCAATACGGCCAAGTAACTAACAGAGTCGTATTTTAAACCTTAAAGAACAATAACTTCCTCCAAATTGTAATACGTCACCAACTGGTTCAGAAGCTGACCATTCAAGGAGGCAGCAACCAAAATTCAGGTACCAGTTACGACTTAAAGTAAAAATCTCAAACAAAAATCAATCTCTCTCTCTCTCCAAACACATATATAAATATTCATATTGCTGCCACCTATCCTGCAAGAGCGACGCTTACTGCTTTCACAATTTGTCGTATTTTTTCCACACTGTAGATCTGTATCTCTCTAAAAGCATTCCTCGTCCTCTAGACAGCCCCTGAAGTTTCGCCAGGAAGCTCCATGCTGTTACGGCCTCTGGACAGCTCCATCCTTGAGTTCACTACGGCAGCGACCACTCCTTCACTTACCGAAAGAAACATAATTTGACCCAGTAACGCATACTAAAAGGTTTCAGATAGATTATATAATGGTAAGACAGAGATTTAGGAACCAGATTTTAAATTGTAAGACATTTCCAGGGGCAGATGTGGATTCTGACCACAATCTATTGGTTATGACCTGCAGATTGAAACTGAAGAAACTGCAAAAAGGTGGGAATTTAAGGAGATGGGACCTGGATAAACTGTAAGAACCAGAGGTTGTACAGAGTTTCAGGGAGAGCATAAGGGAACAATTGACAGGAATGGGGGAAAGAAATACAGTAGAAGAAGAATGGGTAGCTTTGAGGAATGAAATAGTGAAGGCAGCAGAGGATCAAGTAGGTAAAAAGACGAGGGCTGGTAGAAATCCTTGGGTAACAGAAGAGATACTGAATTTAATTGATGAAATCTGGAAGAGCATAAATAGACTTAGGTGTCAAATGGGAAGATCAAAGGGTAACCTGTTCAAGTGGGAATACGCCGAAGAAGGGCCTTGCCAATGTGGAGGAAAACAAACGATGACACACCTGTTGACCTGGCCATCCTTGCTGGCCCCATGCACTTTCCAAGACCTGTGGCTGGCCAACAATGCTGGAGTGAAGTGTGCCGAACACTGGAGAGAGATATCAGCCTTCTATGGACAATAATGACGACTTATGATATGTGAAGATCATGAATGTATATATAAGTGTATTACTATTATTTAGTTGTATTTGTAATCTAGTATATATAGCCTATTAATTAATTACAGATGTAGCTCAGACACGATTAAATAAATAAATAAAGGACCTTTCTAGTGACTCTTGAAAGCATTTGACATTCTATTAAGGGGTTTTCTCACACCTCAATAAACAAATGTGTTGGTCAGAACAATGAACGAACTGACTGACAGTAATAATCCGTTACTTCACCAGGCCAATCTTGTCAGCTCTACAGGAATTACCAACCTGCTGTAATCGAACGCCTATCCCAACTGAGAGAGTTCCTGCCTCTCATCTTCGCTGTAAAGGTTGACAAACCCACATTGTCCTTAAATTCCTGATGGCGCCACGCTGATAATACCATAGGTGGTGTAGAAAAATTGTGCGAGGACGCAACAACACGAGTGCTGGTGACGTGTCTGTCTACAAAGATACTTTGACACCCGCCCGTACCTTCTGAGCGATTCACTTTTTTTGTCATGCAGTGTTTCTCTGGCCACTGGCTACAGACGCATCTCGCTGAGGATATCAGGTCTACATCTCTACATCTACATCCATTCTCCGCAAGCCACCTAACGGTGTATGGCGGAGGGTACGTTGAGTGCCTCTATCGGTTCTCCCTTCTATTCCAGTCTCGTATTGTTCGCGGAAAGAAGGATTGTTGGTATGGTTCTGTGTGGGTTGTAATCTCTCTGATTTTATCCTCATGGTCTCTTCGCGAGATATACGTAGGAGGGAGCAATATACTGCTTGACTCTTCAGCGAAGGTGTGTTCTCGAAACTTCAACAAAAGCCCGTACCCAGCTACTGAGCGTCTCTCCTGCAGAGTCTTCCAGTGGAATTTATGTATCATCTCTGTAACACTTTCGCGATTACTAAAAGATCCTGTAAGGAAGTGCGCTGCTCTCTGTTGGATCTTCTCTATCTCTTCTACCAACCCTATCTGGTGGTATGGATCCCACACTGCTGAGAAGTATTCAAGCAGTGGGCGAACAAGCGTACTGTAACCTACTTGCTTTGTTTTCGGATTCCATTTCCTTAGGATTCTTCCAATGAATCTCAGTCTGACATCTGCTTTACCAACGATTAACTTTATATGATAATTCCATTTTAAATCACTCCTGATGCATACTCCCAGATAATTTATGGAAATAACTGTTTCTAGTTGCTGTCCTGCTATTTTGTAGCTAAATGATAATGGATCTATCTTTCTATGTATTCGCAGTACATTACACTTGTCTACATTGAGATTAAATTGCCATTCCCAGCACCATGCGTCAATTCGCTGCAGATCCTCCTGCATTTCAGTACAATTTTCCATTGTTACAACCTCTCGATATACCACAGCATAATCCGCAAAAAGCCTCAGTGAACTTCCGATGTCATCCACAAGGTCATTTATGTATATTGTGAATAGCAACGGTCCTACGACACTCCCCTGCGGCACACCTGAAATCGCTCTTACTTCGGAAGACTTCTCTCCATTGAGAATGACGTGCTGCGTTCTGTTACCTAGGAACTCTGCAATCCAATTACACAATTGGTCTGATAGTCCATATGCTCTTACTTTGTTCATTAAACGACTGTGGGGAACTGTATCGAACGCCTTGCGGAAGTCGAGAAACACGGCATCTACCTGGGAACTCGTGTCTATGGCCCCCTGAGTCTCGTGGACGAATAGCGCGAGCTGGGTTTCACACGATCTTCTTTTTCGAAACCCATGCTGATTCCTACAGAGTAGATTTCTAGTCTCCAGAAAAGTCATTATACTCGAACATAATACGTGTTGCAAAATTCTACAACTGATCGACGTTAGAGATATAGGTCCTTAGTTCTGCACATCTGTCGACGTCCCTTCTTGAAAACGGGGATGACCTGTGCCCTTTTCCAATCCTTTGGAACGCTACGCTCTTCTAGAGACCTACGGTAGACTGCTGCAAGAAGGGGGGCAAGTTCCTTCACGTACTCTGTGTAGAATCGAACTGGTATCCCATCAGGTCCAGCGGCCTTTCCCCTTTTGAGCGGTTTTAATTGTTTCTCTATCCCTCTGTCGTCTATTTCGATATCTAGTATCCTGTGTGTGTCTGCGCGTGCCAGGGCGACGTGCGGTACCGCAACGTGGTGGTGCTGCAGCACGACGACGAGTTCGTGGCCCCCGGGGACGCCGCCTTCACGCTGGAGTGCGACTTCAGCCAGCCCCGGTCGGTCGCCGTCGCCGCAGACCTCAGCCCCGACAGCGGCAGCTCCGCAGACGGGTGAGCCGGCATAGCCGTCACTCCACTACTTCTGTTTCTACACGATTACTCTACAGTCGTCACTCGAGCACATGTTGTCCTTTCTGTTTCCTTAGGCCTGTAATAAAGGTCTTACATGTGAGGCGAGGTCTGCAGGGATGAGGTCGAGCTTTTGAAACCACCTGTATGACAATGTGGGTTGTGCTTCCAGCTATCTCACCCTGCAGCCATCCACTCTGGTGGGCACTCGTTTTATTTATTATTTATTTACACGTCAAGTTCCGTGGGACCATATTGAGGAGCAAATCTCCAACGCCATGCAACTTGTCAGTACGTCAACTTACAACATAAAAGTAATAACACATAAAAATAAAATGTTTATGAACCCAAAAAAATTCAAGCCGCAAGTTTTTAGTAAATGCAGTCAACAATATAACACAAGAATCAGCTTAATTTTTCAAGGAACTTCTCAACAGAATAGAAGGAGTGACCCATGAGGAAACTCTTCAGTTTCGATTTGAAAGCGCGTGGAATGCTGCTAAGATTTTTGAATTCTTGTGGTAGCTTCTGCCAGTATCTCGTCTCCTACCTTCCAAACTTTACAGAAGCTCTCCTGCGAACCTGCAGAACTAGCAAAAATGTTCAAATGTGTGTGAAATTTTATGGGACTCAACTGCTAAGCTCATCAGTCCCTAAGCTTACACACTACTTAACCTAAATTATCCTAAGGACAAACACACACACCCATGCCCGAGGGAGGACTCGAACCTCTGCCGGGACCAGCCGCACAGCCCACGACTGCAGCGCCTCAGACCGCTCGGCTAATCCCGCGTGGCAGAACTAGCACTTCTGAAAGAAAGGATATTGCGGAGACGTGGCTTAGTCACAGCCTGGGGAATGTTTCCAGAATGAACTCGGGGACCTTTACCTTTTGCAGGCAAGTGCTCTTGCTTGAGTAGCTCACTTGGTACATCACTTGCCTGCGAAAGGCAGAGGTCCCGAGACTCGGTCTGGCACACAGTTCTAATCTGACAGGAAGTTTCATATCAGCTGACACTCCGCTGCAGAGTGAAAATCTCATTCTGGCTTGTGGTAGCTTATTGAAAATGGATGCAGCAGTATACTGCACATGTCAAAATACACAGAATAGTGAACAGGGTCCAACAAGAGGTTTGCGAATTTATACCACTTATTGCCCGATCCGCCCGTTTCTGAGCCAGAAAAATCCTTTTAGAATGGGAAGAGTTACCCCAAAATATAATGCAATATGACATAAGCGAACGAAAGTAACCAAAGTAGACTAATTTTCATGTCGAACGACCACTCACTTCAGCTACTGTTCGAATAGTAAAAATGGCAGCATTAAGTCTTCGAACAAGATCCTGAATGTGGGCTTTCCACGACTGTTTACTATCTATCTGAACACCAGGAAATTTGAACTGTTCAGTTTCACTAATCATATGCCCTTTCTGTGAAGTTAAAACATCGGGTTTTGTTGAATTGTGTGTTACGAACTGTATAACTGAGTCTTACTGTGATTTAGCGTTATTTCATTTTCCACAAGCCATGAACTTAGGCCATGAACTGCACTATCTGAAACTGAGCCAATGTTGCACACAACATCCTTCACTACCAAGCTAGTGTCATCAACAAACAGAAATATTTTAGAGTTACCCGTAATACTAGAGGGCATATCATTTATATAAATAAGGAACATGAGTGGCCCCAACACTGATCCCTGGGGCAACCCCTACTTGACCGTACCCCACTCACACCCCACATCACAGCCGTTATCAACATTGTGAATAATGACCTTTTGCTGTCTGTTGTTAAAGTAAGAGGTGAACCAGTTGTGAGCTACTCTCCATATTCTGTAATGGTCTAACTTCTGGAGCAATATTTTGTGATCGATAAGCGGCTTAGTTAAATCTAAAACTTATGCCTAGCGCTCCAAGTCTTTTGTTTAGCCCATCCAGTACCTCAGAGAGGAAAGAGAATATAGTATTTTCAGTTGTTAAACGACTTATAAAGCCGAACTGTACATTTGATAGCATTTGTGAATAATCAAAAAAAAATTTTCTTAATTTTGTGTAGTGCTAGTGCTTTAAAATTAACGAATGTTCATATAGTGACATTCTAGCGTAGTGGTTAGCGTACCAGTCTGCTATGCAGAATCTCGTCAGGTGCTTGAAAATATTTCATTTTCAAATGGTTATCGAAATGCCTGTGATCATTATTTTCATTCTGTTAGAAATATATTACTTTTTTAAATTCCTAATCCTTTGCAGGAGACTTTAATCATGGTATTAACTTTTTCATCTGCTCTTATTTTTCCTTCCTGTCTTTGTGTTTTCGTTTGGACTCTTTGTGCATTTGATTTCAATTATTCTTACTTATCCGTCACAATATTTGTACTTGTGAAAATGTTGATTTGTTGGTCAAAAAACAAAACGCGAAATAAACTGTTTGTGTTGACTGTCAATAGCGTTGAATACGTATTTTTCGTTATGCAGAAGATGTACAGTTTTTTCGATGTTAATCTTCACACAAACATTTAAAATACACATTCCTATTGTGCTATGGGAAGAATAATGCAGATGAACATTTAAGTGAAAGAAGGAATTAAAATTAAATGCGCAAAATGAGGATTTGATGTAATGAATGCAATAATGTGGACGAAAATATAACATGATCAAATCAAAATTAATACAAAAAAAAAATATCACATGTGCAAAGATTCCAAATGGAAAAAAAAGAATAGGAAGAAAAAAAATGAAAAAAAGCATTGGAAGGAAAAACGTAAAAGTTAATTCCATGACAAACGTCAATCCTGCACACATAGACACGTGTTGAGCAGTAAATAAGCTCTCTCACCCTTATCTTTAAAACATCGCGTGTTCGAGGTGGCAGCAGGTCGAGTGGTTCCAGAATGTACGTGGAAATTCTCGAATCACTACAGTTGCTATAACTCATATGTTGCCACTCTGTGCTTACTGGCCAGTGGTAGCCAACACAGTGCTCTGTGGTCGCTTTCATATATATTCACACAACTTTTACTTAAAAGTAGTGGTGACATTACACCTAGAAGAAGACATCGTAGGTACTGCTGCGTTTGCTTAACCACACATCCTGACATATTCTTCAGCACTTGCTCCCAGTGAATCACCAACTCTTTTAAGCACTCCTGGCTCCATTAAGACTACATTACGCGCTCCTGTAATGTCTGAATATTGTCTATGAGTGCAATGCACACCAATTACTTTGAGTGGGTGGTGTGGTTAGCTCATGCAGACCCCCAGGAAAATTGTTTTTTGTTTTGTTTTTTTTTGTTTAGTTTAGGTATTTCTGACACTGAAGTGCTGCAGGGATCTGTATCTTTCAGACTGTGTGTTCTGCACAGTTGAACAGAGTGGTTGTGTTTACGACAGGTAAGTCTGTGACCATAGACCAATTTTTCTTTCAGTGGGGACTGAACTCCACCGTACTGATTGCAATAAGTGACCTATACTAGGTGAAAGGGTAGAGTCAAACCTTGCTAAAGTACAGAATGAGTACTGCTGCAACAATGATTTAGATCTTGATCTGGGTTGCAGCAGGTCATTGTTAACTTCTATTCAGCTTTTTAATGTTTTAGCCTTGAAATGTTAATAACTATTAAGATTAAGTTGATTATAAGACTTTATTGTATTTTTGCCCTCTAGTATTGAAATAAAAACTAGATTTATGATGACCCCACCATACCAATAGTGCAACAAAATCTTCGCTACACTAGTTATGGGTTAAATGTCACCTTAGCCAGAAATACCACTGGGGTCAGGTCCGGTGAATGTGGAGACCACACTACAGGACCTCCTCAACCAATGCATTACCTGTGAAACATTGCAGTGTGGTACCAGTACACAGACCATAGAAAATGTGGTGGTGTCTCGTTGTAGGTAAACTAAAGTCGTTCTTTTTCTGTAAGGGCAACATTCTCCAATTGTGCTGGTGATTCATCACACAGAAATCCGTGATATACAACACGTGTTTATCTGTTTGGTAAAATGTTTTGCTTGATGATTCTGTCACTGACAATTCACGCTAGTACATTCATACTGAAGCGATCCTGATCCTTCGCCTCCATGACTGCATGAAGATTTGCGTCTGTCCACATTTGCGTATTTCAGTAATTTTCTATGCAATCTCTTGTGAATGCTACGTGCACCACGAAAAACTACACTACTCATTACAAATACAATAGCGTACATGTGAACAGGTATTATTTACCAGACATTATTATAGCAACATTTTCTTTTAGTTTTGATTAATATTACCTCTTGTAGGAACATAACACTTTTTCAGAACACCATATATATTTCGTGGACATTTATTTTTTTTTTTTTGCTTAGTATGAGCTTGCCATCTGAGCCCTTAAAATTCATACAGTCAATTCTTTTTTCTCCAAAGATATGTTTAAATTTTCCTGTAGCCAACATGAATCTTGTTTCACACAAAAACATCTCTGTTCTTAATTTTGTAGATTTGTATTTTTTACACATGTGACCACAGTGTGATGCATTGGTCTTGTTGTCCAGGAAACCCGTGCAAGTGAGCTCACGGATCAGTCTGGTGGACCCAGATCCCGCGTCTGACAGCCACAGGCAGCGCCGTGCTGATGTTGACAGTGACTCTGATGCTGTGTCGCTCACACCTAACGATGTGCTGCGCCGCCGCCGACGAAACGTCTCCAGTAAGGATGAGCTCTGACCCTGGGCCAAAGCACTCAGATCCCTTGGGCAGACTCCATTCCCTTTTAATGAGGTGTGGTGGGCTCCTGACTCAAAGACATGAATTAACTCTCACAGGGCATTTGGTGTGCAGCTATCAAACACATAATGCAGAGATCAACATCTTTAAAAACAGTATATTACATACAAGCAGGCAATTTATAATCAAAGATGTTAAATTGTTTCTACTTCCTATAAATCAGTAACTAAATACACCTCAAGGACTGAGTCACATGACTCAGTAATGAGAGGATTCATTCGGTTTATTCATAGCAGTGTTAAGGATCAATAGTCCTTCATGTTTGCATTTTCAGTCTCTGTAAATTTCTTGCAGAAAGTCATTTTCCTGCTTAGCTTGCAGTTTTATTTTTGAAATGAACAATTTATTTTGTTATGCTGAAATTACCTAGTTTGTCCCCCCTTGGGCACTATCAACCTACACCAGAATAAAAACTGTTATGCTTACAACACATTGTATTCGACACTTAAATATGTGGAGAACGAGCAATATGTGATAGAGTTCATAAATAGAGCTATGCAGAACCATAGTATGTATGGACACAATCATCACAGAAAATAAGACCGTAAGTAAAATGAAAAAAGTGCAACCATTAAGTAGGTTTTGTCACTCTGTGAGCATAAATAACACAAAAATAAGTTAGCACAACTATGATGATACACTTGTGATACTAAATTGGTCGACACATATCCTATTTTATTTTAACTCTGCTGATTAGGGGTTTATGACGTCTCATCATCTAAGGTCATCTGTCTCCTGTCCGTCACAGAATCAGTGTACCCATGTGTCTGCATCTAGAGTAAATGCTGTGTGCAAGTGTCATAAAGTTTTTGAAATGTGAAGTGGGATGTGGGTACGAGTCTGTATTCACCTAGTGGGCTGTGGAAATCACCTACAATCCATATCCAGGCTGATTGACACTCTAGCCCTCATCATTAATCTGTGGGCAGATTCGAACCATGGTTGTCACACCTTCCTGTGTCCTAGAAGTGGTCACTTTAAAACATACTGCTATCTAGGCTGGTTATTTCATTTTAAGATGTTGATCGTTTTATGTGTGTCTTCACTCTAATATTTACATTTATATATCTTAATATGTTTATATATTCTGTTCAACGTGCAAACCCACATTTGGGTTGACCTTTTAACAATGTACATATAGACTTCACATGTAGGACAGTTGTGCCCATACTTTTAGTCGTGTAAAACTGCTATTACCTGTTACTTGTCTGCCATATTCATTTTTTCATCATATCGTCAGTAGCAAACCTGTAACCAGAACTATTTTGTTGCTTGATAATGCACAAGGGGATGAAATTAGCAATTCTCAGGCACTGAAATAAAGTCTTTATTTCAAAATAAAATGCTACATATCAAAATAATTGCCTTTAATAAACGCTATTAAGGAACAAGAAATTTCACTTATTGCTTTTTTGTTGTGACCACTTCAGTAGAACTTCTAACCTTATGTCAGATCTGTACCAAAATCTGAAATACCATAGTTGAAGCTTGATCTTCATCTGTCCTCCATTTTCAACTATAAACATTGATCAGAATAGTTCTTATTATTATGATTACAATGAAGAGTAAGGCCTTCCCTATAAAATATAGGGAAAATTAAATAATTAAAAAATCATGAAATTATATCTCAATAGCTCCATAAACTGTATTAGTTTCGTTTCTATACAGATTGTAAGTAGTCACTTTGAGCTAAAGAAAGAATGGAAGTGACTCTCTGTGCCATCATCAAAACACTCATTTCATATTTCCCACAAAAGTTTTCTTACAATACATCATGCAGCAGTGAGAGACAGAAACCGGCAGTATAGATTTATTGCATATGGGAACTGTCTGCATCACATATTTCCATTGTGTTATTCATAGTAAAACATGACTACCATGAGTGAGAATTCTGCAGGAAACATAAATTAACAAGGTTATATGAAAAATCTCTGTTGTAAGTACTTCCTTATTTTGAAATGACAAATGATCGTTGACTCACTTATTATTAACAAGTCAACTGTTTAGCTTTGATTATCAGCATTGAAGGCCACTGCATGTGTGATTATTAACAAAGGGAAAGTAGCCATGTAATAAGTATTAGAAAACATTACTTTACTGGCTCATACTTAAATTTAGTCATGTTGACAGAAATTGTTTGTACACAGGGTGAGCCACAATAGTAAATATAAATACTTAAAGTAAATGCAATGGTTTTCAAAAGAGTGTATGCTCATTTCACAAATCAAATTAGTAATCCTGCCTATTATGAAACAGCCATACTCATTTTTGGAATGTAATTCTTCAATTATAGAGCAGTGAGAGTTTTAATGCATCACTTAACATTGACATGTCAGAATACATCTGTAGTACATAAACTGTAAGTACTATTTTACCTTCAAAAGAATTACCAAAGGAAAATTATTGAGGAGTTGATCCTTGTAATTTGTTATTTTCTTGCCTCAGTTGCTATTCCTAGAAATACCACACTCATTTAAAGTTATCTAAGAAACAAATAGTTAATTTTATCATTTCTGAGTCTCTTACTTGTTGAAAATTAAATTTTCATGGATATAACATTGTGTAATGTACTCGAAATACTATTTTACATAGATTTCATACACCTCCACAAAAGAATAATCATGAAACTTAGTTTTTTTCTGACTTATGTTTAACAATCTATTGAGTGGGCTTTAGATGTAATGCTTCTCTGGGTTACAATAGCTGTTGATGAGTAGTTGGTATTTTGTTTAAGGTACCATTTCAATATTTAGATGATCTACGAAAACCGGGAGATCTAATCAGATTGCTGAAAAGTATTTAAAGTAAAAAACTGATGTTAACTGCTTCATACTTCATGATTGCAAAGCTCTAGAAAATAGTTTCAACAATCAAAGTTGCACACAATCAAAGTGTTATGACTATTAATGTGAAATTTAATGTAGTATTTATGCTAATACATGTGCAGAGTTCTGCATATAACGCTTGGGAGCACTAAAAGAAATAAGAAACAGTTACTTAGTTCTTAGGTACCATCATAATAAAGTTTTTGTACTGTTCACTTTGATTGCAATACTGTCACTGTTTTCAGTGTTGTCTCCATAACACACTGTTAATCAAAAACAATCAGGTAATATTTTCCTTATATTGATGATACATAAACACTGTAGGAAAATGAATTAATGTCTGATTCAGTTATATTTAAAATTTGTTGTGTTATTTGCATGACTTCCTTTGGTTTTAGCCAGGACCTTTCCTTTGATTTAACTACACAAACAGTAAACATTATCTTTAGCTATTAATGGGTCTTATCATATTTAATATAATTTGAAGTCTAATTTCACTTACCTTAACAGAATGACATACCCATACTGTTCCTAGAATCACTTGTGTGTTGCTACATATGGTACTCTTCTGCGATTTCTGTTATTGGCAAAACAGCCCATTCTCTATTGTCTGACTGTAGTTAAATGGTCTGTCAAAGTGCTCAGTCCATATGGAAGAACATATTGAGTCACAATTGAGCACAAACGCATGCACATGCGCACGCGCATGAACACACGCGCGCACACACACACACACACACACACACTTTGTTCCCAGTTGGATGGGGATTTGTGTTACATTTATATGTAAGCTAAACAATGAAGTCATTAGCTACAATAAAACAAAATATTTTAAAGTTGACATGATTGCTTTAATATTCCAAGAGGCATAAAAGTTGGAGGAGATATGATACAAACAATTGAATATGCAGATGAACAAGCAGTGTTGTGAGAACCAGGGGAATAAATATAATATACACTCCTGGAAATGGAAAAAAGAACACATTGACACCGGTGTGTCAGACCCACCATACTTGCTCCGGACACTGCGAGAGGGCTGTACAAGCAATGATCACACGCACGGCACAGCGGACACACCAGGACCCGCGGTGTTGGCCGTCGAATGGCGCTAGCTGCGCAGCATTTGTGCACCGCCGCCGTCAGTGTCAGCCAGTTTGCCGTGGCATACGGAGCTCCATCGCAGTCTTTAACACTGGTAGCATGCCGCGACAGCGTGGACGTGAACCGTATGTGCAGTTGACGGACTTTGAGCGAGGGCGTATAGTGGGCATGCGGGAGGCCGGGTGGATGTACCGCCGAATTGCTTAACACGTGGGGCGTGAGGTCTCCACAGTACATCGATGTTGTCGCCAGTGGTCGGCGGAAGGTGCATGTGCCCGTCGACCTGGGACCGGACCACAGCGACGCACGGATGCACGCCAAGACCGTAGGATCTTACGCAGTGCCGTAGGGGACCGCACCGCCACTTCCCAGCAAATTAGGGACACTGTTGCTCCTGGGGTATCGGCGAGGACCATTCGCAACCGTCTCCATGAAGCTGGGCTACGGTCCCGCACACCGTTAGGCCGTCTTCCGCTCACGCCCCAACATCGTGCAGCCCGCCTCCAGTGGTGTCGCGACAGGCGTGAATGGAGGGACGAATGGAGACGTGTCGTCTTCAGTGATGAGAGTCGCTTCTGCCTTGGTGCCAATGATGGTCGTATGCGTGTTTGGCGCCGTGCAGGTGAGCGCCACAATCAGGACTGCATACGACCGAGGCACACAGGGCCAACACCCGGCATCATGGTGTGGGGAGCGATCTCCTACACTGGCCGTACACCACTGGTGATCGTCGAGGGGACACTGAATAGTGCACGGTACATCCAAACCGTCATCGAACCCATCGTTCTACCATTCCTAGACCGGCAAGGGAACTTGCTGTTCCAACAGGACAATGCACGTCCGCATGTATCCCGTGCCACCCAACGTGCTCTAGAAGGTGTAAGTCAACTACCCTGGCCAGCAAGATCTCCGGATCTGTCCCCCATTGGGACTGGATGAAGCGTCGTCTCACACGGTCTGCACGTCCAGCACGAATGCTGGTCCAACTGAGGCGCCAGGTGGAAATGGCATGGCAAGCCGTTCCACAGGACTACATCCAGCATCTCTACGATCGTCTCCATGGGAGAACAGCAGCCTGCATTGCTGCGAAAGGTGGATATACACTGTACTAGTGCCGACATTGTGCATGCTCTGTTGCCTGTGTCTATGTGCCTGTGGTTCTGTCAGTGTGATCATGTGATGTATCTGACCCCAGGAATGTGTCAATAAAGTTTCCCCTTCCTGGGACAATGAATTCACGGTGTTCTTATTTCAATTTCCAGGAGTGTATAATGGAAGATATCATAAAAATGGTGAAAGATTATGGAACAATGGTAATGTAGGAAAAACCAAAATAATAACAATCAGTGAACTTAAAGATACTGTTAAAATAACGTTTGGAAGGAAGACCTTAGAAAAAAGTAAGAGCTTTCAGATACTATGGAAGTTTGGTGGCATAAAATGGAAGCTAGTTGGAGAAAATAGGAGGCAGATAATTTATGGATAACAGATATTTTAAAGCAGTGAAACGTATTTTGACTGACAAAAGAACAGGTAGCGATAAGACAAACATATGCAAAGGTGTAGTGTTATATGGGAGTGACTCGTGGACAATTGAAGAGAAAGTGGAAAATTATTTGAACAGTTTTGGAATGGATAAAAATGGAATCAAAATGAAATGGACAGACAGAATGATGTGTGAACAAATAGTTCTACGAATAAAAAAAGGAACATAAGGAATGGAAATGACAGAATGAGGAAAACATGTTGACTGGATGTATGAATATTGTAATTACCTACAGTGAAAGCTCATCAAAAGAAAGATTGCACAGAAATCTTGGAATCTGAGAATGGACAAAGTTAGCAATGGAGGCACAAGGCAGCAGAAAGTGGAAAGCATCCAGCCCATAGATTTAAAAAAAACTTTTCATGCTCTTATATTTTCCTGTATCCTGTCTTTCATTGTGCAGCTATGTGAGGCATACTGCTCTGATTGTATGTCAAAATGCACATAACTGAAAGAATTTACTAGTATCTTATAACATCTGTGGTCAACGTCCTTGCCGCAGTGGATCCACCGGTTCCCGTCAGATCACCGAAGTTAAGTGCTGTCGGGCATGGCTGGCACTTGGATGGGTGACCGTCTGGGCCGCCATGTGATGTTGCCATTTTTTGGGGTGCTCTCAGCCTCGTGATGCCAATTGAGGAGCTACTCGACCGACTAGTAGCGGCTCCGGTAAAAAAAAAAACCATCATAATGACCTGGAGAGTGGTGTGCTGACCCCACGCCTCTCCTATCCGCATCCTCAGCTGAGGATGTCACAGCAGTCGGATGGTCGCGATGGGCCACTTATCACATCTGTACTTACAGTGGAATTACTCTTGTAGTACTAAAATTTAAATATGCCCACATAATGGAATTTGCCGATAATTTACTCACATTTATCATACAGGCCATAAAAATAAACATGTACATCCATAAATAATGATATCATTAAGTAGATTAGATACTGATGAATGCTACTATCTCAACTGACAGGTGAGTGAAGTTAGTAATTATTCATTGTGGTATCTACATATTTATTACTAAATTATGAAAATTGTTATGTGGTATACTGGATATTAAGTGCGGTATCATCATGTAGTGTCATGTAAGTTACAGACCAGTATAACTTACAAGTAATAGAAAATAGCTGTCTTTGAAATAGCTGAAACTTTTAGCTTCTGACAATCTGGTATGAACGTTTGTGAATTTAGCGAGAACTTTGTCATGAATATTTAATTGCCTTTTAAAATTTTGTAAGTTTGTTCCATAGTCTACGTTTCTGGTGCATGAAGTAAATGACCACAAGGTGTTGCCCTAAACCATAAAATTTATACATCATTTATGTGATGCATACAGTGAAATAAAATTTTCAGAAACGTGTTTTCTCAGAGTCCAAACTCTGACAAAGTCACTGGCAAATTTGGTATCACTTTATATACCTGATGTTAAGATAGGCTCCAAAACTATTAATGTTTAATTAACATAATTTTATATCCATATGAGGCAGAGATTTGATTATGGATTTCAAATAGCATTGATTACTTATGGTTTGTACAACAAAATTTCTTCAGAGACGTGACAAGCATTTGATGAAACAGATCTTATACTGTTTGCTAAAACTTATAGAATGCCAAACTTTTAGCGTAAAAGGAACGTTATGTTGCTTATAATTGTTCAGAATTATATGTTACAACATTAATTGTAAGAGAATGAAGCACAGATGTTACTAGTGTTGGATAAAAATCAATGGCAACACTAAAGTAACATGAAGGATGTGCATCCAATGGTATGTGTGCTGTATGTAGCTGGTGACAGAAGGTCAGTTGAGGTAGTACAGTGAGCAGCAATGGCTTTGAGTCAGTGTTAGTGTGTACTGAAAGTACAGAAGGCCAGATCAAGTACCCTAACAGCATATTTAGGAAACATGAAAAACGTGTAGATCAAGACTGAAGTGGCACATGATCTGTGTGCACAATGGTGTTTCCAGGGACAGTTTGAGGCATGTGGTGATGCAACATTGCCATTGTATATGATGGTGGAATGGGTGAAAATGTCTTGGGATGGGAGTGATGTCATTCAAGATTGGCCCAGTCAATGGAAATGTTCTGGTTCTCCTCGCTCACAGAACATGTGCCATGAATCAGCTGATCACAAAGTGATGGTTATTTTCCCATATAATTCTCGTGGGTTAATCCTGCACAGGGGTAGACAGTCACTGCATCCTACTACTGCTCTTTCTTGTGACATCTTTGTCCTAAACTGACATAGTGAACCCTGTGCAGGAGCTCTTGAAGGAAGTCAATCATAATATGTGCACGATGGGGTCGCGAATTGTCGTCCATGAAGACCAATGCCTCGCCAATATGCTGCCCATATGGTTTCACTATCGGTTGGAGGTTGGCATTCGTGTAATGTTCAGCTGTTACGGTACCTTCCATGACCACCAACAGTGTACGTCGGCCCCACATCATGCCACCCCAAAACAGCAGGGAACCTCCACCTTGCTGTACTAGCTGCACAGTGTGTCTTAGGCATTCAGCCTGACTGGGTTGCCTCCAAACATGTCTCCGAGAATTGTCCGGTTGAAGGCTTATGTGACACTCATCAATGAAGAGAACATGATGCCAATCCTGAGCAGTCATATGACATGTTGTCGGGCCCATCTGTACCATGCTGCATGGTGTCGCAGTAGTAAAGATGGACCCTGCCATGGCCGTTGGGAGTGAAGTCGCGCATCGTGCAGCCTATTGCGCACAGTTTGAGTCGTAACAGGACGTCCTGTGGCTGCATGAAATGCATTATTCTACATGGTGTCGTTGCTATCACGGTTAGTCCGAGCCATAACCCATAGGTAGCCGTCATCCACAGCAGTGGTAGCCCTTGGGCGGCCCGAGTAAGGCATGTCATCGACAGTTACTACCTCTCTGTATCTTCTCCATGTCTGAACAACATTGCTTTGGTTCGCTCCGAGATGCCTGGACACTTCCTTTGTCGAGAGCCCTTCCTGGCACAAAGTAACAATGCGGATGCGATCGAACCGTGGGTTTGACCGTCTAGGCATGGTGAAACTACAGGTAACATGAGCCGTGTACCTCCTTCCTGGTGGAATTACTGGAACTGGTCGGCTGTCGGGCCGCATCAGTCTAATAGGCGCTGGTCATGCATGGTTGTTTACATCTTTGGGCAGGTTTAGTGATTTCTCTGAACAGTCAAAGAGGCTGTGTGATACAATATCCACAGTCAACATCTCGCTTCAGGAGTTCTCTTAACTGGGGTGATGCAAAACTTTTTTTGATGTGTGTATTTGCATAGCAGACCATTATTTGATGTATCCCAGCGTCACCAGCGGACATCTGCATGAAGTTTGTTGTTGGTGGTGAACGTCTTACCCCACATAAATTCTTTCGTTGTGTCAATAGGGTATAGTCGCTAGAGATCAGATCCGGTGAACATGGAGGATGTGGCATCACAGTAAACCCTTTCCATTCATGGTAGCAATGTTCTGGCAATTGCATTGTGGCTGCACATTGTCATGTTGGAGCAGAACACCATGGCCACATTGTCTGTGGTGGCATTGTTGAGTGTGTTTTTGGAGTTCGTGCAGTAAACAGCAATCCTGATCAATGTTGAGGGTCGTATTAGGAGGGAGCAAGACTGCCAGCAGTATCCCTTCCTGATCACAGAACATTGCTGCCATTTGTTTCTGCGTTACTGACCCCAGTCATGGCTCCCTGGGGCAAGGGCTCCCAGTATGATTCCACTCCATAGATTTGCGTTTTCTTTTTGGAGTCTCATGGAAGAGCCATAACTCACTGACAGTGACCAGTCACCTAAAGAAATCCGGTGGATCTACACTGTACTGTTGCACCAACCTTTGGCATACCTCCACAAATTTCTGATTCTGTGCAATGGTGAGAAAATGGGGCATCCATTGTGCACACAGCTTGAAATCCTCGTGGGATGATGGTATTGGGTTCCCCATAATAGAGCAGTTGCCTTCTCCAGTTCATCAAACACGATTCGCCTGTGCCCCATTATCAGTTCATTGACACTGGGCATTCTTTGGTTGGTGTGGCTGGTGGTTGGCTGGATGCGCAGTGCTTTATGTTTTCCAGCACAGCCTGTGCTGTCTCTGTACTCTGGCAACCAACAAAACATGGATCTGTGACCTCGTGCATTTACCCCACATGTGGCTATTGAGTTCTTGTGTATGTCTAAAGCAGTCACTTCGTCCCTTCAAGGAACCACACTGTCCACTGTTGCCCATGCTTGTCTGCTGCAATATTGCCTTATCGATGTCCACCAGCATACTAACAAGTGGAAAAAATGCTGCTGCAATATACCACTATACCACCATATGATGGTGGTAGACAGTACTAAGTCTGTCTTCATGCATAAATCGACACACATTTCAAACTGCTACTTTGCAGGCGTTATATGAGGAGTGCCAATAAATACTGAATGAACTAAATGTACTAACAAGGCTACGGAAGGCTGTCAAGACAGTGTGTCATGGGAAATTGTTCAACAATAGGTTTATGCTCCACGGCAATGGCCCAGCAGATTCTGTATATTTCACACATTTTGCTTCTTTTGGCCATCAGATTTTGTCTCAGTCCCTGTATTCTCCTGTTGGTGCCCACTGACTTTTTACTTTTTTGTTATATGAAGAAACAGTTGTGTGGAGGCATTTCCAAAATGATGATGAACTGATTTTGAAAGTGAAACGGTTCCTGAACAGCCAAAATGGAGACTTGTACAACCAGGGTCTCCGCCAAGTCATTCAGCGAACAGAAAACTGTGTTATATTGAAGTTTGAATACATAGAAAAGGACCTACAACACCATCTAGTTCATTTTTTAGGATAATAATTAGGGCAAATCGTCAGCTGTACTGACATAGACAGTGTTGACGTCCATGAGTGGTTAAAAGCTAAAATGACTTTCTCTTCTACTATAATAATTTTAATAGTCACACTGTGTTCATGTCATGAGGATCCAGTCAGAGCCCAAACATTACTTTTAACATTTACGTTATACTGTCGCTAATGTAAGTGTAACTTGCCCATATTCTTTAGACTAAGATTGGTTTGTAAAAATTCTTATATATAATTCTTATATATAAATACAGAAAAACTGGAGGATAAGATTTATGACGATTTTTTTTTAGAAGTAGGGCGCTCGTTATATGCATTTTTATACTCAGTACACACAAAAAAGATTCTGATGGCTGTATTAAGGGTCTTATAATTATATTATATTATGATTATACAATAGTAGGATGATAAATACAAACTGGCAGGGCAAATGGACGTTAGAAGACTTAAGAAAAGATGGACAGACAATTTGTGAAGATGTAAGTAGGCTCAGTGCCTAATCCATGAAGTGTAAGATAAGAAGAATGACGACAAGGACTATATTTTGTGTCAGAGGAAAGCATCAGTAGTCATCATAGCTCCTATTTCAGCTGTTGATGTCCATATAAATCTTCCGCTGTACAAAAAAGGAAAATCCTTTTTATGTGTAGCCTCCTTGCGTTACAAAACCACACTATTTTTAGTACTGTACCATTTTCATTCTTGTTTACTTTCCACTTCTAAAAAAAGAGTCTTTCCAATACATCAACATGTCACCCAGAAACATTGTATTAGTGTTTTATTTTGAAAGGTTATTTTGTATAATAACAGTACTTTCTGCGAACATTTTTTTCATTTATGAACTGCAGCAAATAAATTACCAGACTCACTGTACGATTTATGAAAAGTGACTGTAGTAAGGTAGTAGGTTTCACACATAGCTAGAATACTATAGAGAGGCAGCACAATGACCAGAGTGAAGCAAACTTAACAAAAGTTGCTTTTCCAGAAGTAAAAAAAAGGAGGGCGGGCATGATGTCAGACAGAGAAAAATAATGTGTCTAACAAATAAGGGATAATGTTCAGCTATCAATATTTAGCAATTATGGCCAGAGAGGATTTTACTCCTAACACTTGATATACATGATATTTCTGCAGTTACTGTAACAAATACATACAAGTACTTCTGTACCAAACGATATAGGACCAGTCTTCATGTGGTTTAATACACCTTCAGCATACTTAGACATGCAATACAGAAAAATTCAATAATCAGTTGCAGATATGTGTCCGGGTTCGATTCCCGGTGGGGTCAGGGATTTTCTCTGCCTCGTGATGACTGGGTGTTGTGTGATGTCCTTACGTTAGTTAGGTTTAAGTAGTTCTAAGTTCTAGGGGACTGACGACCATAGATGTTAAGTCCCATAGTGCTCAGAGCCATTTGAACCATTTTTTGCAGATATGTGTGACCCACAAGTTCAGGAGAAGAGAGTTAAAAGAAGGTTCTCTTAAAAGTTTGATTCTGTATAAACAGTATTTTAAATTTTTATTTGAAGCAAGTGAAATAAACTGTATGCTACATGGATCAAATATGTAAACTCCGACCCAGGGATCAGCTACATCACGACACGACCCATCCAGCCAGTAGAATATACGACGAAGTTGCTGGATGATCGGGAGTTTGTGAAACTAATACTTGAGACAGAGCCTAGATAAACTAACGTCCTAATGAATTGGTTAACCACCTGCTCATTACATGGATCCAAACTTCGCAAAATGACCACTCATGTATAAAAGCATACCAAGATTGTTTGTTAGAGTAGTTTGCACT